>NW_022436996.1:9297317-9323764 GCF_009761245.1 Sapajus apella
ACACACACACACACACACACACACACACACACACACACACACACACATATATATATATATATATATATATATATATATATATATATATAAACTTGGCCAGGTGTGATGGCTCATGCCTGTAATCATCCTAGCACTTTGGGAAGCTGAGATGGGTGGATCGCCTGAGGTCATGAGTTTGAGCCCAGCCTAGCCAACATAGTGAAACCCCGTCTCTACTAAAAAAACACAAAAATTAGCTGGGTGTGGTGGCAGGCACCTGTAATCCCAGCTACTTGGGAGGCTGAGGCAGGAGAATTGCTTGAACCTAGGGGATGGAGGTTGCAGTGAGCTGAGATCGCGCCGTTGTACTCCAGCCTGGGCAAAAAGAGTGAAACTTTGTCTCAAAAAAAAAAAAAAAAATCAGCGCGTGTGGCGGTGCGTGCCTGTAGTCCCAGCTATTTGGGAGGCTGAGGCAGGATAATAGCTTCAACCTGGGAGGTGGAGGTTGCAGTGAGCCGAGATCGTGCCACTGAACTCCAGCCTGGGCGACAGAGCGAGACTCCATCTCAAAAGAGAGAAAGAGAGAAAGAGTGAGAGAGAAGGAGAGAAAGGAAGAAAGGAAGGAAGAGAGAAAGCGAGAAAGAGAGAGAAAGAAAGAGAAGGAAAGAAAGAAAAAAAGAAAAAGAGAAAGAAGGAAAGAAAGAAAAGAGAGAAAGTTAAAGCGGGCCAGGCATGGTGGCTCACCCCTATAATCCCAGCACTTTGAAAGGCTGAGGTGGGAGGGCTTCTTGAGTTTAGGAGGCCAAGACCAGCCTGTGTCACACAGTGAGACCCTGTCTAAGTTAAAGCACTTCCCCAGACCTTTAAAATCTCTTCATGGGCATCATTTTCCCTGCTGTGGCCAGCCTACCTTTTACTCAGACACACCCCCAATGGTGAACATGGCATTGATTTCCAGTTTTCACTGTCTTACCTGATGCCAGCTTGTACATTTGAGTTCATGACTCTCAATTTGGTTATTTCCTCAGTGTTTTGGGGAGTGAAATCACCAGGTCTCAGAATATACTCTTCAGCCTGTCGTAACATCTTGCCAAGGACTTCTCAGAAAGACTATGAGCATTAACAGAGGGTTCTTTTTTTTTTTTTTTTTTTTTTAGAGGCGGGAGCTGAAGGGAGTTTGTAGGGCGTGAAACTCTGTCCGGCCTCCGCCACTGGGCTCTAACAGAGGGTTCTTGACTAGAGCCTCACCTTAGTGAGGTTATTGGGAATGACCATTTTTCTTTTTCCCTTTTTTTTTTTTTTTTTTTTTTTTTTGAGACAGAATTTCACTCTTGTTGCCCAGGCTGGAGTGCAGTGGCGTGACCTCGACTCAGTGCAACCTCTGCCTCTCAGTTTCAAGTGATTCTCCTGCTTCAGCCTCCTGAGTAGCCGGGACTATAGGCGTCCACCACCACGCCCAGCTACTTTTTTGTATTTTTAGTAGAGATGGGGTTTCACCATGTTAGCCAGGCTGGTCTGGAACTCCTGACTGCAGGTAATCCACCTGCCTCAGCCTCCCAAAGTGCTGGGATTCCAGGTGTAAGCCACTGCGCCCAGCCATGACCATTTTTCTTTTTCTTAATCTTTGAATATTTGAAAGGTGGCAGTGGTTTCTTGTGGCTTAATTTGTGTTTTAATTTAATTTAATTTAATTTTTTGAGACAGGGTCTCGCTCTGTCACCCAGGCTGGAGTGCAGTGGCATGATCACAGCTCACTGCAGCCTCAACCTCCTGGGTTCAAGCGATCCTCCCACCACAGCCTCCCAAGTAGCTGGGACCACAGCTGTATGCCAGCATGCCCAGCTAATTTAATTTGCATTTATTTGATTTGCGGTCAACACGAACGAACTTTTCCCATGTTTACTAAATGTTTCCCCTTGAATGCTTTCCTTATTATCTGCATATACTGTATATAATTTTTTTTTCTTGAGATGGAATCTCACTCTGTCATCCAGGCTGGAGTGCAGTGGCACATTCTCGGCTCACCGTAACCTCCGCCTCCCAGGTTCAAGCGATTCTCATGCCTCAGCCTCCAGAGTAGCTGGGATTACAGGTTCTCGCCACCACACCCAGCTAATTTTTGGTATTTTTAGTAGGGGTTTCACCATGTTTGTGAGGCTGGTCTCGAACTCCTGACCTCAAATGATCTGCCCGCCTTGGCCTACCAAAGTGGTGGGATTACAAGCCTGAGCCACCACGCCTGGCCTCTCTAATATAAATTTTTGAATAACTAACTAAATCTGTAACATAGGCTGAAAATATTTCCCTAGTTTGTTGCTTGCCTTTAATTGTATGATGTTTTAATACATAAACATTTTAATTTTTAGAAGTCACATCATTTACTCTATGGTTTCTTCCATTGTTTTTAAGTTTAGAACGTTCTTCCCATTGATAATTCAGTTAAATATTCCCTTACATTTTTTTTCTAGATTTTGCTCTTATTTTCACTTAACTGTTTAATAAATTAATTTTATTTCGGTGTGAGTGATAAGAAACCGGCTTCTTATCTTTTTACCTGGCCCTTTCCTCTTATCTTAATTGAGATTTCTAATTTCTATGGTATTTCTTAGCTTTAAAACGTCTTCAGGCAGTGTTAAAAATAGTTAAATTTTGCTACACTGTACACTATTTTCTGAGGACAAATTATATTATTTCAAGAACTAACAGGCTAAATGACATTGGTGGGTTCTTTTCACCTCTCTGGGCCTCAGAATCTGTAAAATGAGACTTGGAATAGATCCGCTTTTCTACCAAGTATTCCGAGGAGCACAAGTCTGGTAGGGCTAAGTGAGAAAAGAAGTTTGTGGTCAAATCTGTTCAGGAAATTTTCAATTATATGAAGCATAAGAGGAGTTTTCATTTTATTTTACATTCAGTATTATCCATTTATTCAAAAGCATTTGTCGAATGCCTCCTAGGCCAGGCGTTGCTAGGGGTAGAGCCCCGGGCAACAACATCGTTCCTGTCCATTGAGCAAGCCATGGATTTCAAGGGTGTTACGAAAAAGGAAATGGGGGCCGGGTGCTATGGCTCCTGTCTGTAATCCTAGCGCTTTGGGAGGCCAAAGTGGGTGGGTCACCTGAGGTCAGGAGTTTGAGACCAGCCTGGCTAACATGTTGAAATCGTGTCTCTACCAAAAATACAAAATTAGCTGAGCGTGGTGGCGGGCACATGTAATCCCAGCTACTTGGGAGACTGAGGCGGGAGAATCACTTGAACCCGGGAAGGGTGAGGGCAGAGGTTGCAGTGAGCCAAGATCGTGCCATTGCCCTCCAGCCTGAGCAAAAAGAGTGAAACTCCATCTCAAAGAAAAAAAAAAAAAAGGAAATTGGGAGTGCATGGCGGTGGGCGGGGGGCGTCCTCAAAGAAGTGCTGAGACCCACAGGATGAGGAGGAGTTGCCCAGGTTGTGGTTGAGGGTGGCAGAGAAAAAGAGCAAATGCCCCCATTGAGAGAGTGTGGAACACTGGAGACGCCGGGGACGTCCAGCCTGAAGCCAGGTGGATGCGGAGCTCAGAGGCCTTCTTAGGGATTTTGAACTTTATTCTAAGGGAGACATGGAACTATTGAAGATTTTCATCAGGGGGGCGGTAGTTCTGATTTTTCTGAGACCTTCTGGCTGCTTTGCAGAGCAGAGGGAGAGGGAGGCAGAACCATTCGGAGGCCCAAGGTGTTTTAGGGGACAGACGCGGTGACGCTGGAGGTTGTGATTAATGGAGCAAAAGTGGACAGATTTCAGAACAGTTTTGGAGATGTAATTGCAAGAAGTAAGGGAAAGCGAAAAATCAGAAACGACTCCCAGATTTCTGGCTTGTGCCATTGGGTGGATACCATTTCCTGGAATATGGAAAAAAGTGATATTGACATGGAGACTATGAGGTGGAGGGCAGGCTGTGAGACTAATGAGCTCTGTTTGGAGCTGATATCGTGAATCCCTAAAACGACTAGTATGTAGCATCTGTCATGTTTACTTGATGCATATTCATTTCTGTTTTGCAGACAGTCTCTTGGGGCCAAGGTTCCGGGGAACACATGTTGGTAAAGGCTAGTCTGGCTACTCTCAGAGGTCCTTTCCAGCTCAGATATTCTCTTTTCCCATAATGCTAATGAGAACCAGAAAGTGAACTGCATTGGCGGATGTTTTAAATAAACTTTTTAATTGAATTGTAAGAAAGACATAGAAGAGGCACATCATAAGGGCAGAGCTTGATGAATATTTACATGTGCATACCCGTGTAACCACTGCCTAGAACTACACAGCATGCATTATTACAGATGCCTCCCAGAGTGCTTGATTTTTAAGTATGGAAAGCAAACACTAGACTAATGTTTCGAGGGGTGGGCTGTTTGGCTGAACCATCACTTCCATTCTGTCCTCCAGGACAAGTTTGAGGATACAGTGGTACAGAGCAGCTTAGACTCAGTGCAGCAGGAGTCTGGTGCATTTGGCCTCTTTTCCTTGAAAAGGGCATTACAAACTAATGGATCAAGTGAAGGACATTCATCCAGAGTTGGCCTCACCGGCCAAATGGCTTTTGTGTGAAGATTTCAGGAAGTAAGGGGACGTCCCTCATCCACTTGTCAAATAAGCCCCACCCCCACCACCCCCTCAGCTCTTGATGCCTGAGTTTAACAATGACACAGTTTAGGGTCAACAAATATTGATAGGGTTAATGAGTGCATGGCTATCAGAATCTCTGCTTCCTGCCCAGGTTCTAGTCTGCAGATGCCAATGCCTCTGAGAGAGCAGCATTCACGGGCAGCTCAGCGTCAAACTCCAAATGAAAGAGTAAATGAACACATGAATGAATTCGTTTCCTGAATGGAATCGTTTCTCCCCTACCTCTTTCCCTGATGACTCTCCCATCTGCCTGACCCTAATTTAATTGTCTCCCTACTCCGAGAAACTATCCCCGCTTGCAGAGGGTGTCAGGTCCTTTTCTCATATACTCTCCCAGTGCCTTATACTTCCTAATGCTTGCACCACTGCTGTTATCGACGGGCTCACTTCCCTGTGCACACAGAAGCCAACAGGTACGGCACTGGCTTTTGAGACAGGAAAGGCTATTTTTTTTTTTTTTTGAGTTGGGGGTCTCACTATATTGACCAGGCTGGTCTTAAACTCCTTGCCTCAAGTGATCCTCCCATCTCGGCCTCCCAGAGTGCTGGGGTTACAGGCAAGAGGCATTGCGCCTGGTGAAGACAGGAAAAGCTTTATTGTAAATCCTGCCAGCAAGGAGACCCAGGGTCTTCTGGGTTCCCAACTTGGGGTCTGCGGCAAGCTTTTGGGCTCAGAGGGAGAGGAAAAGGATTTGGGAATGTTGGTTGGAGAGGGTCCGACTGGAAGGCTTCAAATTTGGCCATTTATGGTGAGGTATGTGGAGACCAGTTTTAGCCCGGGATCTTCTGGCCACTGGACCCCTCGCTTCTGGAAGAGTTGTGGAGTTCGGGTTCCGGGAGCGTCCCGTCTTCTTGGTTCGAAGTGAGGAATCATAGGTTCCGGGTGTTGTTAGAGGGTCAAGCTTTTTCTCTTGCGTAGGCCTGGGCTCCATGATATGTGACCTTTTTTGCTGTGTTGTACCTTCAAAGTAACTGAACATTTTGTTATCAACAGAGTAGGCCCAGCATGGGCTGGGCTCAAGGCTACGCGACTGTCAACAAATAGAAGGCCCCAAGAGGTTGTCCCATGCCTGGGAGGAGGCCTAATGGAAAGCCACCCAGAGCAGGGCCGCTGACATTGGACTTCCTGGCTCAGGTCTTGGCTTCCGCTGCTACTCACCAGCTTGTGCCTTTGGGTAGGTTACTTACTTTCTCTGTGCCTGGGTTCCTTTATCAGCTGAATGAGGGCGATCACAGTACCTACCTGAGTCACGCTGTGGATATTAAAGGAGAGGATATTTATGAAAAGTGCTCAGTGCAGTGTCTGGCACATGGGAGGTGCTCAAAAAACACTGTGTGAGTGGACGTGTAGTTACTGATAGACTGAGGGGAGGTAGAAGGTCCTGGGGATGTGAAGGAGGAGAGAGATGGAAAAAGCATGGGTTTGGGGGTGGGAAAGAGGGTGACAACGAAGGAGACTGTGACTTCCAATACACACTTTGATTTTAGGATGAGGCCTGACTTGCTTTTACCCATAAAAAATGCTTCTTAGCATTTGCCCAAGTTAGAATGAACCTGGCCTTGGAGATAAAAAGCAATTGTTTTAATGTAGCTGTCATGAAGTCTGTCACTTCTTACTGCTAGTTCCTGCCTTGGGAATTTGGGTGGAGGGTCACCCAGGCTGGACTAGGCTTGGCTGTTGGTGCCTCCTGTTGGATAAACTGACAATAAGGAGAGGAGAAAGGTAGGGGCCCATCCCAGAGACCTCTCAGAATCTCTCCTTCCAGCCCAGCTCTGGTCTGCAGATGCCAGACTGGATGATGATCCCTGCGTCATCATCTTCTAGTGATCCCGGCAGATGTTCCCAGTGAGGGAAGTACTCATGGACCATCACACCTTCTTCTCCAATTCTCTTTTTATTATTTATTTATTTATTTTTGAGAGGGAGTCTCAATGTGTCAGCCAGGCTAAGTGCAATGGCACAATCTTGGCTCACCACACCCTCCACCTCATAGGTTCAAGTGATCCTTCTGCCTCTGCTTCCCAAGTAGCTGGGATTACAGGCACGTGCCGCCTCGCCCAGCTAGTTTTTTTGTATTTTTAGTAGAGGTGAGCTTTCACCATGTTAGCCAGGCTCAGGTGATCTGCTCACCTCAGCCTCCCAAAGTGCTGGGATTACAGGCATGAGCCACTGTGCCAGGCCCAATTCCCGTACCCTTTTTTTTTTTTGATACTGAGTTTCACCCTTGTCACTCAGCTGGAGTGCAATGGATGGCACAGTGTCGGGTCACTGAAACCTCCATCTCCTGGGTTCAGGTGATTCTCCTGCCTCAGCCTCCCGAGTAGTTGGGATAACAGGCGCCTGCCACCACGCCTGGCTAATTTTTGTATTTTTAGTAGAGAGGGGGTTTCACCATGTTGGTCAGGCTGATCTCAAACTGCTGACCTCAGGTGATCCACCTGCCTCAGCCTCCCAAAGTGCTGGGATTTCAGGCGTGAGCCACCGCGCTGGGTCCTTACCTGAAAATATTTTTAAGGGTGGGAGGTGGAAGCAGAAAGGGATTTATGGAACAAATACATTTGGTCATTTATTTTCTGGCCTACCTAAGATATGGTTTTGAAGACAGCAGGAGCCTATGATCTGTTGGCTCTCTAGATGGCTTCCAGCCCGTAACTCTATGATCTAATAGAATTTATAGCATTATATATTCCAGTAGTGACTTGCAAAGATTGCTTTGAAGGGATTACAGATGGTTCTGTAGGTATATACTTTTAGAAGAACATAATGCAATTTGCTTTCTAGCCCAAAGCCCTAAAAATAATTAGGTAGGAGTTCAGACAAGAGTTAAAAGATGGCTGTTCCTGGTGAATCCAAATGGCTTTAAAAAAATCAATTTCACTTCTTATCAGAGGAGGGCTTACATTTTAGATTTCTCATGGTTTGTTAAATAGCGACACCCAATGAGCAGGCTAGCATTAAAAAAAAAAGTAAGCGATGAGAAAAATTAGTGCACGATTCCAAGCTCAAATTAAGTATAATAGAGTGAGGAGAAAGAATTTCAGAATGCTGGGGTGAGTAATGTAACTGAGCCCTAAGCACTTGCCTTTAGGGATTCTCACTTGGTCTGATTGTGACTTCAACATATGTCTTCCATCTGTCTCTGTCTGTTGCCCCTCATGCCTTGGAATAGTTCTGGCCCATCTGGTTTCCTTTCATGGGATCCGAGGGAGACTTTCTCAGTGAAGTGCAGGTCAGGGTTCAGTTTTGTCTGCACATAGAGAGGTGGAGATCACCCAAGCGGAAAAGAAGGAACTCAGGACATGCCAGCAGTGAGGGTCCAGCTGCCAAGGGCTGTCTGGGGTGGGCCCCTGAAGATATTTGGCGGGCGAGAGGGAACCATTCAGGAACTTTCTTTTCCATAACTTTTTATAAAAAAAAGAGCAAAACGTTAATATAGATAAACTAGGAAAAACAGAATGGTATATAAAAAGAGGAAGGGAGATAAACATCCCTTATAATCTCACCTCTCATTGTGGGTTCTTCTGTTTTTCTTCTTGGTTAGGGAGAGATGTGAAAGTGATACTCTTAGAACAGTAACTTGTTAGATGGCAGTAGGTGTTACGGGGTCGGGGGGAATTTAGCAAGGAGGCAGACTGGGAGTGCAGCAGGGCCCGGGGTAAAGTGGGTGATCAGGGAAAAGCCCACAGAGAGGGGACTTTTAAATAAAGGACTGAGGCTGACTGGCTGTGGTGGTGCACACCTGTAATCCCAGCACTTTGGGAGGTTGAGGCGGGTGGTTCACTTGAGGCCAGGAGTTCGAGACCAGCCTGGCCAACATGGCAATCCTCCTGTCTCTACTAAAATTACAAAAATTTGCTGGGTGTGGTGGCACACACCTGTAATCCTAGCTACTCAGGAGGCTGAGGCACAAGAATTGCTTGAACTCTGGAAGCAGAGGTTGCAGTGAGCCAAGATTGCACCACTGCATTCTAGCCTGGGCAACAAGAGCAAGATTGTCTTAAAAAAGAAGAACTGAGGCTAGGTGCTGTGGCTCATGCCTGTAATCTCAGCACTTTGGGAGGCCAAGGCAGGGGGAGTTCAAGATCCCCTTGAGCGCAGGAGTTCAAGATCAGTCTAGGCAACATAGGGAGACCCTGTCTTTACAAAAAAATAAAATAAAAAATTAGCCAGGCATGGTGGTGCTTGCCTATGGTCCTGTCTACTTGGGGGGGCTGAGACGGGAGGATTGCTTCATCTGGGAACTCAAAGCTGCAGTGAGCCAAGCTTGCACTACTGCACCCCAGCCTGGGTGACAGAGTGAGACCCTTTCTCAAAAAACAAAAAAAAAATGTAAAGCAAGACTAATGGGGGTGAGGAAATGCGCCAGTGGTTACCCAGAAGTGGAAGTGTGGCCTTCTAAGGAGGAGGGCGTGATGGGGAGGAGGGAAGCCCTTGGCGGGCTGCTGTTGTCTGACTCGGAGAGGGGTAAAGGTGGAGGGGAGCAGAGTAATGGCAGGTGCACAGAAACAGGGAGGGCGTTCATTTCCTGGTGCAAATTAGCACCACCTGAGTGGCTTGAAAAACCCGAAGTTTACTCTTTCACAGTTCTGGAGGCGGAAGTCTGAAATCAAGGTGTCGGCAGGGTGGCTTCCTTCTGGGTTCTTGCAGGCAGAATCTGTCCTGAGCCTCTTTCCCAGCTTCTGGCAGTGGCCGGTGACCCTTGCTGTCCCTCGGCTTGAGGATGCAGTGCTCCACTCTCTGCCCCGTCCTCACATCGCCTCTCCTCTCTTATTAGAATCCTTGTCATTGGATTTAGGGATCTTTCTAAACCAGGGTGATCCCATTCTGAGATCCTGAATTGTATCGGTAGAGACCCTTTTCCAGTTAAGGTCACATCCACAGGCTTTGAGCAGACATATCTTTTGGGGGGCTCCCCATTCAACCCATTTTAGAAGGTCACCAGGAGGAACCAGTTTTTGGAGGAAGGTGGTATTTGGTGATTCTCCAGAGTTTCACAGGGCAGGAGCTGTCTCATTCTCCTCAAAGTCTACGAGTTAGTTTTGCTTCTCTCAGCAACACCATCCTGAAAACAACCTGGCAATAGAAAGCCAAGATCAGGCCGGGCGTGGTGGCTCACACCTATAATCCCAGCACTTTGGGAGGCTGAGACGGGTGGATCACAAGGTCAGGAGTTTGAGACCAGCCTGACCAACATGGTGAAACCTCGTCTCTACTAAAAATACAAAAATTAGCTGGGCGTGGTGGTACATGCCTGTAATCCCAGCTACTCAGGAGGCTGAGGCAGGAGAATTGCCCGAACCTGGGAGGCAGAGGTTGCAGGGAGCCAAGATCGTGCCACTGCACTCCAGCCTGGGCGACAGAGTGAGACTTTGTCTCAAAAAAAAAAAAAAAAAGCCAAGATCATAACCTTGAACCTTTCCAAGATATTTCCTCAAAGAGCCGCAGCTCTACTGGTGTGCTCCCATCTTGTGATCTGCCCTGATAAATGACTGATCCTGCAGGACAGTTCGTGGCCCTGTCACTGTTCTAAGATAGACTTTATTTGAGTGAATGAAGGAATAAACGAATGGCCAATTTAAATCTGACCTCTGGCCAGTGTTGAAATTCAGAAGAGATTCTGATACATAAAGTCAGTGGTTCTTATGCTTTTTTTGTGGAGTCAAGGATGTCCTTGGGAATATGATGGAAAATAATGGATCTCTCTTCCCATAAAAATGTACTTATTCTCATTATATACAATTCCTAGGAATTCCCTGATGGAGAGTCAACCAGCCCATGAGAAGGTGGCCACAGAGCATCTGAAAGTCATGGCCACATTTTTCTTCTTCTTCTTTTTTTTTTTTTTTTAAGATGGGGTTTCACCCTGATGGCCAGGCTGGTCTTGAACTCCTGACCTCAGGTGATCCACCCACCTCGGCCTCCCAAAGTGCTAGGATTACAGGCGTGAGCCACCGCGCCCGACCAGCCACATTTTTCTTATGAGAATTAGATGGACCTGAAATATTTACCCAGTAAAACTTCCCATGCTATTTCATCTCATGTGGCGTGGCAAAGAAGATTGGAGCTGGAAGTTTTCCAGGGCCCAGCATGGCAGAGGGCTTAGAGCAGGGAAGAGACTGAACAGAGAGCCTGGTCAGGAGGTGGCAGATACAGTCCAGAGGAGGCCACCAGGGCCCCGCCACTGGCTCTGGGAAGGTCAGAGCCAACGCTCCTTTCTGGAGCTCTCTGGGTGATGAGAAAAGGACAGAGGACTTAAAAATGATTCCAGGCCTGTAAGCCCCAGACAGGCAAGACCTGCATGGTAACCTAAAGGGGGAAGGGAACTCTTTTTATGAGTTCAATCTGTATCTTGTTGAATCTTTATCAAGTACATATTTAGTTTGCAATCTTTAAATTCTAATCACAGAGCTTATAGACATGATAGAGATGGGCGGCTTTTATGAGCACTTTGGACTTTCTTCTCATAGCAAAGGTGGACTTGAATTGCTGTCAGCTTCAGGTTACTGCTTACCTTTTTCTCTGATTGCCATTTTCATTTGTCATAGGGTCTACATTAAACCATATATAATTGTGTAATGAAAGTGTTCTAAAGTTAAATAAAATAGCTTTTAAATGGCACTTACAGTTTCTATTGAACCCCCAACCTAAATCATAAAGCTTACAAATCTTAACAGTGCTGTGTGAAGACACTATATTGTGAAACATTTCAGATTGCACAGGATGTGTTTAAGAGGAAAAGGAAGCCCTATGGGCTTACGGAAGCTTAGGGATAGAAAGAGAATGATATTTATGTTTTAAAATTCTCTCTGTGTGCTTGTGTACATGTCTATACACAGAAATGCATAAAAATAGGGAGGGGCCCTATGGGGGAAGGGGAAAAATTTAATTCCCTTTTCTCCTCCATGTTCCTGTGTTGTTTGAATCTTTTAAATGGAATATGTCCAGGAATTACTTGTGAATCAAAATTAAAGAAAGATGGAGGCAAAAACGTCAAGGCCAACACAGCTGGTACAAACAGCCTGATCCGGGATGGACAGACACCACACCTTCGGGAAAATGATACAGGTCAGCTCGTCTTCTTGGGAACACCGTAGATAGACTTCGCTTTTCTTGTTATCTTAAGTAAACTTTGTCTGTCTTTTTTTTTTTTTTTGAGACAGAGTCTTGCTCTCTCATTCAGGCTGGAGTGCAGGGGTGCAATCTCATCTCACTGCACCCTCAGCCTCCCGGGTTCAAGCAATTCTCCCTGCCTTAGCCTCCAGTGGCTGGGAATAAGGCACCAACCACCACACCTGGCTAATTTTGTATATTTAATAGAGACTGGGTTTCACCATGTTGGCCAGGCTGGTCTTGAACTCCTGACTTGGGTGATCTGCCCGCCTCAGCCTCCCAAAGTGCTGGGATTACAGGCATGAGACACTGCACTCCTCATCTGCCATTTTGAGAAGTAAAATCAGTGCTGCCTTCAGAGCTTGTTTGCAAGGACATAGCTGGGCGGTGCCAGGTAGTGTCAGGTGAGCCGGCTGGGCTTTCCCACATGCAGCCCAGGGTGAGTGGTGGCTGCTTCCATTTGCTGCTGTTCTCAGAGTGTAGGAACACATCCAGAGAGCGAAATACTAAACACCCAATGACACAGTGAACGAATGCCCTGCTCTTCCTAAGTTTTTTTGATAACAAAATTGAACAGACCCAAATCTCACCTGGGTTTGATGGTTTTTCCTGCCACTGTTGTCTCATCAGCCCTCCCCATGGTCCTGTGGTGCCTGCCTTACTGCTCGTTTGATGTGGTGGCAAAAGTCTCAGAGAGGTGATGCGGGGCACATCTCGTGTTACCTGGCTTCTACGGCTGAATTCATCACCTAGCGCTGTGTAACAAAGTATCACACACTGGATGGCTTCAAACAACAGAAATGTGTTGTCTCACAGTTTTGGAGGCCAGAGGTCCAAAATCAGGGTGTCAGCAGAGCCACGTTCCCGGCACTCCTTAGTGTTCCTTGGCCAGTGGCTGCGGCACTTGAATGTCTGCTGCCTTCTCACGGGGCCTGCTCCCTGTATGTGGCCTTACATAGCTACTTTTCTCTTCCAATAAGGATATCAGTCACATTAGATTAGGCACAGCATACTGTGGTATGATCCCATCTTAACTCTTTACATCTGCAAATACCCTGTTTCTAAACAAGCCCCATTCACAGGTCCTGGGCATTAGGACCTCAACATGCGGGGGGACATAATTCAACCCATCACAACAGGCCATGGTTGGAACTTGAGTTTTCTCGTCTTTCCTTCCCGACAAACCAAACTTTTGTGATTCACTTTCTCTCCTTACTCCATTTAAAAGATATCGTTGGTAAATAACCGCATTAGGTGCACCAGAAACTTTCTGAGAAGGGATGATCTAGTGGGAGGAACTGGTACTCTGCTGGGGAGCAATCCTGGACAGTCACAGGGAGAGAGAGGTCCCTGGCGACTTACCACAGGGTGACGTCCCAGCAGGAAGTGGCAGTACCACCCTACTGGCTGCTGTTAAAACAACTTTTGATTCTTTATCTGCAGATTTTGCCAGCCCATGAAATTATAGTAGCCACGGCTGATGTCATTCAAAATTCCACAGGCTTGAAACCTCATAAATTTAGTGACTCTGTGTGTGTGTGTATGTATGTGTGTTTGTGTGTGCTAAGTGTGTGGCAGAGTATATGTGTGTGAGGCTGAGATTTAGGTGTGCTGATAACATCAGTTGACTGTCTTTTTCAGGACTGAAGTCAAACCAGTTTCTACAGATGTCCCTTGCTAAGGGAAACCTCATAACCTAAAGCCTCGGCATTTGAAGATTTAGCTAATTCTAGCTAGGGATTTTATCGAAGTTGTTTAAGTGAGTTTCTTCTTTTAGGGGGTAGTAGAGCTCAGGACTTTTTGTTTCACAGGCCTCTAATATATCCACTGGACACAGGCTTTTTTGCTATAAACTCTGAGTGCAGAAAGAAAAACAGAAAGCTACAGAAATGCCAGCTGTCACTGTCATCAGGAGCTTGAAGGCAGCAGGAAAAGGCTTATAGAGAGGAGGGAGGGAGAAGAGACGGAAGGGAGGGAGAAGAGACAGGAGAGAGGCAGATTGAGGGAGAGGCCTGTAGGCACCTGTAGTCCCAGCTATTCCGGAGAGGCTGAGGCAGAGAATTGCTTGAATCCAGGAGGCAGAGGTTGCAGCGGGCCGAGATTGCGTCACTGCACTCCAGCCTGGGCTACAAATTGAGACTCTAGCTCAAAAAATAGTAATAAATAAATAACCAATATATAAATAATATAATAAATAAATAATTCCCCAACCTGAATTGGGAAGCACATGGACCAGGGTTCGCCAGGGATCTGACATCAAAAGTAGAGTGTCAGTCGATTACAAAGATTAGCATTTTAACGAAGGCCTGGGATACAAGCAGAGCTAGCATAAACGCTGTTTCAGGAAAAGTTCAGAGCTAATAGAAAAGATTCAGTTACGCGTTGTAAAGTTAATATAAATTATTTGCTCAAAAAGTGTATCACCTTAAACAGGCACTTCCAGTAGTCTAAAAGATATCTGCGCACATAAAGATGTGTTTTCCATCAGACAGTATGTAGCGATGGCATCTCTAATTACCTGGTGAGGAAAATGAGTGAAAACAACAGAGGCCTTGGCGCTGCCTCCTGGTAAGGGCCATGATGGTGTTTGCCGGGTCAGGTTCACTTAGGAGAAAAGTGTACTTTTGTTTATTGTTTATTTATGGTTTTTTTTGAGCTGGAGTCCACTATGTAGCCCAGGCTGGAGTGCAGTGGCGCAATCTCAGCTCACTGCAACCTCTGCCACCCGGGTTCAAGCAATTCTCTGCCTCAGCCTCCCAAGTAGCCGGGACTACAGGCACCTGCCACCACGCCCAGCTAAATTTTTGTATTTTTAGTAGAGATGAGTGTTTTACCATGTTAGCCAGGATGGTCTCGATCTCCTGGCCTTGTGATCCACCCGCTTTGACCTCCCAAAGTGCTGGGATTACAGGAGTGAGCCACCATGCCTGCCCTGCTTGCTTATTTATTTATTTATTTATTTATTTTTTGAGACGGAGTTTCGCTCTTGTTACCCAGGCTGGAGTGCAATGGCGCAATCTCGGCTCACCGCAACCTCCGCCTCCTGGGTTCAGGCAATTCTCCTGCCTCAGCCTCCTGAGTAGCTGGGATTACAGGCACGTGCCACCATGCCCAGCTAATTTTTTGTAGTTTTAGTAGAGACGGGGTTTCACCACATTGACCAGGATGGTCTCAATCTCTTGACCTCGTGATCCACCCGCCTCGGCCTCCCAAAGTGCTGGGATTACAGGCTTGAGCCACCGCGCCCAGCCCATTTTTAACTTTTAATTTTTTCAAAGTGCATTTAGTCTTTAATTGCTTTTAAATTGTGAGAGGAAAGAAACATATTTTTACGAGTCAGGCTACTGCACCTGTGAGTAAGGCTTGCATATTATATTCTCTAGTCTCAGGAAACTAATCAACTATTTTCTATCTCTTTTACCTGATAAACTGATAAGACAAAAGTAAGTTCTGGAAGTGGAATTAAAGGAAAACTCATTAAGAAATTGCATGAGAGTTACAGCTAGCCATGCATCGAGGTCTAAAGCTGAAGTAGAATTTACCAGAATCCCAAAGCTCCAGGAATGACACGCTACAGTGGGACTAGGATGTGAAACAGACACAAATGACACTGTCAAAGTTTCAGGATCGATTTAAGCAGGTTTCATTTTGCAGCGATGGTCATGAGGGCATTTTCAGAGTCAGCTCTAGTAAGTGGATAAGACCTTTATGGATGAAGAAAAACTTTTAAAATATGGTCAATATTATTATCATTAATATACTAATTCAATAATGAAAATTTTTTGAGTACTTGCTAAATGTGCACTGCTAAGCATGCATTTTCAGTACATGTAATTTCTAGATGCTTGCTTGTTAAATAATTTTCTTTCATTTAAATAAAGATTTTTTTTCAGAAAGCCTGTATGATTTTATAATAAAAGGATTTATTTAGCAGAAATTCATATTAAGGAAACCAAAATATTCTAATCTGTCAGGTGAGATGTCTATACTGAGGAGACATTCATATGCACCAAAGCAGCAAAAATGCTTGTTTGAAATTAAATAATTTTTGATACCCAGTACATGAGCTTAAGTCACCAAATATTAAAAAAAAAAAATTAAAGTGCATTCTTTCTTCTGGAAAATACCTCCTAAGAAATCTTTGTAAGACAGAGACTCTATGTTAATGGTCTTTGTATCACCCACGGCACACAGCTCAGAGCTTAGAATGTAAAACATGCTCAAAAAGTATTCTTTGAAGGAATGTTTGATTTGATAATCCAAACCTGACAGTGGCATTTATTTACCTGTAGTCATCAATGCTTGCTTTTTTAAAGTGGCATTTTTTTTCCCCCTGCCCTCAGTGATAATTAATGCTCAGCTCAGACTGCAGGGTTTGAATGAAGAAATCTGAACAATAGCTAGACAAGACAAAGCCTGTGAAATCTTATGCAGGCTTCTCTGTCTATTAATGTGGTTTAGAATGATATGTTAGGAGCACTGTATACCAGAAGAATATTGATTGCATTTCAGATAATACAATTTACAGTTAATAAGATGGTTAGGCTGGTCTGGGGAAATATTTGTTTTCTTCAACAATATTAAGCAGAAAACATACATTTTAATAAATACTACATGAGAACAATCCTTCTGGGTGAATTTCAAGGAAATATACTACCATATGGCCACACATCAGTGGATTTTCAGATTTCTAAAGTCTGGATAAATGTATTATCAGTAATACTTTGCTTTACAAATAGATTTGTTTGAATTATTCTTGCTTTAGTACCAGAAACCTTTGTTGACATTTCATATGTAATGGTTAATATCTAAGGATGATAGTTTTAGGACAGCATATATAATATGATCACATTTGTTTTAAAACACACACACACACACACACACACACACACACACACACACACACGAAAAACTCTGGAAGACTAGACCCCAGATTTCATGGGGGTTACGGTGAGGAACAGGGCAGAGTGAGATTATAGGCTATTTTTACTTTTAGAGTTAAATATTTTTGTGACATTTGAATTTTTATAATAAGTATATATTGTTTTTGAAATCAGAAAAAGGTATATTAATTTACAGGGCTGACACTAATGATGTTGACAATATAAATAGTATTGCAAAGAGCTTGAAAGCGATCTAGCTGCGGAATCATCCACCAAAACTGATTCCTGTCTGCATGTACAAGGTAGATGCTGCAGCATTGCTCAGAGTGGCCAAAGATTTGCCACTCCTTGAAAGAGCATCATCAGAGGAAGAGAAAGGAAGTATGAAGGTGTGTCTGTCTGCATCGACTAGGAAAATCTTACCGAGGATGAGAAACTGGGAACTCTAAAGCCGCTGTTAGTTATGTTTTTTCCATGTGGTATGCTGTACTTAGTCCACGTTAAAAAATTGTTAAAGGATGTGTGTGTGTGTGTGTGTGTGTGTGTGTGTGTGTATTTTTTTTTTTTTTGAGACGGAGTGACTGGCGTGCAGGGACATGATCTCCGCTCACTGCAGTCTCTGCCTCTTGAGTTCAAGCAATTCTCCTGCCCTACCCTACCAAGGAGCTGGGATTACAGGTGCTTACCACCACACCTGGCTAATTTTTGTGTTTTTAGTTTCTATTTGTATGCGTACTTTTTTTTTTTTTTTTCTGAGATAGAGTTTCCCTCTGTCACCGGGGCTGGAGTGCAGTGGTGTGATCTCGGCTCACTGCAATCTCCACCTCCCAAGTTCAAGCCATTCTCCTGCCTCAGCCTCCCAAGTAGCTGGGACTACAGGCATGTGCCACCACACCTGGCTAATTTTTGTATTTTTAGTAGAGACGGGGTTTCACCACGTTGGCCAGGCTGGTCTCAAACTCCTGACCTCAGGTGGTCTGCCAGCCTTGACCTCCCAAAATGCTGGGATTATAGGCATGAGCCACCGAGCTCGGCTGGGCTGTGCTTTTTCAATTTGGTACCATGTGCTTGGTCCACATGTTAAAAAAATTGTTAAAAGATTATATTTCTTAAAAATATTATATTTAGGTTCACAAGCCACAAGGCAGGAAAAGAATCTGCTGGGATGTTTTCTGCTTCCTCTCAGCAGCCTTCTCACACACAGATGTTGGTTGTATTCTTCTTCCATCAGGGCTTCCAAACCCATCCGTGGTGAAAGACCAGTTTTGTTTTGCTTTTTATTTCTCCAATGGCTTACAGACTGAAACTTTAATAAAATCAATAAAAATGAATTACTGGTCAAATGAAATTAAAAAACAACAGAAACATACAAAATTCAAGGTCCAATTTAAAAATTATTGGATGGAGTTGACATACCATCCTTCTGTCAAATTGCTTTTAAACAGTGGTTAGTGCTTCTCAGCCAGCAAGAGGCAGGAAGGCTCTTGATTTTGCCCCTGCCCCCAACTCTGAGGACATTTGACAATAGCAAAGACATTTTTGCTTGTCCCGCCCTGGGGAGGAGGATTCTACTAGCATCTCGTGGGCAGAAGCAGAGATGCCTGGAAGCATCCAACGGTGCACAGGAATGGTCCCCGCAACAAATAATTATTGGGCCCCAAAATCAGTATTGCCAAGGTTGAAAACCCTGCCTTGAAAGTTTCTAAATTGCTAATTTCAGTTTTTGTATTTATTTCGTGGCAGAATGGTAACATTTTTGGACTGTGGTCCATAGACCACACTTTGAGAAGACTGCCCTTACATACTTGAACTCTGACCCATTAAGGTTGCCAGACAAAACACAACCGGATTCTGTAATCCTTATCTTTGTGAGGCTTCTGCATAAACAAAATAAGAATGAGCACAAGGGAACGGAGCTTAATGATGTAATCAAATGAAACATACATTATTCTCATTATTCTCTACAGCCTGCAGGACTGGGGCTTGAAGCCTAGCTTTGTCACTTCTTAGCTCTGTGAGCTTGGGAAAGCTATTTTGTGTGTGTGTGTGTGTGTGTGTGTGTGTGTGTGTGTGTGTGTGTGTGTGTTTTAGGCAAAGTCTTGCTCTGTCGCCCAGGCTGGAGTGTAGTGGCATGATCTCAGCTCAATGCAACCTTTCAAGTGATTCTTCCCGGTTCAAGTGATTCTCCTGCCTCAGCCTCCCAAGTAGCTGGGACTACAGGTGTGCTCTACCACACCCAGCTAATTTTTTTGTATTTTTAGTAGAGTAGGGATTTCACCATGATGGCCAGGCTGGTCTCAAACTCCTGACCTCAGCCTCCCAAAGTACTGGGATTATAGGCATGAGACACCCCACCCAGCTTGATTTTTAATTTAAAAAATTTTTTTGGTAGAGATGGTGGGGGGCATCTCACCCTGTTGCCCAGGTAGGTCTTGAACTCCTTACCTTAAATGATCCTCCTGCCTTGACCTCCCAAAGTGCTGGTATTTCTGGTGTGAGTCATTGAGCAAGGCTGGGAAAGCTATTCAATATCTTCATACTGTCATTTTTCCCCTGTGGAGTGGGGATAATGCCCTCTTCATATGGCTGTGTGAGGATTAAGTGTGATTTTTGGCATGGAGAGTGCTTAACCCGAAGAGGCACCTGATAGTTGAACTTCTCCGTCAAAGGTCACTGAGAGCCCCGGAGCGATCTTGTCAGTCTTTTTATTTCTGGAGTGGAGCCAGAGGCAACACCCCTCACATTTCCTCCTCCTTCTCCGAACAGTGGGGCTCACCAGGAACTTTGAACTGCCAGGTACCTAAGTGAAGGGCAGGTCCTAACTCTCCAGAGAAGATTCCAGGAAGCTGCTTTGTAAAGTGGAAAAGTGTGATGCAAATGTTAGGAATCACTTCGCTGGTTTTGCTGATATTCATTGGGCCCCTACTAGATGCCCTTAATATAAAGGGGTGGCAGTCCAGGTGCCGTGGCTCACGCCTGTAATCCCAGCACTTCGGGAGGCTGAGGCAAGTGCTTGAGGTCAGGAGTTCGAAACCACCCTGGCCAATATGTTGAAACCCCATCTCTACTAAAAATACAAAAATTAGCTGGGCATGGTGTCGGGCACCTGTAATCCTAGCTGTTTGGGAGGCTGAGGCAGGGGAATTGCCTAAACCCAGGAGGCAGAAATTGTAGTGACCGAGATCATGCCACTGTACTCCAGCCTGGGCAACAAGAGCGAAACTCCGCCTTAAAAAAAAGAAAAGAAAAGAAAAGCAGAACTGGTATTAAGTAAAAATGATTGGCCAGGCGCGGTGGCTTACGAATGTAATCCCAGCACTTTAGGAAGCCAAGACAGGCGGATCACAAGGTCAGGAGTTTGAGACCAGCCTAGCCAACATAGTGAAATCCCGTCTCCACTAAAAATACAAAAATTAGCCGGACATGGTAGTGCATACCTATAGTTCCAGATACTTGAGAGGCTGAGGCAGGAGAATCGCTTGAACCCTGGAGGCACAGGTTGCAGTGAGCCAAGATTGTACCATTGCACTCCAGCCTGGGTGACAGGGTGAGACTGTTTCCAAAAAAAAAAAAAAAAGATCAGGGAAGAAGGGCAAAGTTGATTCACAACGGTGCTTCTAGTCCGAATTACAAGGTGGCCATAGTGCAATCAGCTCAGGCATTGGCAGGAACTACTGGGGGGATGGCACCCGACAAATTCCACCTCCACCTTAAACAGTAACTGTCCAGCTGGCTTTTGCCTTCCTGCCCAGACCTGGAGCAGCAGGGCCCATACACCTGGCACCTGGCACCTGGCACCGGACCTTGTTGCAGGGAACCACAGCAGCGTGTTCCTGTTCTAGGAACTGGGAGAAGGGCGAGGGGTAGCTGTGGGCACAGCTGGAATGCTGGCCTTGGTGGAGAACGTGCAGAAATGCCCGGGCAAAGCCAGGGGCAGACCCTCCCATCAGTGGGGAAAGGTCCTTGGCAGGTGACATCGGAGGGAGCCACGTGGCAGTGTGCCCAAACAAGGGCCCAATAGTGTTTGCTTCCCCAGCTCTCTTTCTTGAGAATACTTCCCCCTGTCATAACTGGAATGTATGAGTCATGCCCTCGATCTCCACAGAGACTCAGTGCTCTCGGTTCATCTCTGAGTCCGCAGCAGGTGCTACAAGGGAGGCTGTGGGAAGCTGAGGACTTGCGGCCACTGGGGACCAGAGCTTCCCCGGACAGCATCGAGGTGTGAAAGGCACTGCACCAAAGACAGGGCTGGCTGGGGAGAGGTGTGGATACAGAATACACTTGTTAACTTCTGATGGTGCCTAGGGGCAGAATCTGCCTGTCTCCAGCCCCCCAGGGCTGCAGCCACCTCTCCCATCGCAGTACCGCCACTGCTTCTGCTGCCAGGCAGGGCCTGGAGATATGGCTGTTGGTCACTTTTAGTACACGAGGTGTGGGCAGGCCCTGATAATTAAGAGAATTAAGACAGTTTCTCTTCTGCAGACACTCATAGTCTAGACGAGAAGATGAACCATCAACAAATAAGGTAACAAGGATTTGGGAACAAAGTGGCAGAAGCTATTTCTCTGCCCAGGAACAAAGAATCGCTCCTTTCTGTTTTGATGTGGGCTTCTGACACAGATACTCTACAAGCAGGGTCAACATGATTGATCTTGTGCCCTGATTATGTGGCAAATACATTTGCATTTTTTTTTTTTTGAGACGTAGTCTGACTCTATAACTCTGTAGCTCAGGCTGGAATGCGGTGGCTCGATCGTGGCTCACTGCAACCTCCACCTCCTGGGTCCTGGTTCAAGCAATTCTCCTGTTTCAGCCTCCCGAGTACCTGGGATTACAGGCATGTGCCACAATGCCCAGCTAATTTTTGTATTTTTAGTAGAGACGGGGTTTCACCATGTTGTCCAGGCTGGTCTCAAACTCCTGACCTAGTGATCTGCCCGCCTCAGCCTCCCAAAGTGCTGGGATTGCAGGCGTGAGCCACCGCGCCCGGCCTTGTGCCTTTCATTTCTAAAAGCAGTTCATTCACATAAATGTTCCTGCAGATTGTTAAAGCCTTAGACTCTGGGACCAGGCATTATGGGAGAACGAATGAGATGTATGTTTCAAAGAAGCAACCCCAACGCATATCCAACAACACCTAAGATTTCTTCCTACTTCACAGAAGATGACTTATGAGTTAACACTCGCCCATTTTTGGTATGTTAGTCTCATATTACCTTTTTCTATTAAATCAGGCATGGGTACACTTTCCAGGGCTGAGCTTTTTTGCACACAAGCCCTGTGACTCAATTTTGCCATGACCAGGTATTTCCAGGGCTTTTAAAAGTGTGGAGACATTGCTAAGATTAGTAAAAACAGAACCTTGAAAGTCATGAACACTGAAAGTACAGAAAGAAATCATTTTAGATTTTGATGGTTTGATAAAACTTTCTATTCACTGGCTTCATAATTCATAAGCATCAAAGTAAAGGAAATTGTGGTGACATGATTTTGCAGTCATAATTTCTGAGCCTCAGAAATGCATTCAACTGAATTGAATGTAGTATCTTTCTTTTAATTTGAAATGGGTAAAATATAGATCCACAGCTTAAGAATCAAGATCAGTTTAACAATTGGAAAGAATCTTTGAGAAAATGTGTTCCAAACACATTTCCCAGATGAATGCTATCAGAATACAACCAGTTGATGACCAGGCAAGCCCCTTAACTTCCCCAGGGCTCAGCTTCCTGATCTGTAAAGTTTAAGGCTGTCCTGTATGAACACCTAAGTCCCCTTCACCTCCGATGTATTTCAGGATTCTAGTAAAAGGGTGCTGACTGAATGAAGCTAATGCCCAGAGAGACTTGGATTTGATTGAGATCATACAGTTAGAGACAGACACACCTCCTCTGACTTCCCGCTATTGCTATTTATAGAGAACAGGTTTAGGATTAAGATCTTGAATAAAAAACATTACACAGAGATTAATGAACAAAACATCTTAAACACACACACACACACACGCACACACACACACACACACACACACACCTCTCACTCTATATAAAAACCAAGTCATTCTGGACTTGGTGGCTCACGCCTGTAATCCCAGCACTTTGGGAGGTCAAGGTGAGTGGATTACCTGAGGTCAGGAGTTTGAGACCAGTCTGACCAACATGGAGAAACCCCATTTCTACTAAAATACAAAATTAGCTAGGCGTGGTGGCGCATGCCTGTAATCCCAGCTACTCAGGATGCTGGGGCAGGAGAATTGTGTGGACAATTCCTGGGGAGGTGGAGGTAGCAGTGAGCTGAGATCGTGCCACTGCGCTCCAGACTGGGCGACAGAGCAAGACTCCATCTCAAAAAAAAAAAAAAAAAAAAGGTCCTCCTCTAGAGCCTTCAGAAAGAGCATGTCCTGCCAACACCTTGACTTTAGACTTGTAGTCTTTACAACTGTAACAGAATGAAATTGTGTTGTTTTCAGGCACACAGTGTGATCCCTTGTTATAGCAGCTCCAGGAAACGAATACACCTCTCATGTCTCCGTGGGGTTGACGGGGCTCACTGGAGTCCCCTTCTCACTCAGGGTCTTGCAGAGAGTGGCTGGAGCTGGCATCACCTGAAGGCTCAACTGGGCTGGATTCAGAATGGTGATGCTGTCATTGGCTGGGGGCTCAGCTGGGCCTCTGCCTGCAGTGTGGAATTATCAAAGCTTGGCAGCGTCACTCCAAACAGGCAGGACATACAGACTGCTGTGCCAGGAAGGCCCTGGCTGGGAATGGGTGTGGGATCTGTTCTGTTGGTCAAACCCATTAAGGAGGTGTAGCGAGGTGACAGCAGAAGAGCATGTGGATTGGGAGAAAGTGCTGGTCCATGATTGGAACCTACAATCCAGCTCAACAATGTTTAATTGGATTAAGTGAATGTGAACCTACAAGAAAGCATGTAATTCACTGGAAAACCAAAATGCTAGTGGATTTAGAAAGTTCTTTGAGATATTCTGAGCCACTGCTTCCCTCTGTTCTTTTTTTTTCTTTTTTTTATATGAAGTCTCATTCTTTTACCCAAGCTGGAGTGCAGTGGCACGATCAAGGCTCACTGAACCTCTGCCTCCTGAGTTCAAGCGATTCTCCTGAGTAGCTGGGACTATAGGCACACACCACCATGCCCTGCTAATTTTGGTATTTTTAGTAGAGATGGGATTTCACCATGTTGGCCAGGCTGGTCTTGAACTCCTCACCCACCTCTGCCTCACAAAGTGCTGGGATTACAGGTATAAGCCATCACACCTGGCCCCTCTGTTCATATTGATTAACAATATTAGGTTGTAGAAAACAGTATTCCTCAGGATAGTTACTGATATACTGGGACCCAGAAGAGCTACTGCAGCCCTCAAGGGTTCTGTGTGACAAGGAGGGCTTCCTCAAACCAGTTTGTCCCCCAGAGTCTTCATCATCCCTGGGTCACAGCTCAGGAGACTGGAAGAGAGGCTTCCTCTCTCTGCCTGGAGTCATTTGTTACAACTGTTATACTATGTTCAGTGATCCCCTAGCTGATGGGAAAAGATTCTCCCTGAAGCGCCTAACAGTTCCTTAGTCAGCATGCCTTTGTTAGACGCCTTCTGGGGGTCAGCACTGTGTTAGGTGTTGATGCCTGCAGTCTTGACAGATGGAGCTGTGAAACCTTCTGTATTCCCCCTCTTGCGTTCTCCTTTCTGAGCTGTAGGAGCTCTGACTCTTGGAGCCATCCATGACACGTCTCTCTCTTTTTATTTTATTTTATTTTGAGACAGAGTCTCACTCTGTTGCCAGGCTAGAGTACAGTGATGCGATCTTGGCTGACTGCAACCTCTGCCTCCCAGTTTCAAGCCATTCTTCTGCCTCAGCCTCCTAAGTATCTGGGATTGCAGGCATGCGTCACCATGCCCGACTAATTTTTGTATGTTTAGTAGAGACAGGGTTTCACCATATTGGCCAGGCTGATCTCAAACTCTTGACCTCATGATCTGCCTGCTTCGGCCTCCCAAAGTGCTGGGATTACAGGTGTGAGCCACCACTCCCAGCCCATGTCTCTGTCTTTAGATGTTCTTTTTCCCAACGTCTGGGCCTGGGGAGGTCCCTGGAGGCTGCAGCAGTAAGGTCGGACCATTATTGCTGTCTGGTTCCCTTTCCACTGACAGGGTAGGTGAGCTTTTCATGACTTGGAAGGTCTTGGGCGGGGCTAGCACCTGGAAGGGCCACCCTCTTAGGAGACAGATTCTTGCTGTTTGGGGGAGGATGTTTAGAAGAAAGAAAGGCTTCTTAGAAGGGCGCCAGAAACAGGTGCTTAGAAAAGAGAAAGGTGCACTAGCCATCTGGAGAGGGCTGCCTTCGGGTTTTTCCTGTGGGGTGGGCTGGGAGGTTTTGGGCAGTGGCTTTCATACTGCACATGTTGGAGCCCTTGTAGGACCTTTGGTGGCATCAGGGACCACCCAAAGGGAGGAGTGAGTTAAGAAAGGAAAGGAGAATTTGGATCCCTTGCTTAAAAAAATATTTTTAAACAGACTTTATTTTTTTAGATCACTTTTAGGTTCACAGCAAAATTCAGCAGAAAATGGAGACATCCCATATTCTCCCTGCCCTTTGCCCCACTCCCCCAGCCTCTTACGCCATCAACATCTTGCATCAGAGTGGTGCATTTGTTAAGACTGATGAAGATATATCACCTGTCATTATCACCCATAGGCCATGGGTTACATTAGGGATCACTCTTGGTTGGAGTCATTACAGTAGTTTCGCCACCTCAAAAATCCTCGAGGCTCTGTCCTGCCTCCTCCCAGGCCCTGGCACCTGCTGATCTTTTCACTGTCTCCTTAGTTTTGCCTTTTCCATCACTGCTTTTCGACCAGACCTGATCTGTTTTCATTTGGTCTTTTGTTTAAAAATTAAAACTAGATTATGAAGAATGAAAAAAAAAAAAGGAAACTAGATTATACTACTTAAAAAGAAAAATAAGAATAAGGATACAAGTTAGCAAACAGTCCCATTCCTGTTAGCTGTGTGATCCTGGGAAAATCACTTCACCTCTCTGAAATTCAACATTCCATCCATTGAATGGGAGGAATTATGTCTGTCTTGTGTCAACACCGTTACATATAGAAAGCACCTGACAAGCACCTGGCGAACAGCAGAGGCTCATCGAGGCTCAGTTTCCTCCCTCTGTCCATCCTGCTACTTCTCCCATTCAGTCACTGAGTTCAGTCTGTTTGGTCTCTTGAGTTTAGAATTTCTCTCTTCTCATCGCCATCACCACTCCTTTCTAGTTCAGGCTTGCTCTTATTCAGAGTGTCTACAAACAATGATTAGCCTGCACACCTGTGCCAAACACTTACCTTTAATGCAACAAAACGTGTAGCTATTGCTTGGCAATTTGGAGCTGAGTGTAGGTGGATTCCCAGGGGTTGGCTGGTGAGTTCTGCTGGCTGTTCCCCAGTGCTGCTCTCTGGGGTCTTTTCCTGCACTCTTGACAAACTGCCAGGGCACCTGAGTGGTTCCTCTAAGGGGCTTTCGTGGTGGTGGCAGGCTGTCCATTTAGAACTCCACTTTCCAAGTTCCTTATACACCAAGCTATTACACTTTCTCACAAGAGACAGTGTAACAGCAAACAACCACACACACACACACACATCCTTAGCTGGGAGGCTTCCTGGATGGTGTCTCCTTAAATTCTCATCTCTGGGTGTCTTCTGAGTAAGCCCCTCCAAATAAAAGACCCTCATCCTGCCTCTCACTAGGACAGCTCTGTCATCTCGAGTAGTCTCTAGCCCCGGACGCACGCCCCCCCCCCCCCCCCACA
>NW_022436996.1:9323864-9373633 GCF_009761245.1 Sapajus apella
TTCTCTCCCCCCCCCCCCCCCCCCCCCCACCATCTGGGATTTGAGAAATAGGTCCTCAGATGAGCAGAACTGGGTAACTGACTGGAAGCTGGAAATGAAAGAAAATGTGAGGTGAGTCCTGGAAATGGTGGCAGTGTCACCAAGTAGAGCAGGGGACACGAGGACCCGAAGCCCTCAGGTGTGGACCTCGGGCAGCCTGCCGAATGTGTGCATATAGAGCTGAGTGAGTCCTGTGCAGGAGGCTGCTTTTGATCCACCTGATTTTGCCAGTCTACCTCTTTGGAGACATCTGTTTCCTCTTGTTTCCAAGTTCTGGGGAAGGGGCAAATCATTCTCACCCCATGTCCTGTCTACAATTCTTGTATGGCTTGGCATTTACTGTGATACTTTGTGATGTGATACATTTAGTGTGAAGAAATGAGAAATACTGGTTTATCCTTTAGCTGAACTGACTAGTTATTTATGTTTTGATACTGTGTATGAATGCATATTACAAATACACAAACACGGCTGGGTGCGGTGGCTCACGCCTGTAATCCCAACAGTTTGGGAGGCCAAGGTGGGTGGATGGCTTGAGGTCAGGAGTTCAAGACCAGCCTGGTCAATATAGCGAAACCCTGTCTCTACTAAAAATGCAGCAGTTAGCCAGGTGTGGTGGTGCATGCATGTAATCCCAGCTACTCAGGAGGCTGAGGTAGGACAATCACCTGAACCCGGGAGACGGAGGTTGCGGTGAGCTAAGATCACCCACTGCACTCCAGCTTGGGCAACAAAGTGATATTCAGTCTTCAAAAAAACAAAACAAAACAAAACACACACAAATACACACACACACATAGGTTTTTGGGGTCTTATTTTATTACCCAGACTGGAATGCAGTGGTGAGATCATAGCTCACTGCAGCCTCAAACTCCTGGACTCAAGTGGTCCTCCTGTCTCAGCCTCCCGCCTCAGGCTCCCAAGCAGCTGAGACTACAGGCCTACACCACCACACCCAGCTAATTTTTAAATTTTTTATAGAGGGCCAGGCATGGTAACTTGCATGTGTAATCCCAGCACTTTGGGAGGCCGAGGTGGGAGGATCACCTGAGGTCAGGAGTTCAAGACCAGCCTGGCCAACATAGTGAAATCCTGTCTCTACTAAAAATACAAAAATTAGCCAGGCATGGTGGCATGCCTCTATGGTCCCAGCTACTTGGGAGGCTGAGGCAGGAGAATTGCTTGAACATGGGAGGCAGAGGTTGATGTGAGCCGAGATTGTGCCACTGCATTGTAACGTGGACAACAAAGTGAGACTCTGTCTTAAAAATAATAATAATAATATATTTTTATAGAGATGCATGCTTCCCAAGCTGGTCTCAAACTAACTCCTGAGCTCAAGGAATCCTCCTGTGTAGGCCTCCCAAAGAGCAGGGATTACAAGCATGAGTGACTGCCAATATCATAAATATCTTTAAAGATTCTACTTTATATACAAGTGTTAGAATAACACATACTTTAGAAAAGGAAAATTCGAGGCCTTGTAATCCAATGCCTTCAAAATACAAAGTAATTCAGCAGGCATTAATTAAGTCCCCTCTGTATGCATATAACCTGTGGTTCCTTCTTCTAGGGAGCTCTCATTCTAAGTAAGGGAGAAAGCCACCTAGCTGATCATCGCTATAACTTCTCTAGTTAAGTGGTTAGGGCAAAAGGTGTGGCTGGAGTAGTTTAGGATAGAGCCACCATATTTTTTTTAATTTTTAATTTTTTTTAAGACTGGGTCTTGCTCTGTTGCTCAAGCTGGAGTGCAGTGGTGCTATCTCCGCTCACTGCAATCTCTGCCTCAAGGGTTCAAGTGATTCTCCTACCTCAGCCTTCCGAGTAGCTGGGATTACAGATACCTGCTATCATGCCTGGCTAATTTTTGTATTTTTGTAGAGACAAGGTTTCATCATGTTGGCCTGGCTGGTCTTGAACTCCTGACCTCAGGTAATCTGCCTGTCTCGTCTTCCCAAAGTGCTGGGATTACAAGTGAGAGCCACGATGCCTGGCCCACTGTGATTATTTTTTGCTAAAGCACTGGAAAACCCAAAAGGTATAAAAAAATATGAGCTGTTAAAAAAAAAAAGTCCTGGAAGCAGTGGGAAGAGTCAACAGGAGTGGGGAGAAAATGGGGGATGAAGTCAGTTTAGAATTCTACCTGACCTATGAGAGGAAGAAAAGGAGTAGTGATACCTACCTCTGACACATTACTTTTAGTTACTACCATCCTCACAGAGGTTGGCAAGAAATCTCCAAATCAGAGAGAAATAGAGAGACACACGCACAGAGAAACAGAGGATGAGACAGAAAGGATGCTGAAGCCAGTGTGGTCAAATGTTAACATGGGGAATCTGGGTGAAGGATATATGGGGATTCTTTGTACTGTTTTGCCAACTTTTTTTCTCAGTTTAGAACTTTTTCAAAATGGAGAAGTAAAACAAAAATTAGTTTAATATATGTTATATGACATTTTAAGGACAGAAATGGGGTGGTGGAGTGGGGTGTGTGTGTTGGTGTTGGAAGTGGTAGGGAGCACTGTAAACTTGATGGCATCAGCTTCAAGGAAATTGGTAATCACCCAGCATAATCGTGGACAGTCACCCCAACTTCTCAGTTGCTTGGAGAAACAATCTTTTCGCTTTTTCTAGAAGCAAAGAGGTATCATTGAATAGGTCACAGCAGAAAATGAAAATATTGTCAGTTTTCTGTTACAGCGATTGTGAAATGCATACAAATCTCAGCCCAGAAGGAAATGATTTGACTTAGATGTAAAATCAAAATTAATAGAATTAGAATCCCTTTGGTGATCCACATTTGTTCCAAATGCTCTCACCAAACGTTCCTGGTGAGACAGGATGCAATATTATTGCTAAGACACCTGGGGTGGGGAGGGCAGTCAGTCAGATGGAGAAAAGATCCTCAATGTCATGTGCGTCCCTTGCTTGGAGAAAATGGATAAAGAGATTGAGATACCAACTGTAGAGCCTGGACTGCCCAACCAGGTTCCTGACCTTAGGAGACCCTTTGTGATATGAATATACAAGGCTCAGACTCAGATGTGGCCAGAGCATGTGGTCCTGATTTGTATCAGGGCACTGGAGGCTTATGAATGATCCCCAGACTCAAAGGAAACAGAGCACCCTTAATTACTTAAGTCTTGTTAAAGTCTAGTACCATCTGCTCCAACAGGTAGATTTCACCAGGAAGACAGTTGGGGAGGGTTGCTTATGCAACAAGTATTTATTAAGTGCCTTCTATGTATAAGGTACAGTGCAGAATGATGGAAATAAAATGGAGACTAGGATCTATGCCATCAGAGGATTCATAGGCTGGAGACTTCTAAGGAGTTCCTGTACAACCCAGTTTCTCCATCTGTAAAAGGGGAGACCTACCTCCGTCACGTGCTAAACATGAGATGAATTGAGGCTTGGTGCCGTGGCTCACGCCTGTAATCCCAGCACTTTGGGAGGCTGAGGTGGGTGGATCACCTGAGGTCAGGAGTTTGAGATCAGTCTGGCCAACATGGTGAAACCACGTCTCTACTAAAAATATAAAAATTAGCCAGGTGTGGTGATGCACACCTGCAATCCCAGCTACTCAGGAGGCTGAGGCAGGAGAATCGCTTGAACCCAGGATGCCGAGGTTGCAGTGAGCCGAGATCGCACCACTGCACTCCAGCCATGGTGACAGAGCGAGACTCTTATCTCAAAAAAAAAAAAAATTGATAAATGTAAAGCAAGTAGTAAACACTTGGCATATGTCTGGTGCTCAGTAGTGGCTGGTTCCCCTCCCTGTCTCTTCTGCAGGGTTCTCTCCAGCTTTAGCTGTCTTTGGTTACTCTGAATCTTGCCCACTCTGGTCTGTCCTGCCAGGACAGTTCCACAGACACAACCCTTGACCTTCTGCTGTGTTTTAACCCAGATACCCTAACAACGCCTGGACTTGTCCTTATGGTGCACCCCACCAAGACTGCTCATGACAGGGCAGACATTTATTTGGTTAGGAAAGCTATCTGGCTTTGAAATGTGCATATATTTGGGTTGCAACAGTGATTTCAATTTGTAGATTTCACCATGGTTGTGCTATGAAGCAGTGTTCAGGTTTATTAATTTTATATGCATTGGAGTCTCTGAAATTGTTAGTTCGTATATATGGAAATAAATTTTCATGAAATGAACTACAAGTTCTGTAATATAGGGCATCTTTAATACCAGAGTAAAATAGCTTTTAGATTACTAGAATGTCAGATTTCTGCTATAAATTTGTGTTGCAAAAGGGAAAAAAGAAAGCATAGATGAAACACAAAAATAAAAAACAGATGTGAAGTTACTATAGTTTTGATTATGTTCAGGGAGAAATTTTTACTGTTTTCCCTAGGACCCAGGCCTTTCTCCACCCTACAAAGCCCTGTAAAGGCTGGGGTTGTTTATCTCAATTCCACTGTGCTCAGGAGCAACCAAGGCCAGCTGGAGTTGAGCTACACGCTGAGCCAGAAGGAAATTAAGAGGCCAAAGTAAGGGCTGCAATTGAGCAAGCACCTGGTCAGGTAACTGGGCTCAGACGTGGAGGAAATAGGATCTCACAGCCTCTGGGTTGAAACTGTAGCCCAGACCCGCCCAAGACGGAACCTAGCAGAGGCTCTGCTTGCTAACGGGTCCTGCCTGACCTGCGGACCAAGGGTGGAGGAATACTGATGTTTCAGCTTGATGATTTCCACTGAAATCACATCGATGCCTGTCTGCCTGAGAAAAGGCAGTTGAGGGTGCTTTTTTACTTTAATTTCCCCATCTACCCCAGGCCAGGAAGCCATGGGAGATATTTCATAACTGCTTACAGAATGATTCAGGTCTTCACAAAATTAAAACTATTAATAGTACAAAGTACGGAATTCAGTAGAAACCAAGAAAAGGAGCCATGAAGAATGTCTGTTGTTAGAGAAGAAATGTGAAGAGCTCAACCAGACACTTAGATATTTTAAAAAACACAAAGTTGTGTGTGATATGGCTTTAATGAACTCACAAGGAAGTGGAAAAGCAAATTCTCCTACTCCAGTCAGAAAAAAAAATTATATTTACATATTTCTCAAAATTTTTGTTCTAGTCCCTTTATATGCTTTTTCCTTTGCCTAAGAATGAATTTTGAATCATCATTCTGCTGCCAGAAATTTGTCTCACATTATTACCAAGTGTGACTGCAAAGTAAGGATACTGATTTCTGCAAATCATGCCTGAGAATCAATACCATTATTTAATAATCAAAGCACGTACAGTATTCTGTTTAGCAGATAAAATTTGAGACGATGGTACTCTCTGATTTTACTTGTTAGAATGTGGAGTTTGGACTTATTTAAGGACTTTGCATTTTCAAAATAGTTTCTACTTCTAAAAGTAATCTTACCTTGTTTAATAAGTTAATAGCATCTGCTGCCCTCCCCCATTTTATAATCCAAATGAAATTATTACTAGATCGTCTCAGATTATAAATTCTTAGCAGGTGTTAGACCCCTGCAGTTTCCTGTATAATATTTTGCAATTAGATCTTTGGCATTGATAGTGTAGTGCTTTGAAATAGGAACTCAGTTTTTAACTTCTGGTCTTTTTTTTTTTTCAGACAGAATCTTACTCTGTCAACCAGGCTGGAATGCAGTGGCATAATCTCGGCTTACTGCAACTCCACCCCCCAGGTTCCAGTGATTCTCCTGCCTCAGCCTCCTGAGTAGCTGGGATTATAGGCACCTGCCACCATGCCTGGCTAATTTTTGTATTTTTAGTAGAGATGGGGTTTCACCATCTTGGCCAGGCTGGTCTTGAACTCCTGACCTCGTGATCCACCTGCCTCAGTATTCCAAAGTGCTGGGATTACAGGCATGAGCCACCAGGTCTTTTTATTTTCAACGTAATGAACCATGAAAATACTGAAAATGCCATTTTTTTATTGTTACATGATTTTAGGCATTGTTGCTTTTTCAGTTACAAGTTCAGTTACAGAGGGAAGGAGTTATATAATACCACACACAGAATCAGCAACCAACAGACTTGCAACACAACCAACTGGAAAAAGCAGAATAGAACCCAGTTGGTGTATACTGTGGAAGACCAGGTTGAAAGACTGAGCCCATGTTAGGTCAGCCTTCTTCATTTAGTCACCCACAGATGGGTTTTAGGAGCTCTGGACATCCCCCAAAATTCCTTGTTGGAGAATTCTGGGGTGAATTAGTGTCTGCTTCTTACTCAGATGCTCAAAGAAGCTCAGGTATCCCCACTCGCCTCAAAAAGGTAAAATCACAATTCTGTGTTTTCTGTTTTCCTGCTTCCATTAGGTTGAGAAGACAGGGTATTTAAGGGCAGCTAAGGCAATGTGCAGATGAGGCTTTGGAACCTTAGAGTCATTTCCTCTCCTTTCTGCTAACAGAACAAACCCTGACTTTGCTCAGGGCAACAGTGTGCCCAGCCTGAGGAAATCATTCATGATATTTCAAAACACAACCACCTCATTCTCTTTCCTTGTATAGTCAGTGTCCCAGCTGCCCTTTAAGCTATGACATGTGTTCCATGGACATGTGTGGCATTTCTTGCCAATAAGATGCAGAGGAGGCTGGGTGAGGTGGCTCACGCCTATAATCTCAACACTTTGGGAGGCTAAGGTGGGCAGATCATTTGAGGTTTGAGACCAGCCTGACCAACATGGAAAAACCCCATCTCTGTTAAAAACGCAAAATTAGCCAGGGATGGTGGCGCATGCCTGTAATCCCAGCTACTCCAGAGGCTGAGGCACGAGAATCAGTTGAGCCTGGGAGGCAGAGGTTGTGGTGAGCCAAGATTGCACCATTGCACTCCAGCCTGGGCAACAAATACGAAACAATGTCTAAAAAAAAAAAAAAAAAAAAAAAAAAGATGCAGAGGAAGTCTTCAGGGAGGCTTCTGGAGAGCTCCTGCTTTCTGGGTACATGATAAAGTAGAGGCTGTCTTAGTCCCATCCCTTTCTTTCTGTCTTAAATTTGCACGTGATACTTGGAACTACAGCAGCCACCTTGCAACCAGGAGGTGCATGAGGATGATAAGCCAATATGTAAAATGAGAAGACAGAGAAAGCCTGAGTCTAATGAGTTCTTATGAAGCTGGCAGACCAATCCTGATATGGACTTTCTCTGAGTTTCTTGATAAGTAAAGAGTAAACCGTCCTTATGACTTAAGCTCTAGTTAGTAGAGGGTTTTGCTACTTGCAGCCAAATGTACCTTAATGGATACAGTGAATAATCTTTTACAGCTTAAAATATAATCGGTTGATTCTGTTAAAAAGGTACCACTAGATGATGTTTTCAATGAATTATGCAAACTCTATTATTTTGCTAGTCTTCTAACTATGCCTGAAGGAAGTACAAGGGAAAAATCAGGAGTGAATAGAGTGTGATCATCTGCATTTATTTATTTGAGACGGAGTCTTGCACTATTACCTAGGCTGGAGTGCAATAGTGCGATCTCGGCTCACTGTAATCTCCATCTCCCGGGTTCAAGCAGTTCTCCTGCCTCAGCCTCCCAAGTAGCTGGGATTACAGGTGCGTACCACCATGCCTGGCCAATTTTTTGTATTTTTAGTAGAGATGGAGTTTCACCATGTTGGCCAGGCTGGTCTCAAACTCCTGACCTTATGATCTGCCTGCCTCTGCCTCCTAAAGTGATGGGATTACAGGCGTGAACCATTGTGCCTGGCCTCATCTGCATTTAAATAGTATTCCTCCTGATATAAAAAATAGTGGATTTTATTTTGTTTTTGGTCTATAATACTCAATGAATGGAAATACATAGGCAGAGACTGCATTTCTACTTCCAACTGACGTGGACATTGTTTCCATGCTTTTCTGCTCCAAACATTTCTTTTTCTTTTTTTAAAAAAACTTTAATTTTAGGTTCAGGGGCATAGATGCAGTTTTGTTATATAGGTAAACTCGTGTCATGGGGGTTTCTTATGTAGATTATTTTATCACCCAGGTTAGTAACTAAACAAACATTTCTAACTTAATACATTCTTGTACTATTTCATCATATTGCCTACATACAGGTAAAAAAGAGCAATCCATTTATTAAGGCTTAAATTTTTTGGCCAGGTATGGTGGCTCACACCTATAAAACCCAGCACTTTGGGAGGCCAAATCGGGTGGATCCCTGTGGTCAGGAGTTCTAGGCCAGTCTGGCCAACATGGTGAAACCCCATTTCTACGAAAATGCAAAAATTAGCCAGGCATAGTAGTGCACACCTATAGTCCCAGCTACTTGGGAGGCTGAGGAAGGAGAATCGCTTGAACCTGGGAGGCACAGGTTGCAGGGGGCCGAGATCGCACCACTGTACTCTTGCCTGGGTGACAGGGCAAGACTCTGTTTCAAAAATTAAATAAGTTTTTTGTTTGTATTGTTTTCTTATTTTTTATTATTTATTTATTTTTGAGACGGAGTCTCACTCTGTCACCCGGGCTGGAGTGCAATGTCTTGATCTCAGCTCACTGCAACCTCTGCCTTCTGGGTTCAAGTGATTCTCCTGCCTTAGCCTCCTGAGTAGCTGGGATTACAGGCACACACCACCATGCCCAGATGATTTTTGCATTTTTTAGTAGAGACAGGGTTTTATCATGTTGGCTAGGCTGGTCTCAAACTCCTGACTTCAGGTGATCCACCTGCCTTGGCCTCCCAAAGTGCTGGGATTACAGGCATGAGCCACCGCACCTGGCCTATATGTATTGTAAAAAAGCTGGCTGGGCATGGTGGCTCACATCTGTAATCCCAGCACTTTGGGAGGCTGTGGTGGGAGGATCGTTTGAAGCCAGGAGTTTGAGACCAGCCTGGGCAACATAATGAAACCCTGTCTCTATGAGAAAAAGGAAAGAAAAAGAAAAGAAAAAAAGCCCATTTGGACATGTAAACTACTTGAAATTTTAAAATCAACTTCTACTGTATTCAAAGATAAACCACTTAAAGATATTGAGGAAGGGGCCAGGCACGATGGCTCACACCTGTAATCCCAGCACTTTGAGAGGCTGAGGCGGGCGGATTACGAGGTCAGGAGTTTGAGACCAGCCTGGCCAACATAGTGAAACCCTGTCTCTACTAAAAAAATACAAAAAAATTAGCCAGGCATGGTGGCATGCACCTGTAGCCCGAGCTACTTGGGAGGCTGAGGCAGGAGAATTGCTTGAACCCGGAAGGCGGAGGTTGCAGTGAGCCGAGATCATGCTATTGCATTCCAGTCTGGGCAAAAAGAGCAAAACTCCATCTCAAAAAAAACCAAAAAAAGATATTGAGGAAGGAAAAAGCCACTGAATTAAGTTAGCATATTCTCCTCCAATAAATTTAGTTACATGTATTTCTATAAATTTTCATAGTTTTATGTACATTTATGTATATATTTGTGGATTGTTACTTTCATTTTTTAGAGACTAGGGTGTTGCTATGTTGCCCAGGCTGGTCTCAAACTCCTGACCTCAAAAGATCCTCCTGCCTCAGTCTCCCAATGTGCTGGGATTACAAACATGAGTCACTGTGCCCAGATTATTACTTTCTTAAAAACAGCTTTATCTATAGGATACCGAAGGTGACAAGGTTGGAAGTTTATCGCTTAGTACTGCTGTGTTAACAAACCCCTCCAAAACTTAGTAGTTTAAACAGCAAAGGTGTTATCACTTGTGACGGCAGGTCCGTTGGTCTAGCCTGGGCTTGACTAGGTATAGCTCCACACTGAAGATTGGTTCCAGGCCTGCCTCACTCTTCTTGGACCAGCAGGGCTGGGACTTGCTTTTCTTTTCTTTTTTTTGAGACAGTTTCACTCGTTACCCAGGCTGGAGTGCAATGGCGCGATCTCGGCTCACCGCAACCTCCGCCTCCTGGGTTCAGGCAATTCTCCTGCCTCAACCTCCTCAGTAGCTGGGATTACAGGCACGCGCCACCATGCCCAGCTAATGTTTTTGTATTTTTAGTAGAGACGGGGTTTCACCATGTTGACCAGGATTGGTCTCGATCTGTTGACCTCGTGATCCACCTGCCTCGGCCTCCCAAAGTGCTGGGATTACAGGCTTGAGCCACCGCGCCTGGCCAGGGACTTGCTTTTCTTACGGTAGTGGCAGGACTCTGAGTGCGCAAGAGGACGAGCCAAATGTGCAGATGCACTTCAAGCCTTTGCTTGTATCGCAGCCCCTGACATGCCATTGGCTAAACTGAGTCATACGGCCACGCCCAGCATTCATAGTGTGAGGAAATAGAGCTCACTGCTGGGCGGGAGGGACTGCAAAGTTACATGGCCACGTTCACAGGAAGATCCAAGGGAGAAGAGGTGAAAACTAGAATGCAGTGTGAAGGAAGAAACACTGGTAGCAACGGCCAGCTTCTGACCTTGTTCCAACTCAGCTTTTAGAAACTGACAGGAGGAGGGTGGTGTGAAAAAAATAAAATTAAAAATAAAAGAAAAAAAGTAAGAAACTGACAGAGCTGAGTTAAAAAACCATCTTAGGAAAGAGAGATGCCAGGTACTTCCGCCACAGAAAATAAAATTCATACTGAACATGTTTAGGCGATGCTTAGAGGAATTATCTTGACAATGCTTTTAAAACATCACCATCCACCACTATTGTACTCATGTCCCTTTCTAGAGTGAGCCTAGTATTTCTATGGAATAAAGAAAATTGCTTTGTCATTGTTTAGCCTTTCTGTATGCTGGAATTGTCTTTACAAGATCCATAATATGTTAATGACTAATTTTTTTTTTTTTTTTTTTTTTAGATGGAGTCTTGCTCTGTCGCCCAGGATGGAGTGCAGTGGCACAATCTCAGCTCAATGCAACCTCTGCCACCTGGGTTCAAGCGATTCTCCTGCCTCAGCCTCCCGAGTAGCTGAGACTACAGGTGCATGCCACCACGCCTAGCTATTTTTTTGTATTTTTAGTAGAGATGGGGCTTCACCATGTTAGCCAGGATGGTCTCGATCTCCTGACCTTGTGATCCACCTGCCTTGGCCTTCCAAAGTGCTGAGATTACAGGCGTGAGGCACTGCACCCAGCCATGACAATATTTTTAACAATTATGGGCCAAAATAACAGCATGCAGCATTTCATATTCATCTTCACAGCAACTCTATGGAGTAGGAATTATGTATTGTATTATTTGTTTTAGAGATACATTGAATCTTAGGTTAAGTAACCTAATAAAGATCACACTTAACAGAGTCAGGATTTGAATTTAGTTCATCTTGGGTGGCTCATGCTTATAATCCCAGTATGTTGGAGGCCCAGGCAGGAAGATTGCTTGAGCCCAGGAGTTTAAGACTAGCCTGGGCAACACAGCAAGACCTCATCTTTATTTAAAAAAAAAAAAAAGATGAACTTTGATCATTTCATTTAGGGTTAGGACCCACACGCTCAACAGGACACACACTGCTTCTTGTATTTCCGATGTGAAAACAGTGCCCATGCTTTTGTTGTTCTAGCGTAATTTGGCACATGAAACCACAACCAAACTGAGACCATGAAATATACATGCTGTAAAATAAGTTATCTCTGTTACAGCATTTTGGGTATGGTGGCACACCTCTAGTCCCAGCTATTTGGGAGGCTGAGGCAGAAGGAATGCTTGAGCCCAGGAGTTTCAGGCTGCAGTGAGTTATGATCACATCACTGCACTCCAGCCTGGGCAAGAGCCAGATTCTGCCTCTTAAAAAAAACAAACAACAAAAAATCAGTATTACAACTCTTTTTCAGTGTTGGAATATAGAAAATAGCCCATCTAGATTGCTTTTGAGCACTCTGTCCTGAGGATCTTGGTTGACTGTTGGAAGAATGCATTTTATGGAACACATGTTAATTTTCTAAGGTTCTAAGCACTCTTACTTACCAGGGCCAGCAATAACACTGGCCTCATTGGCTTCTCAAACCAGTTTGGCCTCGGCTAGCCATGTCCACGGTGGACTGGTGATCTGAACTCTTGTTCCACGCGCCCTGCCACCCTGTTTTGGCAGGTCCCAGCCCCAAGACCCCTTTCCCCGATGCTCAGGACCAGAGGAGCACGTAGGCAGCTGAGTCCCTACTCCTGTTTAAAAATGTGTATTGTTTCCTCTCTCATTCTTAATCATGTTCTGCCTACTCTTCTGAAACTTGGAATTAATGCAGCACATGGAGAAACATTTGAAAAAACTTCTCAGAGCTCAAACCCAGAATTAACTCTTTAGCCTTCAGCCCCACTCTTTGCTCATAAATCTGAACAAAAGTAACCTCTGGGTTTTCAAATGTTTTCAAGAGTCATGAATGATTCTTTTTCATTTGTTTTAAGCTATAAAAATTAATTCCTTTAAAAAGAGTATTATTCTTAAAAATACTTTTGATATGAATTGGTAACAGAACAAATCCTTTTAACTTAAAAGAGTTTTCATGTGACAGCAAGTCAACAATTATTCATTCAACAAGCATGTGATTTTTTCTTCAACAAGAGTGGTATGGTTTTGTGGGTGCTTTGGGGATGGCTAATAAAAGTGAGAGGGCATACATGGTTGATCCTGACAGTAGCAAAAGAAGAAAATAATAAATTTTAAAAAGAAATAGGAGGAGTGTCAAGGCCTCTACTGCGGTAGGTGGGGGAGGTGGAATTCAAATTTTTGAGTAACTGACATGGCACAAGCACTGACCACTCAGAATGGACGCTAGTTATAAACAGCCTGTGTGGCCATACTGATGCTACCTTAACATAAGACAGGTCAACCTTCCTTTGATGCCAGCACTGACTGGTTTCCAGCTCAATCACCTCAGCTCTGGCTATAAACTCCTGTTAGGTGCTTTTGTGAACAAACTCTATTTTTGAAAGGATTTGTCACCATTTGGGAGATTCAGTTCCTAAAGGCAACTTCAAAATATTTTCAAAGAGATTTTGAGCACTTTCTAGAAAAAGTTACCCGTTAAAGTGTGCTGCTGATTGAGAAATTCTGGACCATTTAATCAAGAATGTGCATTGTTATTTTTATTTTTTAACACAGATTTTCACTCTGTCACCCAGGCTGGAGTGCCGTGGCACAATCTTGGCTCACTGAAACCTCTGCCTCCTATTCTCAAGCGATTCTCCTGCCTCAGCCTACTGACTAGCTGGGATTACAGCACCTGCCACCACACTCAGTTAATTTTTGTATTTTTAGTAAAGATGGGGTTTTGCCATGTTAGCCAGCCTGGTCTCGAACTCCTGACCTCAGGTGATCTGCCCGGCTCGGCCTCCCAAAGTGCTGGGATTACAGGCCTGAGCCACCACGCGCCACCAAGAATGTGCATTGTCATACTTCCTAGTAACTGGTCTACCTAGTGGTAGCTTCCAGGAAGTAACTAACTATCATTTTAATGCAATGTCAAGTCAGGTGGCAGTGTCCGACTTAGTTGAACCTTAAGCCTAGTGAGAAAAGGAGGTTCCTGTTACAGCAGTAGGTGTAGAAGTATCACGCTGTAAAGGAGAAAAAAATTTGATTTGGAAAGAGCAACCAGATATCCCAGTTTGACAATCAGCAGTAAGGAGCACCGTGCTGTTTGCTTTCCGCATGTTAGTCACTAGATTGATATAGTCCATCAAACACTAACAGGTTCTCCAGAGCTGTCCTGAGATGACTCTAACTCATTGCTGCTTTTGCCCTTCATGCTCAGGATATTTTTTTTCACAGTAGATTTGCAAGTTAAAAGGTCTCTCAAAACAGAGCTGGTAGAGGATGTGGGAAGTAGGTTGGCTCTAGGGCTTGTAAATATGGTAAGAGTAATTCCACCAAGGGGAGAGAGGATTTCTCTGATTGTTCTTAATTATACTTTCCTGTATTATTTAAATGTTTTATAATACATGTATCTTTTATAATCTATAATGTGGTATTTTAAAATGTTATGGTCTGTAACAATTAATGAAGAAGTACATTGTGCAGTTTTACCTTTTTTTTTTTAGATGGAGTCTTGCTATGTTGCCCAAGCTGGAGTACAGTGGTGCCATCTTGGCTCACTGCAACCTCAGCCTCCCGGGTTCAAGTGATTCTTCTGCTTCAGCCTCCTGAGTAGCTCAGATTACAGGCACACACCATCACACCTGGCTAATTCTTGTATTTTCAGTAGAGCTGGGGTTTCACTGTACTGGCCAGCTGGTCTCAAACTTCTGACCTCGTGATCCGTCTGGCTTGGCCTCCCAAGGTGCTGGGATTACAGGCATGAGCCACTGCACCTGGCCTACTTTTAAAATTATAGAGGCAACACACAAATACATTCTTATTGTACGAGTCGGGGGCAAGACATAATGGCACAGAGCTGAATGGGAAGGTTCCTTCCTCACTTTCCTCATTTCTCTCCCTAGGGATGACAGGTTTTGTCTACATCCTTCTAGTTCCTTTCTATGTAATTTTCTTTGTATATATGTGCATGTATCCTCCTTATATTTACATAAATGTGGTAATACTAGACATAGTTTTATAATTTACTTTTTCATTTTATACATCTTAGAGATCTTTTAACATCAGTATATACAGATTTACTTTATACTTTTTGTTCAAACATTTAAAAAATAAATTTTATTAATTTAATCTCAATAGCTGCAGAGTATTTATTAAATATATAAACACATTTATAATATAGCTGTACCATAATTTATATACATCCTGAATTATGTATATCAATTTTATCCCGAATGATGGACATGAAGCCCTTTCCCGGATTTTCTATTATAAACAATGTTTCAGTTACTATCCTAATCCTTATGTGCATGTAGGATACTTTTTGTTGGAAAGATATCTAGCAATGGAGTCTCTAGGTGAGAAAGTGCACACATACTTAACAACAGCAAACACCGCCCAACTGGCTTCCTAAACACCGTGTCACTTTACATTCCCCACATGGATGAATTCTGTTTCCTCAGATCCTAGCATTTTGCTGACATCGTATCTTGAAAAACAGCAAATTTATCAGGAGCGTTTGTCAGATTTCTTGAAAGCACATTTCTTCCTTTTATAATGAGAAAACGTGTTTTAAAGTCACACGGAGGCTGGGTGCAGTGGCTCATGCCTGTAATCCCAGCACTTTGGGAGGCTGAGGCAGGCGGATCACTTGAGGTCAGGACGAGAACAGCCTAACCAACATGGTGAAACCTCGTCTTTACTAAAAATACAAAAATTAGCCAGGCAGGTACGCGCCTGTAATCCCAGCTACTCAGGAGGCTGAAGCAGGAGAATCACTTGAACCTGAAGGTAGAATTTGCAGTGAGCAGAGATGGTGCCACTGCACTCCAGCGTGGGTGACAGAGCAAGACTCCATCTCAAAAAAAAACCAAAAACAAACCAACAAAGAATCATATCGAAATGTCACTTTTCAAGTCTGAAAGCAAAGACACCAAAATGGCAAAAGTGGGTCTATTTGGGAGATGGGCTGTAGGCAATTTTCATTTCTTTTATAATCTGAAAAAAAGGACAGTTGATGAAAAACCAGAATGTTAGCATTCAAACAGAGATGTTATAGAAAAAACAATAGTGGTTTTAATTAAAAAAAAGAGAAAGAGAAAGATACCAAATAAGTCCATGTGCATTTAGCCCTTGGATGGAATAGAACTGGAGGACTGGTTTGTTTATACTGCAAAGTAATGCTAGCCTAGGCTTTCAAGACACAAAAAGCATTTATCCAGGATAGACATCTCAAAGTAGAAATAATTTAATATTTTAGAAAAATTTTAATATTGTTTCCTTATCAATCCAGCCTACTTTAAAAGAACACTGGTTTGTAAAATAAGGTGTACCATATAATTACAGACAAAAACAAATGCCTTTTTACTGAGAAGGTTCTGCTAGTTCATTAATTATTACATACTGTTTTCTTTTTCAGTCATAAGATATAAAATATTGAGCAACTGATAATTCTTTTATTATACTAGGATAATCATTGTATCAGAGTATTCAGAAGTGAGTCTACAAGGTCAGTTTCCTGTGCAATATTTTTAAGTTCAGTGATTTTTCTCCCCATAATTTCACAGGTCAGGTATGTGTGACAACACTGCAAAGTGAACCAGCTTTATCACTTGATATATTGCCCTTAGTTTAAAAATGGCTGCTTTTAAAAACATATGGCTCCCAGCTGAAGTTTTATCACGGTTACTGTTTTTCTTCCCAGAAGATTCTATACCAATTTGATAAATTTCATCGGCGGGAAAATATTTTCTCCTCAAGTTAGGGATGAATTTCTGCAATTGGATACATTTCTCACATGTAAAATATTGAATCCGAACATGTTCCTCTTTTACTGTTAGGAATGTCTTTAGCCAGCAATTAGTACACCAAGAATTGCAAAGCAACACGTCAACAGACTGTTACAGAACTTGTACAAACTAGAGTTGCCTTGTCTTTCCAGCGGGTGTCCTGGGCCAACAGGACAGATGTCAGCAGTGAGTGTGTGCAATGGTACTCTCTGCCTGCTGGCCCGCATCTCGGAGGACACAAGGTGACAGAGAACTTTGCAGCTCAAACCCATCAAGGACATGCAAGAGTTTGAGGAGGGCACCACCCTGTACTGGGAGCAGTGAAAGATCTTTTATCCAGAGAATTTGATTTCCAAGCTCACTCTATCCAGTAACCCCATTTCCATTAGGAATGCCTCTTTCAGAAATCTTACTGATTTCTGTCCTGGTTTCAGGTTCCAGGTCACACATGCCACCTTGAGGTTCTAAGCAATGATGATTCTAGAGGTAAGTGAGTTAACTGCGCCCACCAATCATGGGAGTGGGCTGCTGAAAGCACCCAGTTCACTCTGGTCTTGGGAGCAGGTCTAGGTTGTCCCATTGCTGATCTGACCACCTTCTTAGCTTGGTGTAGCTAACTACTTCTCTGCTCCAAATCCCACATCCCTTCCTTGCTTTCCTCTTGCTTGCTTTCTTGAGGAATGCCCTATGTCTCCATGACCTCCCAATCCTCATCTATATTCCTATAGCTGGGACTACAGGGCATAGAACAAAAGCACTGAATAAATGTCTTTTGAATGAATAAATGAAGGGTCATGTATGGCCCAGACTTTTCAACATTTTTGCAAACATTTTAAACTGTTTTACATTTGTCTAATTACACTGTTTTTTTTTGGTAATGAGTTCTTTAAGCTAGTTACCAAGTGAAGTAATTCTGAACTGTTTGTTATCAGTAGACATTGCAGAGACTGCAAGAAGTGCTTTTTAATTGAAACACATTGGAAATCAGTGAAAAATAAGGAGTTCATCTTATCCAGATTGTATATATTTTCAGATAATCTGAACACGATTCACTTCTCGACATTTGCGTTTTCAGCCTAAAGATCAATTCCTTGTCTTTATTTAACAGAATCTCTATGTTTTTCCCTCCCTAACCCCTACCTCATTCTCTCCCTCTCTTAATCTTTTTAGTGCAGTGATCAAACATGCTTGTAGTATTTACTTTTGTCGATACCTCCAGTTTTTTTTTTTTTTTTTTTTAAGTTTGATCATGGCTCACTGCAGCCTCAACCTCCTGGGCTCAAGTGATCCTCCCACCTCAGCCTCCCATGCAGCTAGGATTACAGGCAGCCCAGCACGCCCTGCTAATTTTCGTATTTTTTGTATAGATGGGATTTCATCATGTTGTTCATGCTGGTCTTGAACTCCTAAGCTCAGGTGACCCACCCGCCTCAGCCTCCCAAAGTGTTGGGATTACAGGTGCAAGCTATCATGCCTGGACTGCCTGGGCTGTTAAGAAACTTAGATAAACAAGATCATTTCATACATATTCTCTGGATTCTTTCATTTAACGTTATATTTATCAGACTCATTCATTTTGCTGTATGTAGCTGTAGATTCTTTGCATCATTGTAGGATATCCTATCATATAAATTAACCACAATTTATTCATTCTACTTTTGATGGGCATTTGGATAGTTTCCAGTTTGTGACAATTATGAACTTTTTTGCACGTCATTTGGTAAATATATATACATACAAACATATACTACTTGCTAGAGATACACCTGGAAGAACTGCTATGTTATAGAGTATCCCCTATTTGTTCCAGTGTCATAGATACTATCTCTTCTCAAATTTCGAAAGTGGCTATACCAACTTGTACTTCTATTAGCAGTGCATAAAAATTTTCATTTCTTCATATCCTTACCTACACTTGTTATCTTCTGTATTTTTTCATTTTAGCCATTGCGTAGGTATGCAGTGATACTCCATTAAGTTTTATTTGCATGTCTCTGGTAACTAATGAAACTGGGCACCTTTTTATATGTTTATTGGACATCTGCATTTCCACTTTTTTGGGTGCCAGTTTATTAAGGGTTCCCTCCCCTTTGGCCATTTCCTAATGTTCTGTTTTCTCCTTCAAATCGTTTTGTGGTTTATAGGATCTGGATGACAAGTGTTTTCTTAGGTAAGTGCATTGTGAATTTCTCCTATTCTTTGGCCTGTTATTTGAGTATCCTAATGGTGTCTTTTGACAAACAGAAGTTCTTAAATTTAATACAGATCAATATAGCACTTATTTCCTTTATGGTGAACACCTTTTTTTTTTTTTTTTTTGAGATAGTCTTTTGCTGTTGCCCATGCTGGAGTACATGGCGCGATCTCGGCTCACTGCAACCTCTGCCTCCCAGGTTCCAGATATTCTCCTGCCTCAGCCTCCTGAGTAGCTAGGATTACAGGTGCCCACCACCATGCCCGGGTAATTTTTGTATTTTCAGTAAAGACGTGGTTTTACCATGTTGGCCAAGCTGGTCTGAAACTTGCGACCTCAGGTGATCTACCTGCCTTGACCTCCCAAAGTCCTGGGATTACAGGTGTGAGCCACTATGCCCGGCTGTTTATAGTGAGCACATTTTTGATTCTGTTTAAGAACTTTGCTGGGCGCGGTGGCTCAAGCCTGTAATCCCAGCACTTTGGGAGGCCGAGGCGGGTGGATCACGAGGTCAAGAGATCGAGACCATCCTGGTCAACATGGTGAAACCCCGTCTCTACTAAAAATACAAAAAATTAGCTGGGCATGGTGGTGCGTGCCTGTAATCCCAGCTACTCAGGAGGCTGAGGCAGGAGAATTGCCTGAACCCAGGAGGCGGAGGTTGCGGTGAGCCGAGATCGCGCCATTGCACTCCAGCCTGGGTAACAAGAGCGAAACTCCTTCTCAAAAAAAAAAAAAAAAAAAAAAAACTTTTTGACTATTCCAAGATCATTCCCTATGTTGTATTTCACATTTAGATCAGCAACTCATCTGGTTTGAAACAGGGGTCAAGATTTTTTCCCCGTAAGGAAGGCCAGTTGACCCAAAACCAATTATTGAAAAGACCATCCTTTCCCAGCTGCACTGAAAAGCCACCTTTGTTATAAACCACGTAACTATGAGCCTGTTTCTGGACTCTTTGTTTCCCATTGGTCTGTTTGTCGATCTGTGGGGCAATATTACTGTCTTAATTACAACAGCTTTAAAAAGCTACGTTTTGGTCAGGCGTGGTGGCTCATGCCTGTAATCCCAGCACTTTGGTAGGCTGAGGTGGGCGGACCACCTGACGTCAGGAGTTTGAGATCAGCCTGGCCCACATGGGGTGAAACCCCATCTCTACTAAAAATGCAAAAATTAGCCAGGCATGGTGGTAGGCACCTGCAATCCCAGCTATTTGGGAGGCTGAGGCAGAAGAATCACTTGAACCCAGGAGGCAGAGGTTGCAGTGGGCCAAGACCATGTCATTGCACTCCGGTCTTTAGCTCTTTTCGGCTTTTTACATTTTGCATGTATTTTAGAATCAACTTGTCAATTTCTACAAACACACATGCAAATGCATTCACAGATCCTCCTGGGGTTTTGATTGGCATCGTGTTGATTCTGTGCATCTTCCAAATAATAAAAATGGCATTCCCTCTATTTAGGGCTTAAGCTTTCCTCAATATTGTTTGTAATATTTTGTGCATAGGTCTTATACCTTTCATCAGATTACTAGGTATTTGATATTTTCCCAAAGATAAATGGTATGTATCACTTTAAAAGTTTAATTTCCTCTTTATTGTTAGTACACAAAAAATGACTTTTTATAAACTAGGTTTGTATCCAGCTACTTTTCACTCATTAATTCTAATATTTGAAGATTACTTATACAATTGTGCGGTTTTGTTTCCAAGTTTTATCCTTTGCTAAAACTTTTTTTTTTTTGAGGCAGAGTCTTGCTCTGTTGCCAAGGCTGGAGTGCGGTGGCGTGATCCCAACTCACTGCAACCTCTGCTGCCCAGGTTGAAGTGATTCTCATGCCTCAGGCTCCCAAGTAACTGGGACCACAGGCATGGGCCACCACGCCTGGCTAATTTTTGTGTTTTTAGTAGAGGCGGGGGTCTCACCATGTTGCTCAGGCTGGTCTTGAATTCCTAAGCTCAGGCAATCAGCCTACCTCAGCCTCCCAAAGTGCTGGGATTACAGGCATGAGCCACCACACTCAGACTTTTTTTTTTTTTTTTTTAAAGATGGGGTCTTGTTTTGTTCCCCAAGCTGGAGGGTAGTGGCTATTCACAGGCACAATCCCACTAGTGATCAGCACAGGAGTTTTGACGTGGTCCATTTCGAACCTGGGTCTATTCACCCCTCCTTAGGCAACCTTGTGGTCTCTAGCTCCTTGAAGTTCACTATCTGATGCTGAACTTGGTGCAGAAACCTGATCAACACAGCCCACTACAGCCCAGCACTCCTGGGCTCAAGTGATCCTCCATGTTCTCTCCTCGTATGGTATTTTTTAAGTCTTTATTGATCTTCTCCCTTGTCACACCCCAGAATAATGGTAAGGTTAATCAGGTCTTCACTTCCCCATATCCTCAACAGTCTTTTATAAGACAGGTATCACATCTGGAAAATGATATTCTGCCTAGGGGTTGTTTGTAACCATATTTTGGCCAAGTACTCTTCAATTTCACACTTGAATTTGTTTAAAACAGCCAGGTAATTTCTAGATTGTTTAAAGGCTTATATCTGTTTTAGTCTACTCATTTGTTTGATCAAATTACTTTCTTAAAAGTCTTAAAATTGTAACATCTTGATCAGTGAAGCTGAAATTGTGTTTGGGAAAGTGAATAATACAATATGGCTGGAATTTAGGGTGGTAGAGGTATAAGAGAAAGCTGAAACAGCAGCTTGTTACAGCCAGAGCAAGGGAGCAAGCTAGGAGGTCACTATCTCCTTATTACGTAATTTTGGGGATGACATCCCATTCCTTTTGTGGCCATATCCTATTAGAAGCAAGTCACTAGGTCTACCCCACCACAAGGGAAAGGATTACACAAGGCAGTGAATACCAGGGGGTATTAGTATTATGGGTGCATTGACCAGCTGCGGTGGCAGTATCACCTGAGGTCAGGAGCTAGAGATCAGCCTGGCTGACATGGTGAAATCCCGTCACTACTAAAAATACAAAAATTCGCCAGGTGTGGTGGTGTGCACACCTGTAATCCCAGCTACCCGGGAGGCTGAGGCTGGAGAATTGCTTGAGCAAGAGAGGCGGAGGTTGCAATGAGTCGAGATTGTACCACTGCATACCAGCCCAACTGGCAAAGCAAGACTCTCTCTCTCTCAAAAAAAAAAGGCATTTTAGAGGCTGCCTACTACACCTTGCTTGGTTTTCTAGAGGTGACTATTTCAACCTGTCAGGTTAATTTCAATCACAACTAAAAAATGTTTTTATTTTTATTTTTATTAAGGTTTCTTGACACGTCACACATCTCCTGGCCCCAGCCTGTGGTGTGTTCCAGGCTGCGGTATAATGCCGCTCTGGTTCTTCATGAGAGTTCACCCCTTCTCAGGGTCCTTGTATTGGGAACTGATACTTGTTATATGCAATCTTTCTTGTATCCTATAACAATCTGTCAGGAAATTCTGTTGCTTATGCCTTCAAAATATATCCAAACTCTGACTACTTCCCACCAGCTCATTGTTGCCACTTTGGTCTGAGCCACAATCATTTCTTGCCTTGCTTATTACAACCGACTCATCACTGTCCTCTCTGATTTGGCCCCTGCTACATTTCAGGCTCCTTTCAACACAGCAGCTAGAATGATCTTGTTTAAATGATCAAGTCACCTTTCTGCTCAAAATCCTCTAATTTTAGTAAAAGATAAACACCTAACTATGGTCCACAACGTGCCAAAAAATCTGCTTGTGCCTCCTCCATTGTTCAATATCATTTCCTACTGTTCTTCCTCCTCCCATCCTACAGCACATCAGCCATGCTTCTGTCTCAGGCCCAGGCACTGGACCGTCTCTCTGCTCAGAACAGTCTTCTCTCAGTCACTGCCCCCTCAGCTCTTTCAAGTTTGTCTTCCTATGTCACCTTCAAAATGAGGGCTTCCATAACCAAGTAGGTTTTTAAATTTTTTTTTTAATTATTTAAACATTGAATTTACTTTTTTTTTTTTAAAGACAAGGTCTGGCTCATCACCCAGGCTGGAGTGCAGTGGTTCCATCTCGCTGCAACCTCCGCCTTCCAGGACCAAGTGATCCTCCCACTTCAGCCTCCAAAGTAGCTGGGACTATAGGTACTTGCCACCACGACTGGCTAATTTTTGTATTTTTGGAAGAGATGAGATTTTGCTATGTTGCCCAGGCTGATCTAAAACTTGTGAACTCAAGAGGTTCTCTCACCTGGACCCCCAAAGTGCTGGGATTACAGGGGTAACCCACCATGTCCAGCCCTAAGCTGTTTTAAAATTATAGCATTTGCACCCAACACTTCCCACGCCTTATTTTTAATTTATCACCACCTCATGTTAATTATCATTCACAGAGTAACCACTCCATAAATGAGTGCTGAATAATGTGTGAGAAGTAAATACCATTTATGGGGTTGAAAGGGAGGTTCTGAGAAGTGAAGGGATGGAAAGGGAAGTTCTGTGAGGCTAACAGCCTTAACTTTGCACTTAGTCTTTTCCAGTTCCCCCAGGACAACCCTAAGGATCTGCTGTGTGCTGGGGTACAACAGTGAAAAAGGTAGTGCTACTTCCTGACTTTAGGGCTTAACTTTCTGTTTTTGGTTTCATCTTGTAACTTTAATACTGAATTTTTGTTCTTCATAGAGGACAAACAATCTTTACACAGAAATGAAAAAGCTTGGTGACCCTCACCTTCCACATCCACCTTTTGTTTAGCCTGGCTTTCTGCTTCATCTAGGCCTCTTGAGCAAGTGGCATTCACACACACACTTGTTCGTATGTCTACTATTCATTACATACATTAAATATTTTTTTCCCATTGAAATAGTCATAGAGGTCTGTATAATTGGCCTGTATAGTTTTTTCTTGCTTTCCTGGGTTAGACATCCTTAGGTTTTTTTTTTTTTTTTTTTGGTAGCAAAAGCAAAATACTTCTTCCCCCTCCTAATTTTCCTGTATTTGTCAAAATACAGAAAGGAGTTGCAAGACATATGACCCCCACATACAATGAAATCCTTCTGCAATATTTACAAATTATCCCCTTTTCCTGCCATTACTGTGGTCTAAACTATTTTGCTTAACTGGATGTCACCACTGAATTAAGAAAATACTGTGATCCACTGGCATGCTTTCTGTTTCAATCTAGCCTTCATATTATATTAAATGTCTGTTATATATTTAATATCACCCCATTTAGCTCTCTAATGGTTACAGTCCAACCCACACACTCTTCCCAGTGAAAATGGCTGCTCTAGTTACATTCTTTTTATGTTTCTTTTCTTTGTTTTTTTGAGACAGAGTCTTGCTGTCCCCAGGCTGGAGTGCAGTGGCGAGATCTTGGCTCACTGCAACCTCCACCTCTCGGGTCCACCGATTCCCCTGCCTCAGCCTCCTGAGTAGCTAGGACTACAGGTGTGTGCCACCACACCGAGCTAATTTTTATATTTTTAGTAGAGACAGGGTTTTACCATGTTGGCCAGGATGGTCTCAATCTCCTGACCTTGTGATCTGCCTGCCTCAGGCCCCCAAAGTGTTGGGAATCCAGGTGTGAGCGACCGCACCTAGCCTGTTTTTTTTTTTTTTTTTTTTAAACATTCACTTGGTACTAATATTCTGTCCAACCACTCAATTTTTTTAAGAGATGGGCTCTCACTGTGTTGCCCAGGCTGCAGTACAGTGATGCAATCATAGCTCACTGTAACTTAGAGATCCTGAGCTTAAGCAGTCCCCTCACCTCGGCCTTGGGAGGCAGCTGGGACCATGCCACCGCAGCCAGTAATTAAAAAAATTTTTTTTGTAGAGATGGGGTCTTGCTCTGTTGCCCAGGCTGGTCTCAGAGCTTCCCACCTCGGCTTCTGAGTACTGGGATTATAGGTGTGAACCACTAAGCCTGGCCTGGAGCATCTTGATCATCATCCTTGCTGCTAAATGTCTAACAATTTATATATTTCACACTATGTAGCATATACTTACATACTTCTTTGTTTTATGCTAGTCTCTAATTTCCTTGATCTTCCTCTTTAAAGATGCATTTTAATATTTAGTATTATAGGACTGACAAATTCTTGGGGATAAGTAGTTAATTTGTGAGACTTAAATTGCTGGTTTAAAAAAATTGTAAATTGCTGGCCTACATAAAAGCACTTTATCTTGGAAAATGAATATATTGGTGACTGTAAGTAACGACAGCTGTAATTCATTATTTTACAATCACATCTCAGTTGCATAACGTATTTACTTTTTGCAGTCCTATCAGTGATTCATAAGATAATTTTGTTTTTATCTGGGCACATGATTGCCTATTTCTCCTCATCTTTTAGCTTCCCTTCATATATACTTTCTAACATTGGAGTGGTTCAGAATATATGTGAGGAATGGCATGGTGATTTAGGAAAGGTGGGAAAATTATGGGCTTGATTCATCAGATGAAAAATTCTGGATAGTCATTAAAAAATATCATTAAAAATATTTTTTCCGATTTTTACCCCAACAGTTCATAGGTGACCTTTTTCAGTTTCCAGTCTGAACTCTCAATACGGAGTCTCAGTTTACATGACAGTGGTATTTTATCCCATACATACACATCCTAGTAAAAATAAATTCGGAATACTCTTAGCTGCACTGCCACATGAAGCAACAGGAGAGATTATATCCTAAGCAGAATCTCTAATTCCTCTGGGTTGAGACAGGTTGCCCCCCCCACAAACAAGATCATTTTTTTAATCACTAAAAAATACTGCAATCATCCTCACACTTTGCAGAAGCGGCAAGTGAACCGCGCTCATCTTGATAAACGATTTTTAACACTGACACGTGCCTGGAACTGCGAACACTGGAAGGGTCTGAAATGGCAGTAATGTCGCCCTTTCACAGGTTTCTAGGGCGATGAGCACTGCAAGCTCGGTCAGCCAAAGTACAGCGGCCGGGGGAAAGCAGCGGACAGGAGGCAGCAGCGGACAGGAGGCAGCAGCGGACAGGAGTAACCGGGCGCGGTGGTTCAGGCCAGTAATCCCAGCACTTTGGGAGGCCCAGGCGGGCGGATCACATGAGATCGGGAGTTCGAGACCAGCCTGACCAAAATGGAGAAACCTCGTCCCTACTGAAAATGAAAAATTAGCCGGGAGTGGTGGCGCATGCCTGTAATCCCATCTACCCGGGAAGCTGAGGCAGGAGAATCGCTTGAACCCGGAAGGCGGAGGTTGCAGTAAGCGAAGATCGTGCCATTGCACTCCAGCCTAGGCAACAAGAGCGAAACTCCGTCTCAAAAAAATAAAAAGGAAGTAACGGGGCCGGGGGCAGCGCGTGGGCCCAGGCGAGGGTCTCCCCGCAAACGCGGCGCCGCAGCAGAGTCGACTTCTAGGACCCGCTCCCTCCCCTCCCCGGGAACCACCACAAGCGGCTGGCCCGGGCCGCGGCTCCGCGCGCGGGGAAACGAGCGCGGCGGTTAAAACCGTTACCACCCCCGAGTTTTGAACTGGTTCAAACTTGGCTTGAAGCCCCCGCCCCGCCCCCGCCCGGGAACTCCGCGGCGCAGGTTCCCGCCAAGAGCCGCGGACGCGTTGTCCCGCCCTTCGGCCGGTTCCCGCCACCTACCCTACCCGCCTCCCGCCCACAGCGGGCTCCGGACCCCGCAAAGTCTCCCCGTCCCGGCCTGCCTGACCACCGCCTTCCTGAGAGGCGCCGTGTGTTCAGCGAAAGAACAAAGAGACTGGCGGCAGCTCTTCCACACTGCCGACCGCGTCCCTCGGAGCGAGCTCCGCCGCCGCCCGAGCGCGCACGCGCCGCCAGCGCCCGCCCGCGAGCCCAGAGCGCATTCTGCGTGGGGCTGGCTCGGCGCCTTCGAGCTCGGCGGGCCCTGTGATTGGACGGGCGACCGCCTCGCGTCCCGCCAATCGGGGCGGCGCTTGATTGGGCTGGGGGGGCCAAATAAAAGCGATGGCGATTGGGCTGCCGCGTTTGGCGCTCGGTCCGGTCGCGTCGGACACCCGGTGGGACACAGAAGGCAGTGGAGCCCCGGCGGCGGCGGCGGCGGCGGCGCGCGAGAGCAACGCGCGGGAACGACGCGAGCCGGCGCGCGGGAAGAAGGTAACGCGCCCCTGCGGGCGGCCCGGCCGGCGGAGCTCCGGGAGTGCGAACCGGGCGGCGGCGGCGGCGGCGCCAAGACCTCCCCGCCGCCGCTGTGCCGGTCCGGGGTATCGCCAGAGCGGGGCTCACAGGGGCGCCGCGTTTGTAGGCGTGCGGGTGGTGGAGGGTGAGGGGAGACCCCCCCCAGAAGGAGCTGTGAGCTTCGGGCTGGCCCGCGGGACCCCGCGAGTGGGGCAGCGCGGACCCCCAGAGCTGCGGGGCGGGGGGCGTGCGGGGGGCTCCTTTCCCGGTGCTTGCCCTGACCGGGGCCCCGGGGCTGGGGTCGGGGCGTTCCGGTGCCCAGTCCGGGGTGGCAGCTCGAGCCTCAAGTCTCCTTTGTGTGGCGGGAGCGCCCGGGTGGGACGGGACAGACACAAGTTGGTGGGACCCAGCCGCCGAGCCGGCACTCAGACAAAGGACGGACTGTGTCTCCAGAGGGCTCGGCGCGAGGGAAGGGGCACGACACCCCGGCCCGCCGGCGGTCGGGAGAGGGGCGTGGGGAGGCGCTGGCCGCGGCCGGGGTGGGCAGGGCTCGGCCCCCGCCTGGCGCACGCCCCCGGCCCCGGGCGCGCCGACCCCGGGCTGGGGCCGCGGCGGCTGCGGGACGGCGTTCGCGGCGGGGAACTCGGAGTAGCTTCGCCTCTGATGTTTCCCCAGGACGCAGCCCGAAACCCCCTTAGCTCCGGCGGTCCCAGGCTGCCCTCGCCGCCTGGTCTGGCTTTATGTTAAGTTTGATGGAAGAGTCGAGGTGCTCTGCTGTCTATTGATTGTGTTTTTGGAGTGCTTCCTGTTGAATTCCCACTTCATTGTGTACATCCCCTTCCACTCCCCCCAAAAATCTGTGCCACAGGGTTACTTTTGGAAAGCGGGAGGAGTCGAGAAGCATGATCTTTTGGAAAACTTGGTGAACGCCTAGTGAGTTCCCACTTTCTAAAGAATCGTAATCCTTAAAAAAAATTTACAAGCTGTTTTGGCCAACTTGTGTGATACATCTGAGAATGGCGACAGGTGCTAACGAAATCAACTGTCATTCAGTCAACGATTATTCCCTAAATCCCAACGGGCTGAATGAGGATGAGGAGGTAGAAGTACGTGATAGAATGCCTATGACAAATGTGCGTTTAGATTATATGGTTAGCAGTTTCTTATTAATTGGTCTTGTTTTCTGTGAACAATAGCTTTGGTGATTCAGAAAAGACTGGATGCAGAAATGTTTGTTGCCTAAGAAATTTAATGTGTGCTGTCCACAGTTAAACTTCGTTTATCACCCGGGATCTGTAAAATTTAAATTCATTTAGAAATAAAAATATGTCTTTGCTATTTACTTGAAGGCTTGTTTTTTATGTTTCAAGCAAGTCATTGTTAATTTTGTGGCGCTTTGATGTCACATAAAATAACATTTGGTAAACCTTTGAAAAACACGAATGTTGTAGTTGAATGTAGCCTATAATTCTAGAGGTTTTGGAGTTCATTTTCTATTACTTTTCACAAGTATTAGCAACTAATTCATATTTAGGAATATGGATCAAGTGTGTAATCCTAACTTGTTGATTTGTAATTTTATTTGTAAGAAAACAAAAGTATTTAAGATATATTTTAGTTTCCTATTTATGGTCTCTAAAGTTAGGAATAGGTAGGATTCTAGTTATAGATATAAAGCATCTTGTTTTCTCTTTTCGGAGGTGTGCTGGGTTATGTAATATTTAAGGTTTCCCAGAAACAGGGAAATAGCATCTTAAATTCTCATTTTTGTGGAAAGTGAATATATTCCAAGAAAAGAAGTTAGAAAAACATAGGCGTTCTTCTGGTTGCACTGTCCTATCAGATAAAGATCTAATGTACATCTACTTATGGTTTCATAAAAATGGAGACAAATGCAGTATAAATTTATTACGTATATTTTGGAGAGTGTTGACACCACTGTACAGGTATTCTAGGTGCTGGTCTAAGTGTTGAGACATAACAAAAAAGTAATGTTTATATTAGATACTAATAATTCTGTATTTAAAAAATCCTAATACTCATGTCCCTTATGAGATGAGCTAGTTATGCAGATTTTTGGCAGAGATTCAGATATTTTAGGATAATTTTTTTTTTCTTTTTTGAGACAGAGCCTTGCTCTGTTGTCCAGGCTGGAGTGCAGTGACCCGATCTGTGCTCAACTGCAATTTCTGCCTTCTGGGTTTAAGCTATTGGCCTGCCTCAGCCTCCAGAGTAGCTGGGACTACAGGCATGTCCCACCATGCCCAGCTAATTTTTGTATTTTTAGCAGAGAGGGGGTTTTGCCATGTTGGCCAGGCTGGTCTCAAACTCCTGATCTCAAGTGATCTGCTTGCCTCAGATTCCCAAAATGCTAGGATTCCAGACGTGAGCCACCACATGTGGTCTAGGATAAAAATTTCTAACTTTTGCCCTTGCGTATTCTGCATTTGATAATTACTGTTCTTTGTACTTGCCTCAAGATATTTTGAAAAACATCTCTTTGGGGAATTGGTTTAAAAATTCATCTTAAATTATTTTCTGGTACAACTCGAGAATGCATTTAGTCAGTTTAAGTAGCAGTGATTTAAAAAAAAAAAAAACACTTAATCTAATGTAGTTAGAAAAAGTTCTGATACTTTGATACCTAGCTTTGCCTTGCACATATACATATAAGTGAATATTTTTATTCATTTAAAAATTTTAGGCAAATTTCTCCAAGTCATACTGGAATTTTTCCAGGATATCTTTCTTCATTTGAGGTAGCATGCTTAAGGAGTGTGAATTTATTTTAATATTACCCTTTATATGAACAATGATTGAGAAAATTGATCTGCTTTTTAAAAACCAACAAGAACAAATCCTCCAATATAATGTATTCTGCAATTAATTAGAAATTATTTATGGATTAGCCTTGAAGTCTTTATATCAGTGTAGATGACAGATTTTCTGTAAATCTTGATAGATTCTATATGGGTAGGTGAAATCTTTGAGGGAGAGCATAAGTGAAGAGCAGAAATTCATTAAATTCAGAGAAAGGTTCATGGTCAGATGATACTTTACCTTCTGGAAGTCTTCCCTGAATTCCCAGACACTCTTGTGTTCCCACAGGGCTTGGATCATATTTTATTGTAGCATGTCTCAATTATATTGTAATCACTTGTTTATGCATCCCTCTCTTCCCTACAGTCAAAGTGCCTCCCTGTAGAGGCTCTTTCTTTCTTTTTTTTTTTTTTTTTTTTATACCTAGCACCTACATTGGTAGTTGCTAGAGAATAGGGGTTTTAAATATAGTAAAATGAATTAAGGAAATATGAAAAATGTAGGGAAATAATTTGACAAAGGCATTTGCAAAGTGAACAGGATATGTTAATATTCATGTCCTGAGGAGCTTTGAAGGGTCTTTTTCTCCCTCTTTAAGAGGGAATGATTACAGAGAAAAATAGTTGTCAAGATGAACAAGTGCCAAGTTTTTCCTAATTATTTACTTTTGAAAACTAGGTATCTTTTAGGTGCAACTATTACACTCAGGCAACTGGAGAGAACTTTATGGATCATCTGGATACTTAGTATCTACTTAATTTGATTAAATGTTGATATTGATGATCCCTTTACAAAAATATAAGGAAGGGAAAGGGTGAGAGGGTAGTAGATCTTTTAATTGAAAAGTCATTTTGTTATAATTCATGAGTTCTTTATTGGAGTAAATTGAGGTAGGTTTTGGAGCTAAAACTGAAGGATGTAGTGACCATGTAATTGGATTGTTTATTGGTATGCGCCCCATCATTCTTTTAAAATGATTTAAGTATGGATTAGCAAATTCAATGATACCTCAAAAGTTATAGCTGGTAAATTTCTAAGATGGCTGTACCATTCCATATCTTGCCACTGTTCCACTACTTGGTATAAAAGTATGACAAATGTGTATATAGATTTTATGGTTAACAGTTTCTTATTAATTGGTCTTGTTTTCCGTTAGCAATAGCAAGACAGAACAAGATCATAGCTCACTGCAGCCTTGAACTCCTGGACTCAGGGGATCCTCCTGCCTCAGCCTCCTGAGTAACTGGTACTAACAGTGCACAACATTGTGCTGGCTAATTTTATTTTTTGTAGAGATGGGATCCTGCTTCGTTGCCCAGGTTGGTCTCAGACTCTTGGCCCCAAGCAATCCTCCTATCTTGGCTTCCCAGAGTGCGGGGATTACAGGCTGAGCCACTGTGACTGACCCAGATATTTACTTTATTTGAGATGGAGTCTCGAAAGTAATTCTTGTGCCTTAGCCTCCTGAGTATCTGGGACTACAAGCGTTGAGCCACCATCCTCTGCTAATTTTTATTTTTTTTTGAGACGGATCTCACTCTCACCTAGTCTGGAGTGCAGTGGTGCCATCTTGGCTCACTTCAATCTCTGCCTCCTGGGTTCAAGTGATTCTCCTGCCTCAGCGTCCTGAGTAACTGGGATTACAGGCATGCACCGCCATGCCTGGCTGATTTTTATATTTTTAGTGGAGATAGGATTTCAACATCTTGGCCAGGTTGGTCTCAGACTCCTTACCTCAGGTGATCCACCTGCCCCGGCCTCCAAAAAGTGCTAGGATTACAGGCGTGAGTCACTGCCTGGCCTTAGCTAATTTTTATATTATTAGTAGACACTGGGTTTCACCATATTGGCCAGGCTAGTCTTGAACTCCTGGCCTTAGGTGATTCGCCTGCCTCGGCCTCTCAAAGTGCTGGAGTTACTCTGTGTGCCTGGCCTGGATACTTTTTAAACATTTTTTTTGGGGGGGAGAAATGTGCGCCTTAATTAGCGGAGCCACTACTTGAGGGTGATGAAGCGGGAGGAGTGGGTGGCCCCAATGCCCGGCCGGCCGTGCTTCATAGGCTTGTAGGTGATGGGGAACTTGCCCAGGTAGTGGCCGATCATCTCTGGCTTGATCTCCACCTGGTTGAAGGTCTTGCCATTGTAGACGCCCACGTGCTGCCCACCATCTTGGACAGAATGATCTTGTCCTGCTGGTGTGTCTTCACCACTTCCGGCTTCTCCATGGGCGGCGCTTCCTTGGCCTTAGGCAGGCGCTTCAGCAGCTACTGCTGCTTCCGCCGCAGGCCCGGGTTCACCCGCTGAAGGCCGGGGTTCAGCGGCCGCCGTTGGCGCGCACTGTATAGCTACATCAGCTGCTTGTGGGACATGTCCAGCAGCTGGTCCAGGTCCACACTGCGGTAGGTGAACTTGCAGAAGGTCGGCTGCTTCTTCTCTATTTTGCTGGATCCTTAGGAAAGACCATTTTGGTCCCCGCCTGCGCATTTATCCAACATTTTTAAATTAAAAAAAATTTTTTTGAGACCATGGTCTGGCTGTCTGTCAGGCTGGAGTGCAGATGTATGATCTCAGCTCACTGAAACCTCTGCCTCCTGGGCTAAAGCGATCCTCCTACCTCAGCCTTCCAAGTAGCTGGAACTACAGGTGCATGCTATCACACCTGGCTAATTTTTGTATTTTTTTATAGAGACAGGGTTTTGCCACATTGCTGAGGCTGGTCTCAAACTCCTGAACTAAAGCGATCCGCCAACCTCAGCCTCCCAAAGTGCTGGGATCACAGGTGTGACCCATGGTACCCCAGCTTTCATTTTTAATTTTTGTAAAAACCACCCCGTCTGTCAACAGGTGAATTAACAGAATGTGGTATATACACCAATGAAAACATAGAGGGAGTGAAAGGAGGACATGAAAGGGATGAAATTCCGATATTTTAGTATTTCAGAGGGAAATTTCAAAATAAAATAAAATTTCCAAAATATTTCAGACATTAAAAAATTCTGATATATGGATGGACCTGGAGAATGTTATGGTGAGTGAAATAAGCCAGATGCAACCTTTTGTACAAAAATACAATATTGTATGATTTTATTTGTATGAGGTAGCTAGAATAGGCAACTGTATGGAGACAGAAAGTATAATAGAGGTTACCAGGGCTATGAGGGGAAAGGTGAATGGGGGAATTATTATTTAATGTTACGGAATTATTGTTTAAAATGGTGAAAAACTCTGGAGATGGATAATAGTGATGGTTGAACAATATTTTGAATATACTTAATGCTGTAGATTTGTACACTTAAAAATGGCAAATTTTACGTTATACGCAAATATATCTTACCAGAATACAAAATTTAATAATATACCGTGAAAACCTTTACAGATAAGGAAACTGTCTGTCTACAGGGGAGTGGTTAAGAATTTGCCCAGGATTATCCAGCAGTGAATTTGCAGTCAGGATCTAAACTTAGTTCTGTTTGACCCCATGTTATCTACTCTTGTCTGTTCTGTGTTATCTGCTGGCTTTCTGGTTCATTAAAGATATGTCAGCTCCAAATGAGTTTATTTGAATCATTCAGAAAGTTACATTTCAAAGTTGGTAATTGGCTGGGCGCATTGGCTCTTTCCTGTAATCCCAGCAGTTTGGGAGGCCAAGGTGGGTAGATCACCTGAGGTCGGAGGTTTGAGAGCAGCCTGACCAACATGGAGAAACTCCGTCTCCACTAAAAATACAAAATTAGTTGGGCATAGTGGCGCATGCCTGTAATCCCAGCTACTGGGGAGGTTGAAGCAGGAGAATGGCTTGAACCTGGGAGGTGGAGGTTGCAGTGAGCTGAGATCGTGCCACTGCATTCCAGCCTGGGCAACAAGAGTGAAACTCGTCTCAAAAAAAAAAAAAAGAAAAAAGTAATTGTAGTTTGAAGGAAGGTACAGTGTGAAACCCTAGACAGACGAGAGGGTTATCTTTGAGAATTTCTTTCTCAACCAGAGTGACAATAGTATGCATTTGAGAGGGGAGGAGAGTAGAGTTCTAAGGATGTGGTCTTTGGAAACTGTTGGGTTCCAATCCTTGAGCTACCAATTTGTGTCTGGGGTGTTACCCTCTTGATGTCTGAGAATCCATATCTATAAAATGTCAAGGTTAATGATAATATCTGATAAGGTGGTTGTGAGGATTTAACGAATTGGTACATGCGAAATCCTTAGAACTGTACCTGGCACAAAGTGTTTGATAAATGATTTTTTAGTTATTGTTATTATACCAATATTATTTTAAAGAGTTGATGTACTTTCTCATGAATGGAACCAAAAACATTTCTAAAGTTAAAATTATGCACTTTGGACTGGTGGTTAGGAAAATGGTACCACACATGTTTTATCTATTTCGATTTAGAAATGTCTGTTGATTTAATAAGTAATATATGTTCAATTTAAGTTATGGAAACAATTTAGACATTTATAAATGAAGGTGTTATTGATCCCCATTATCTCATTCCCTGCCTATAAGAGTTTGGCGTATATTCTTCCCCAAATTTTCAAATGTATTCATATATGAATATGTATTTTTACATTTATTTTATAAAAATGGGACCAAGTTATTTGGTTATAACATAGCCTTTTTTTTTTTTTTTTTAGGTCAATACAGAGAGATTATTTTATTAAAAAATAATGTTCCTTTAGGGCTCACTATGCTTGATACTGTTCTAAGTCATTATTTTATATAGATACTGTAAATATCAAGAGAGAGAGATTAGGTAACAAGTACTTAGTGGTAGAGGAAGGATTTTAATTTGGGCACGTTAGCTTCAAAGTCCTGATCTCTCAGTCAGGGATCATTTTTTGTAAGGCCCACAAGCTAAGGTTAACGTTTTAAAAAGAGTTGTAAAACACCACCACCCCACTCCCTTGAAAAATATATAAGGGAGACTAGATGTCGCCTGCGAAGCCTAAAATAATTAGCATGTGGCCCTTTCAGAGAAAGTTTGCTGCCCGCTGCTCTAAGCCATCCAGCTGTACCTCTTTTGTAAGTGGGATGCATAGTATTCCAGTTTATGAATGTGCATTATGCAACAAACTAATCCATTGTGATTGACACTTTTTCTATTGAAAAGAAGTGAACATCCTTATGTATCTGAACATTTGTGTGACAATTTTCTGTGGAGTTGGCTGCTTCAAGATTATGAACACCAAAAAATAAAACAAAAGATTATGAACATTTCTAGTTTTAATAGGTATTGTCAAATTATATGAATTTTTAGTTAAAACAACTGTATTGAAGTATAATTTACATACAATAAAAAGCATACATTTGAATGGTATGATTCAAGGAGTTTTGACACCTGCACCACTACCTTGATCAAGATCTATGACAGTTGCCATCATCTCAGAGTCTTTTCATGCTCCTTTGCAGTCATTCTCTCAACTTTTTTTTTTTTTTTTTTGAGACAGGTTCTTGCTTTCTTGTTCAGGCTGGAGTGCAGCGGCGAGAGCTCGGCTCACTGCAACCTTGACCTCCTTAATCAAACCTGTCACCTCAGCCTCTCTTAAGTAGCTAGGACTACAGGCATGTACCACTATGCCCAGCTAACTTATTAATATTTTTTGTAGAGATGGGATCTTCCTGTGTTGCCTAGTCTGGTCTCCAACTCCTGGGCTCAAGCAATTCTCCCACCTTGGCCTCCTAAAATGTTGGGATTACGGGTGTGAGCCATGGCACCCCGCTTGTAGTATTCCACTGTAGGAATATACTACAGTTTTTAAATTCGTTTACCCAGGGATGGACACATAGGACTGTTTTCAGTTATTGATAAAGCTGCTATGACCATTTCTGTGTGTTTCCTAGACACATTTTAGTGGTAAATATTGATTTTACCATATAAGAAACTGTTAAACTCTTTTCCAAAATAGTTGTGAAAGTTACAGTTGTAATTGTGCAGGAGTTACAGTTTATCCACATTTTCATTGACACTTCATGTTGCCAGTCTTAAATTTTGGCCATTAAATGAGTATTAAGTATCTCATTGTGGGTTTGTGTTTCTCAGATGATCAATGATGTTGGATCATCTTTTCATATGATTATTGGCCGTGTGTATACTTTTTTTTTGTTCAAGCCTTTTGTTCATTTAAAAAATTGGATTGTTTGGTTGAGTGGTAAGAGGTCTTTATATGCACTGGGTACATAGTCATATTATCTCTCAGATTGTGTTGCAAATATTTTATCCTTAATTTTTGTTTGATTTTATGTATTTTTAACAATATAATGATCAAGTTAAAACTTTAATGTGGGAAGCATAATCAGATAAATTATGTGAAAACATTTGTCTTAATTCAAATCAGTTAGTGTAACAGAATGTTATGTGTTTGCAGAAACACGTAAACTAAAAGGATATTATTCATATACTGTTAGGTGTGGCATGAGAATTTTTTTTTTTATTAAGCTAAATATTTTGAAAATGATCCATATTTAGTAATTCTCTTCATTTTGCATGATTCAAACCTTGTCATTTATTAGTGAGTTAAACCTTAAATTTTTTCTTTAAAGGGTAAATGAGAATATTAAATGTAAAAAGTTACCTCAGTCTTAGAATATGGTGTGTAGAAATGATGATTGCCAAACAGCCTATTTTGACAATCGAGTAAATGTTTTTAGTATAGAAACGGATGGCTTTTCAGAGCATATATACTTGATTTCTATATACTATTTTATTTTTGTAAAGTACCAGTTCTTTCTTCTGCTTAACACCTAATTTGCCCCGACAATAAATTTTTAGTTTTTCTTCAATATGCAAATAATACATAACTTTTCCTTTTCCCTGTTTAACAAAGAAAAACTATATAAAGCAAGCCGTTGACCTCCTTTGGGTGGTGTTTACCGCCTCTATAGGTGGTCATGGCATTGCTAACTTCAATCCTCTCATGCCTGTGGATTCAAGTTTGAGAAGCTGCTGAAGGTAGCATTCCAAGTAGTCCATAGAACAACCCAAACTCTCTGAATTAGTATTATATCTGGTAGTTTTCTTTCTTTCTTTGAGACGGGGTTTTGCTCTGCTGCCAAATCTGGAGTGCAGTGACACAGTCTTGGCTCACTATAACCCCCAACTCCTGGGCTGAAGCAATCCTCCCACCTCAGTCTCCTGAATAGCTGGAACCACAGGCACACGCCACCGTGCCCAGCTAATTTTTTTGTATGTCGGTAGAGATGGAGCTTCACCATGTTTCCCAGGCTGGTCTCAGATTACTAAGCTCAAGCGATCCTCCCACCTTGGCCTCCCAAAGTACTGGGATTACATGCCTGGGCCGCTGTGTGCCCAGCTCTGGTAGCTTTCTTATGCCTTTCTCCTGTTGATCTCACTTTGTTTTTTACTACAGGAAATTTCACGTGGAGTTTTCTTATGCCTTTCTCCTGTTGATCTCACTTTGTTTTTTACTACAGGAAATTTCACGTGGAGATTCTGTGCCTGTCCTGTTTCTGGAATATCTTCCTTATTTCAGCATCTCAAGATGCTGTTTAGCTTGTGGCTTGAAAAACCACCCCTCTCCCATCCCAATCAAATTAGGCAGTTTCTTTCCTGCTTAGAAAGATGTACCATAACATGTGTATTACTCTTTTGTCTTGTTCTCTCTCCTTCTTCCCTTTTTTTTGTGAGACGGAGTCTTGTTTTGTTGCCAGCCTGGAGTGTGGTGGCTCCATCTCGGCTTACTGCAACCTCCGACTCCCTGGTTCTAGGGATTCTCCTGCTTCAGTCTCTCTGGTAGCTGGGATTACAGGAACGTGCCACCATGCCCAGCTAATTTTTATATTTTTGGTAGAGACGGGGTTTCACCATGTTGGCCAGGATGGTCTCCATCTCCTGGCCTTGTGATCTGCCTTCTTGGCCTTCCAAAGTGCCCGGATTACAGGTGTGAGCCACCGCGCCTGGCCTCTTCCCTTCATTTTAGCTTCTTTTTATTTATATGTAGGGCAGAGCTTAAAAAAGGCTTTTTGTACGTTGTAAGTACTAATAAAATATTTGTGAAGTTGATTTGGGACTTGGGAGACCTCTTTTCTGTAAGCAACTCAATAATTATTTAAGTACTACCTTCACCCAGTGTACTATGTTAGCTGCTGTCATGATATTGATCACTATAAAATTTTAATGTGTAATCTTGGTAGACTGTTGATCAAAGTCAGAAAGCTTGAGAAACTGAGGCAAAAAAAAAAAAAAGCTATGAAATGATGATTCTGCAAATTAATCTTACAATGATATTTCTTTTTCTTTCATTTTTTTTTTTTTTTTAATGGTACACAGGATTTCACTCTGTTGCCCAGAGTGGCGTGGAGTGGCGTGATCATAGCTTACTGTATTCTCGAAACCCTGGGTTCAAGGGATCTTCCCCGTCTCAGTCTCCCAAGTAGCTGGGACTATAGACATGAGACATGATGTGGGGCTAATTTTTTTATTTTTTGTAGAGATGGGGTTTTGTATCTTGCCCAGGGTGGCCTGCCACTCTGTCCTCCCAGAGCTGTGGGATTATAGGCTTGGATCAGATCCCAGTGATCTTTCCCTCAGCTGCATTCATGTGGGCTAAATTCATAGCATATATCAAGAAGTCTCCAGGAAGTTTAAAAAAAAGGTATCAGATAATATGGCATGACTGCTTTATCTATTTTAGGGCCTTAGTTTTTGATACTAAAGACTACAGAAGTACTTTAAGCAAATGACAAAAATCTAAGACAACTAGACAGTTAATTGTTTTTAAACAGTGAAAGAGTTTCAGTCATAATTAAAGGAGCTTTTCTATTTTTTGATGTCATAGCCTATAGTGAAATTTCATACATTCTATTTGTATATATATGAGTACCCCCCTACCAAATGCCTGCATGTAATAGAACTAACTACTATTTGCTGAGAACCTGCCTTGTGCCTAATATACATGTAGTTTCTGAATCATTTTACCTTTTAAAAATTGTAAAAAGCACATGTTAAATTTATCACTTTTACCATTTTAAAATGTAAAATCTATCGGTAGTGTTAAATACATTCACATTGTTGCACAGCAGATCTCTAGAACTTTTTCATCTTGCAGAACTGAAATTCTGTACCCATTGAGCATTAATTCCTACTTTTCCTTCACCCCAAATTCTTGGCAACCACCTTTCTACCTTCGGTTTCTATGACTTTTGACTATTTTAGATACAGTATTTGCGCCTTTGTGATTAGCTTATTTTGCTTAGCATAATGTCTTTGAGGTCCATCCTTGTAGCATGTGACAGTTTTTTTCTTTAAAGGCTATATACTATTTCATTGTATGTATAGACTACATTTTAAAATCCATCTATCTGTTGGCGGACATTTGGGTTGCTTGGTGATTTGGTGATTCACTATTCATGGTTAGCCAAGAGTAATATGCAGTAAATGTTGGTATACAAATATCTCTTTGAGATCTTGCTTTGAATTCTTTTGGATATACAGTTGCTTATTAAACAACACAGGTTTGAACTGTGGATCCATCTATAAGTGGAGGTTTTCAACAACCGCAGATAGAAAATATACTGTTTGGCTGGGCGTGGTGGCTGATGCCTGTAATTCCAGCACTTGAGAGGCTGGGGTGGGAGGATCATTTGTGGCCAGGAGTTGGAGTCCAGCCTGGATAGCAGTGAGACCTCATCTCTACAAAAAATACAAAAATTAGCTAGGTGTGGTGGTGTGTGCCTGTAGTTTCAGCTACTCAGGAGGCTGAGGCAGGAGGATTGCTTGAGCCTGGGAGATCAAGGCCGCCGCGAGCTGTTATTCATGCCACTGCACTCCAGGGCAACAGAACAAGAACCCATCTTAAAAAAAAAAAAAAAGAGAGAGAAAATACACTATTTGTGGAGTGTGAAACTTGTGTATAGCGTGGGTTGATTTTTTTGTATATTTGGGTTCCGTAGGTCAGATTTTGGGGTTTGAGTATGTCCAGAAGTGTGATTGCTGGGTCATATGGTAGATCTATTTTTAATTTTTTGAGTAACCTCAGTACTGGTTTCCATAATGGCTGTGAAAGTTTTACAGCCCTACCCATAGTACACAAGGGTTTCAGTGTCTCTGCATTCTTGCCAACACTTGTTATTTTCTCTGCATCCTTGCCAAAACTTGGTTTTTTGGTAGTGGCCAACATAATGGGTGTGAGGTGCCATCTAATTGTGGTTTTGATTTGCATTAGCAATGTTGAGTATCCTCCATGTTTATTGGCCCCAAATATTTTACTTTTGAATTTTTTGAAAACTATGCATTTTAATTATGTAAAAGGCAATACCATGCATCCTTTTTTACATGGAAAAAGTAAAATTTATCCTTATGAATATTACGAAAGATTCTAATAATGTGAACTTTTTTTTCTTTTGAGACAGGGTCTCACTCTGTTACCCAGGCTGGAGTGCGGTGACGTAGTCTTGGCTTATTGTAGCCTCTGCCTCCTGGGTTCAAGTGATTCTCCCACCTCAGCCTCCCAAGTAGCTGGTATTACAGGCATGTGCCACCACATCTGGCTAATTTTTGTATTTTTAGTAGAGATGGGGTTTCACCAAGTTGGGCAGGCTGGTAATAAGATGAACTTTGTGCTTTTTTTTTTTTTTTTTTTTTTGAGACAGAGTCTCACTCTGTCATTTAGGCTGGAGTGCAGTGGCACAATGATGGCTCACTGCAGCCTTGACCTCCTGGACTCAAGTGATCCTCCCACCTCAGCCTCCCAAGTAGCTGGGATTACAGGTGTGCACAACCACCCTCAGCTAATTTTTGTATTTTTTGTAGAGATGTGGTTTTGTCATGTTGCTGGGGTGGTCTAGAAGTCCTAGGTTCAAGTGATCTCCCTTGGAGTCCCAAAGTGCTGGGATTATAGGCATGAGCCACTGCATCTGGCTAGAACTTTATACTTTTTAAACAGTATGTTGATCTACCATTAGATAGGAAGAAACTGCCATCCTTGTTCATAAAGTTCTGATCTAAAATGTGTTATATTAAAGTTATTTAATAGTGTAAGCAAAATTGGCAAATTATTTGTAATTGGGCTACTTTGAAAATTATTTATGGGTCAGAAAAAGTTGGGAAATACTTTTCTAGAGTAATCGAGGAGGCCCTGTAGATGGCAGAAATGTTGCTTGAACTAGCACAGAGGAAGAAAGTGTTGAGTTGTGCCACTTAACCCCTTAAGTAATTTTGTCTCTGACGTATATTTGCCTGAAATAGAGAGCTCAAGTTATGCTATATAGATTCTTTTTAAAAAATAGAGACAGGGTCTCATTATCTTGCCCATGCTGGTCTCAAACTCCTGGGCTCAAGTGATCCTTTCACTTTGGCCTCCCAAAGTGCTGGGATTACAGGCATGAGTCATCATGCCAGACGGAGAAGATGTTTTTAAGGGCTCCTTCCCACCAGTAGTTTGATGTTGTACAAAGAGTGGTAGGCTGTGGGTGAGGCTTTGCCATTACACTGGTTGTATTTCCTTGGGAAGTAGCTTTTGTGGATCTCCTCCTTATTGTAAGATGAATGAGATGAACAAACAATGGAACAGCTTGTGTTTGTTGAGTATCTACTATGTATGTGCCTGCAGAGAGGATATCTTCATTTTGCAGATGAAGTAATTAGTAAATAACTTGCACAGGTTTCTGCAGCTAGTGGGCCTTTAAAGAATAGGCTTTTATGGCCGAGTGCATTGGCTCATGCCAGTAATCCCAGCACTTTGAGAGGCTAAGGTGGAAAGATTGCTTGATCCCAGGAGTTCAAGACCAGCCTGGACAACAAAGTGAGTCCTCATTTCTACAAAAAATTAGCCACATATGGTGGCGTGGGCCTCCTGTAGTCCCAGCTACATGGGAGGGTGAGGTGAGAGGATCATTTGAGCCCAGAAGGTAGAGGCTGCAGTGAGCCGTGTTTGTACCACTACAGTCCAGCCTGTGTGACAGAGTAAGACTGTGTCTCCAAAAAAATAAAAATAAAAATGGGCTTTTGCTGCCTATAGGGTCCTTTTTAGTGCAAATACTGGGATTCTAAACACTTGATTTCTGTTATCCAGGTAAAATTTATTTCTCTGGAGAGCTTGATTACCATCACAGGTGATGGTATGATTCTCTCTAGCTGGCATTTAATCCAGTGATTATATGCATCTCTCCCAAGTTATTTATCAGTTAGTTCATGAAACATCTAATGCTGATTTTAAGCCTGTTATCTCGTTTGTGTCTCTGCATTATGGGCACATTCGCACCTAAAAGCTTTTGTTATAATGGACTGTTATATATCTGACTAAACTAGCTTTATAAATAATCAAATCTAAGTTGGCAAGTCCAAATTTACTCGATTTTTCTTACAGAATTTACCCTTGTAGTTAAATAAAATAATTATTTTTCACCATTTGTCTGGTGGCACTTGTTATTCACGAATAGCATGTAACTAGCCGGCTGACACATTTTCTAGAAAAGAAAATTTCTTCAAACTTCTTATTGGGTTCCTTAGTCTTTTACCCATTAGGGACATTCAAATAAAGGATGAGATGTTTTCTTATTCTCTAGAAAGAGACATTCTATACTAATGAAAATACCAACTTTTAAATCTATAGTACCAAAGAAAAAAGTCATGTTTTTCTACCCTAGAGTCTTTAGGTTCTTAATGTCAGCCACTCATCCTAGTCCTCTCATTTTCTTCTTTTCCCATGTGGAAGTGTAGGGTGATACGGTTTGGCTCTGTCCCCACCCAAATTACATGTCAAATTGTAATCCTCAAAGTTGGAGGAGGGGCCTGGTGGGAAGTGATGGAATCATGGAGGCAGACTTTTCCCATGTTGTTCTGGTGACAGTGAGTTCTCAGGCTTCTCATGCTTGTTTAAAAGTGTGAGAAGTGCATTTAAAAATGCACCTCTCCCTTCGCTCTCTCTCCCTCCTGTACCAGCTATGTATAATATACTGGCTTCCCCTTTGCTTTCCACCATGATTTTAAGTTTCCTCCCCTAGCTGTGCTTCCTGTACAGCCTGCTGAATTGTGAGCAAATTAAACCTCTTTATAAATTACCCAGCTTCAGCTCTTAATAGCAATCTGAGAAGGGACTCATACAGAAAATTAGTGCCAGAGAAGTGGGGCATTACTATAAAGATACCTGAAAATGTGGATGCAGCGTGTGGACTGAGTAATGGGGAGAGGTTGGAACCATTTGGAGGACTCAGAACAAGACAGGAAGATGAGGGAATGTTTGGAAGTTCCTAGCAACTTGTTGCATGGTTTTGACCAAAATGCTGATAGTGATATGGAAGGAGATGGCCAGGCTGATGAGGTCTCAGATGAGGAACTTATTGGGGAACTGGAGTAAAGGTCACTCTTGCTATGCATTAGCAAAGAGACTGGCAGCATTGTGCTCCTGCTCTAGGGATCTGCTGAACTTTGAACTTGCTGTTTAGGGTATCTGGTGGAACAAATTTCTAAAAGCAGCCAAGTGTTCAAGATGTGGCCTGGCTGCTTCTAAAAGCCTATGCTTATTTGCATAAACAAATAAATGACCTGAAACTGGAACTTATATTTAAAAGGGAAGCAGAACATAAAAGTTTAGAAAATTTGCAGCCTGCCATGTAGTAGAAAAGAAAATCTCATTTTCTGGGGAGAAGAAGTTCAAGCTGGCTGCAGAAATTTACATAAGTAAAGAGGACTGATACATGGGGTAACATTTTTCCTCTCCTAAATACCTTGATATTAATCTGGAAATAGCAGGAAGGTAACTGTAGGAATTATGTAACGGGTTTCCCTGTGCTTGGTCATTTCTTTGTATCATTTCCATAGGTCAGTGAAGACTCAAAAAACCAGTTTCTCTGGGCTTTTGATAAGTAATGTTATAGTAATTGACAGATGATACTTTTGGTAAAACAAAATCGTCTTCATGTGTTTTGTGCTGCTGTAACAGAATACCCAAGACTGGGTTATTATTTATTTATTTTTGAGATGAGCTTCATTCTTTTTGCCCGGGCTGGACTGCAATTGCACAGTCTCGGCTCCCTGCAGCCTCTACCTCCCAGGTTCAAGTGATTCTCCTGCTTCAGCCTCCCAAGTAGCTGGGCTTAGAGGTGCCCACCACCATGCCGGGCTAGTTTTGTATTTTTAGTAGAGACAGGATTTCACCATGTTGGCCAGGCTGGTCTCAAACTCCTGACCTCAGGTTATCTGCCTACCTCCACTTCTCAACGTGCTGGGATTACAGACGTGAGCCACCGCGCCCAGCCAAGATTGGGTAATTTATAAAGAATTAGAAGTGGTCCAGGCATGGTGGCTCACGCATGTAATCTCAGCACTTTGGGAGGCTGAGGCAGGTGGATCACTTGAGGTCAGGAGCTCGAGACCAGCCTGGCCAACATGGTGAAACCCCGTCTCTACCAAAAAATACAGATTAGTCAGGTGTGGTAATGTACACTTACAGTCCTAGCTACTTGGGAGGCTGAGGTGGGAGAATCGCTTGAACCTGGCATGTTGACCTCACATAAAGTCAGTGGAGGTAGAGGTTGCAGTAAGCCAAGATCATGCCACTGCCCTCCAGTCCAGGAACCAGAGTGAGACCCTGTTTCAAAAAAGAAAAAAAAAAGAAGGCAGAAATTTATTTCTCACATTTTTGGGGGCTGGGAAGTTTAAGATCAAGGTGCCTGCATCTCATGAAGGCCTTCTTACTGGGTCCTTATATGGCAGAAGATGGAAGGGCAAGTGGGGAGCAACGTCCTCAGTCAAACTCTTGTATAAGGGTATTCACAAGGCAGGAACTGTCATGGTCTAATCACCTCTGAAAGAACCCACCTATTAATACTGTTACATTGGCAACACCTGAATTTTTGAGGGACACCTTCAGACCATAGCACAAATATGGACAAATCTCATCAGTTGTTAAGGAGTTTGAAATTTTGTAGTACCCCAGCAGTGTGTTTATATTTGTGATAAATTTTAAGTATAGGAAAATCATGGAAAAACTTACTGCTCATAACTGCGCTACCTCCTTTACTTCCATCTTTCCCTAAACTACCACTATTCTTGGCAAGATCGTGAATTTTAGAGCCAACATAAGCCAGAGGAGTTTCTGAAGAGTCAGCTTCAGTGAGGGGTTCTGTTGGTAGCCATAGAGTAAAGAAGTGGCACTTGCAGACATTGGTACTTCTCGAATGAACTGGCTGTGGCATATACAGAACTCAAATATTGAAATTGCTAGGTAATGGTTATGTGGTTTAGGTTGCCTGGAAATTATGAGAGGTTCTGTAAATGCTTTGGGATTAGTAGTTTGAACCACGTAGTCCATTTTACGATTCTATCTTCTGAATATAGAATGAATTGCATCTTATTTGAGGATTAGGATATAAGGTCATTGTACGAGGCAAAATAGCATGTAGGCAAAGTTACCCATCCAGTTTGGGGGAAGATGCCTTACCACAAACCAGTATTTTCCTTTTAGGTTCAAGACCAGCCCATTTTTCCTTCAGGATGAGAACATCGTTGCTCTTCTGTTGAGCAGAGTTATTGGCTTGTACATAGGGGCAGTCCTACTAGAATCACTCCTGAGTGGCTGAATACCCTCAGTCTGAGAGACTTGCCCATCAGGTTATGGGAAGAGCAGATTCATGTTGCCTCTCATGCTTGCTTAGGCATACAAATTGTCTGGTGGGTTAGAACCCTTGTATTTACCTAAATTGAGCTTTCTCTGAAATTTTGCTTAATGTATGTTGGATTTGTGTAAGTTAAATTAGATGTTGGCTTACATGTGGTATAAGATTTGAAATAGACTTCTTAGCAAAAATAACATCTGGTATCAGATTGACTTACCCTTTCATTCTGTTTGCTTATATTCAGTGGAGTGTTCAAATAACAGGTATCTCAAGTCTCATCTTCAAATTATAATGAATTTCGTTCATAGCTTTAGTTTCTGGTACATTTTCCTTCCTTCCCTCGCTTCCTCACCCCCTCGCCCCCTCGCCCAGGCTAGAGTGCAGTGGTGTGATCTCTGCCTCCCAGGTTCAAGTGATTCTGCTGCCTCTGCCTCCCAAGTAGCTGGGATTACAGGTGCCTGCCACCACGCCCAACTAATTTTAGTAGAGATGAGATTTCGCCATGTTGGCCAGGCTGATCTTGAGCTCCTGACCTAAGGCAATCCACCTGCCTCGGCCTCCCAAAGTTCTAGGATTATAGGTATGAGCCATCTCGCTTGGCCTCTAGTTCAAAATTTTTTCTGTTTTCCTTCCAACAGTGTTTCAGTAAATTGAGTATATACTTAACAAAATGAGAAGATTTAACTTATAAAATCGATTTAGTGTAATTTTCAAGAAAAATTTAAACTTTTTTTTTTTTTTTGAGACAGTCTGACTGTGGTTGCCCAGGCTGGTGTACAATGGCACAGTCTTGGCTCACTGCAGCCTCTGCCTCCTGGGCTCAGGTGATTGATTCTCCCACCTCAGCCTCCAGAGTATCTGGGACTATAGGCACATGCCATCATGCCTGGCTAATTTGTTTTGTATTTTTAGTAGAGACAGGGTTTCACCATATTGCCCAGGCTGGTCTCGAACTCCTGGACTCAGGCCTTAGTCTCCCATAGTGCTGGGATTACAGGTGTGTTGTGAGCCATGGCCCCCAGCTGAAAACTTTAACCTTTAGATGTCAGTTCAGTTAATGAGCCTGTTTTATCTGTTGTTCAACCAAATTCTTTAAAACACTTAAAATAGTTCAGTTCTCCAGTTGGTTGAAATTTGTATGGCCATTTCTTTTCTAAGCAGTACTTTCAGATAAACACCAGAATGCTGGTCTATAGACTTCAGTTTGAAATCATTAGTTTACTCTCTTTCTGGAAGGAGGAAAATGATCTTATTGTTGTGGAAAATACATTACTGCAGAATCTACTCGCTTTTGCAGCAACAATCAAGTTAATGTTTTCTATCATTCAGCTAAGATTGCTAAATTAAGATAACTTTCCTGTGCCTCTTAACTTTTTAGCAGTACAGAAACCAGGACTACAAATATGTTCTTTACTTTTTTCTGTTATTTTCCCTGATCATGAGTCACTGGCTTACCTTTTTCCTAGACTTCTTGCACACAAATGCTGTTCATTATACTTTCTCATCTATGGTTGCACATACATGTAATTCACTGTAGTACAGGCACTAAAACCTGTTGCATTTTCCGCATCTGGATGGATCTCTTATAGGATTTAACACTTTTGGAATGCTCAATAAATTATTATTGACTGGTTGATAATACCTCTTTGTTCCTGCCTTTCCCAAGTCCTTCAACAGAAGTTTCTTCTGGCATTTTGCAGGTCAGTTGAGTGGAGTATTTGGGTCCCCCACAGTAATGAGCTTGTGAGTTTTTGTCATTCTTTTTTTTTTTTTAAAAGACAATACAGGCATTTAAGGAAGCAAAAAGATCCCCTGGATCAAGATTTTTATTTTATCTTTCTTTTATGGTGATGGGGTGAAGAGTGAATATATAGGGAGTTGGGGCATAGATTGGGGTTGTTGTTTTAGGGTTGCAGGAGGGTTAGAAGGATGACTGTAACTATTGATGATATCTTACAGTGGTGAAGGAGAAGTGAAAACAGAAGCAACTTGTTTAAAACAAATTTTAGTAGGTATTAGTCTCTTAATTTGGCACTGACATATGACAGAGTATCATTTAGATTCTGTAGTTTCACAGGTATAATGAAGTACCCTTCATTAAATTTTTTCTTTTTTTTTTTTTGAGTTGGAGTCTCGCTCTGTCTCCCAGGCTGGAGTGCAGTGGGGCAGTCTCGGCTCACTGCAGCTTCCACCTCCTGGGTTCAAGTGATGCTCCTGCCTCAGCCTCCCAAGTAGCTGGGACTAAAGGCACCCGCTACCACGCCCGGTTAGTACAGACGGGGTTTCACCATATTGGCCAGGCTGGTCTCAAACTCCTGACCTTGTGATCTGCCTGCCTTGGCCTCCCAAAGTGCTGGGATTACAGGTGTGAGCCACTGCACCTGGCCTAGATATTATTACATATACTTTTACTTGCCCTTTTTTTTTTTTTTTTTTTAGAGTCTTGCTCTGTTGCCAGGCACCAGGCTGGATTTCAATGGCGCAACCTCAGCTCACTGCAGTCTCCGCCTCCTGGGTTCAAGCAATTCTCCTCCCTCAGCCTCCTGAGTAGCTGGGACTACAGGCGCACGCCACCACACCCAGCTAATTTTTGTATTTTTTAGTAGAGATTGGGTTTTGCCATGTTGGCTAAGATGGTTTACTTGCCTTTTTTTAGTTACAAAAGTAGTGCTTTCTAGGTTTCATTATAAATTTTACAGATACATAATTTGAATACATTATATGTTCTAGGTTCTCTGTGAGGCAAGAAAAGGCAGAGTATTATGACTTCTGATTCATATGGTGTCTGGACATATTTAAGTCAGCTGTTCTCAAAGTGTAGCCCTAGATCTCTGGGGATTTGTGGGGTCGAAACTACTTTTTTTTTTTTTGAGATAGGGTCTCACTCAGTCACCCAGGCTGGAGTGCAGTGGTGACATCTTGGCTCACTGCAGCCTCAGCCTCTTAGGTTCAAGTGATTCTTGTGTTTCAACCGCTCAGAAACTATTTTCATAATAATACTGAGATGTTACTTATGTTTTTTTTTTTTTTTTTAAACCGTGTTGGACATTTGTATGCATGCTGCAAAAGCAATGAGTGAAAACTGTTGGCACCTTAGCACTTGCATATAAAAAAACCAGTTTTGTTTGAGAATGTCCTGGATGAAGTACGAAAAATGATTAATTTTATTAAATTTCAATCCTTGCATGCACACAGTTGTACCATGTGCAGCAGGATCGGAATGTGTGTAAAGTGCTTCTGCTGCATATTGAGGTGTATTGGGTTTTGAGGAAAAGCACTTATGTGATTAAGTTGTGAGCTGCACTAGCCACTTTTTTCATGGAAATTCCATTTTTATTTAAGAGGGGCTGACAAACCATGATTATTCAGACCTAGGTATTTGGCAGACATTTTTTCAAATCAATGAAGTGAGACTGTCACTTCAAGGAAAACAACTGACCATATTTGTTGGCAAAGAGAACATTTGGGCTTTCAAGCAAAAATTAAAATTTTTGGAAAACTCTTTTGTCTGTTACTGTGAGCATGACAGCTTCGCAGTACTTGAAGACTTTCTGATGAGATTAATGGGTTTAACAAACACGATTTTTTTGAAATATGCCACTTCCGGAAAACTCAGTGGACCAGCACTTTTTAGATGGGTTAAAGATTCATTTAAAGTGTGTAGGCTAATGAATGTTAATGTGGCAGAGTAGGATAAGTTCACTGATACAGTTTCAGATTCCATGTTGCATCTAATCTTTTAAGAAATTACCACCGCTAACTGAAGTTTGTGGTGGTTATTTTGAGAGAAAGCGCCTATGAGATTGAATTGTAAGCTCAACTAGCCACTTTTCACTAGAACAATTTTGGTGTAATATCAAAGAACGAGATCCACAGTGACCTCAGAAGGCTATTCAAACACTCTCCCTCTTCTAAGCTAAGTTTGAGTTTGGATTTTCTTCGTATACTTGAACCAAAACAACATATTGGAACAGATTGAATGCAGAAACAGTTATGAGAATCTGTCTCCTATTACACAGATATTAAAGAAATTGGCAAAAGTGTAAAATGACACCATTTACTAATTAAAACAAATTTTTTTTTTTTTTTTTTAAATAAAAGAAGGCTCTGTTGCTCAGGCTGGCCTCAAACTCCCGGGCTCAGGTGATCCTCCTGCCTCGGCCTCCCAAAGTGCTAGGATTATAGGCATGAGCAACCATGCTTGCCCTCAATCACTAATTTTTTTTTTTAAAGACAAATAGTTCATTTTTAAAAGTGTTATTTATATTAGTAGGTACAGTTGGTCCTCCGTATTTGCAGGTTTAGCTTCTGTAGATTCAACAACTGCAAATCAAAAATACTTGTGAAAAAAAAGCCAATAAAATAATAGAACAGGCTGCGTGCTGTGTGTGGCTCACGCTTGTAATCCTAGCACTTTGGGAGGCTGAGGTGGGCGGGTCATTTAAGGTCAGGAGTTCGATACCAACCTGGCCAACATGATGAAACCCCGTATCTACTAAAAATACAAAAATTAGCGGGGGTTTGTGGGGGAGCGGGAGGTTGAGGTTGGATTTCGCCCAAAAAAAAAAAAAAAAAAAAAAACCAATGAAGATACAAATAATACAGTATAACAATGATTTACATTGTATTAGATGATCATAAGTAATCTAGATCCAGATGATTTAAAGTATAAGGGAGAATGTGCATAGGTTATATGCAAATACTGTGCCATTTTATATAAGCAGGGAACATCTGTGGATTTTGGTATCCAGGATGTTCCTGGAACCAGTCCCCCTAGACTCCCATGGTTACTGAGGGTTTGCTATTACAATTTTTTTTTTTTTTTTTTTTTTTTTTTGA
>NW_022436996.1:9373733-9512953 GCF_009761245.1 Sapajus apella
TTTTTTTTTTTTTTTTTGAGACAGAGTTTCGCTCTTGTTACCCAGGCTGGAGTGCAATGGCGCGATCTCGGCTCACCGCAACCTCCGCCTCCTGGGTTCAGGCAATTCTCCTGCCTCAGCCTCCTGAGTAGCTGGGATTACAGGCACGCGCCACCATGCCCAGCTAATTTTTTGTAGTTTTAGTAGAGACGGGGTTTCACCATGTTGACCAGGATGGTCTCGATCTCTTGACCTCATGATCCACCCACCTCGGCCTCCCAAAGTGCTGGGATTACAGGCTTGAGCCACCGCGCCCGGCCCTACAATTTTTAATAAAAATAAAAAATAGGCCAGGTGTGGTGGCTCATATCTGGAATCCTAGCACTTTGTGAGGCCAAGGCAGACTGATTGTTTGAGCCCAGGAATTCAGGACCAGCTTGGGCAACATGGTGAAACCCTGTCTCTGCTAAAATTAGAAAAAATTAGCCAGATGTGGTAGTGTGCACCTGTGGTCTCTGCTGTGTGGGAAGTTGAGATGGGAGGATCACCTGAGCCTGGGAGGGTAAGGCTACTGTGAGCTGTGATTGCACCACTGCACTTTAGCCTGGCCAGAGTGAGACCTTGTATCAAAAACAACCACTACCACCAGTAAAATGTAAAAATCTCTTAGTTTTTCATTTCTGTTATGTTAAATGTTAATAGCTATAACACATATAAACTAAACAGGTTATGAGAGCAAAATACTGAAGAATGGTGTTAATGGTGTTCTTTCTTTGAACTGCTGGTTTTGTTTTTCTATGCTAGCTAATTACTGTGTGAATGAATAATTAACCTCAATGAAGTTCTGTATTCTCTGTTGTAGCAGTGGCTCATTTAGGGCTCAATTATCTTTTGATCTGTTCTTCCTTCTCATATGATTGCATCTGGATTTTTAATTTTAGAGTTAATTTTTATTTTTAAAATTAAAAATCTTTTTCTTTCTATGCCCACTGCTGTCAACCGAGTCAGGGCCCTTATCACTTTATTCTTGAATTACTTAAATACTCCTTTTTTTCCCCGCCCCCCATGTGGCTTTTTTCAGACTTGAGTGTTGATTGGAATCCCAGGGTTAACTCGACTTTAATTTTATTAATATGATTTCATATAAGTTCTTTATGATAAAACCAAAGCACATTTATAAATTAAATATAGACCATCAAATTAGCTGCATATATTTAAGGATTCGATTTTGTTAGACCAAATAGTCAGTGTTAGAGCTCATAGAATGACATAGCCTCAGGATCAGCTTTTATAATAAAGAAGTTTTTTTAAAATTTGGCTTGATAATACTAATACAGAGAATGGCTATTTGCATAAATAGGTTTTATAAGATGATGTCAACTTTTAGTCTTTGTTCAGGATGATGAGACCTACCAGTTAACCAGAGCAGGGCCAGCAAGCAATTCTTGAATGCCAGTTTTAATACCTGATCAAAATTCTGTAAAGCTTGTGTTGATCACTGAGGTGTTGTAGATTTACTGAAATCTGCATTAAGTGGATATTTAATCTAATTATTTCTGGAATCTTTACTAGAAAAAGTGTTATTGCCTAAGTTGCTCCTGGCTTTGCTGTTGGTGAGTTGCTGTTGGTTGGTGGGATCCCTGTCTCATCGGCTTTGTCACACAGCTGGGGCTCGGAGTGCTTCAGCTCACGTTTCCTTGTTTGCCACCCTTGTTTTAACTCACTTACCTGTATTGTTTTTTCTCCAGTAACACTCAACATCATGTTACATGCTAAACGTTTAACTTTTGTTATTCAACTGCAAACTCAAATGCTCTTTTCTGAGTTGTGTGTTCCCACTCTGGGCAAAGACCACTGTTTTTCTGTTCATCTTAAATGCAACTAAACTGGCCTTGAATTGTATAGAATCCTTTTGATTTGTGGTTTGATCAATACATGTTCAATCAGTGACACAATTACTTCCCTTGATTCAGATTGTGTAGAAGTCTAAAAGTATTATCTCTTCAAGTAGATATGTCATCATATAGGCTTCTATAGAGATCTTATTTTTTTTCCTTTTAAATTGTTCATTTAACATTTTCTGTTTTAAAACAGTGGAATTATCAGTCTGGGGACTGTAGTGGGACACTTTCTCTACAAAAAGTAAAAAAAATTAGCTAGGTGTGGTGGACTGCACCTCCTACTTGAGGCTGAGGCAGGATTGCTTAAGCCTGGGAATTTGAGGCTTCAGTGAGTTGTGATTGTATCACTGCACTCCAGCCTGGAAGACAGAGTGGAACCTTGTCCCCTCGGCCCCAAAATTTAAAAAGTAGTATTATATTTGAGAGTTTTTGCCTCAAATTCCTTTGAAGTTAAGATTTGTAAAAGTATGGAAGGCCAAGGTGGGATTATCATTCGGGCCCAGATGTTTCAGGCTGCAGTGAGCTACGGTCAGGGCACTGAACTCCAGCCTGGGCAACAGAGTGAGACCTTGCCTTAAAAAAAAAAAAAGAAAGAAAGAAAGAAAAAGAAATCTTAAGTACAAGCTCTTTTAATTGCTACCTGTCTTGTTTTTTTTTAACCGCGTATGTTTTTAAATAATTCTAATCGTCTGTTCATATTTTTTGTTCTTCCTGTTTAACATTTTATGTGACATTTTTAGATTTTTAAATTTGTTTCTCTACCACTTTTAAAAGTGAATGTCATTTTAAAAAATGAATGCCTTTACATTGGTTGTTATGTAACCAAGTTCGCTTTAAAAAATAACTTTATTGGCCAGGTACAGTGGCTCACGCCTGTAATCCCAGCACTTTGGGAGGCCAAGGTGGGCAGATTACGAGGTCAGGAGATTGAGACCATCCTGGCTAACATGGCGAAACCCTGTCTCTACTAAAAATACAAAAAAAATTACCCAGGCGTGGTGCCACGTGCCTGTAGTCCCAGCTACTCGGCTCGGGAGGCTGAGGCAGGAGAATAACTTGAACCCAGGAGGCAGAGGTTGCAGTGAGCTGAGATTGTGCCACTGCATTCCAGTATGGGAAACAGAGTGAGACTCCATCGCAAAATAAAATGAAACCTAACAACTTTATTTTGAATTTATTTATTTATTTATTTATTTATTTATTTCAGAGTCTACAAAGTGAGACTCCCTCTCCAAAAACAACAACAACAAAAAAACCCTTTATTTTGTAATTTATTTATTTATGAATGACAGAGCTTCCCTCTGTCACTCAGGCTGTAGTGCAGAGGTGCCATCTTGGCTCACTGCAACCTCTGCGTCCCAGGTTCAAGTGATTCTCCTGTCTCAGCCTCCCAAGTAGCTGGGATTACAGGTGCCTGCCATCACGCCCAGCTAATTTTTGTATTTTTTGTAGAGACTGGTTTACCATGTATTTCATGGTGCTCTTGAACTCCTGACTTCAAGTAATCCACCTGCTTTGGCCTTCCAAAGTTCTGGGATTATAAGTGTGAGCCACTGGGCCTGGGCTATTTTGGAATAATTTTAGATTTGTATAGCCATAGTACATTTGTCAAAACTAAGAAATCAGTATCATTATATTGTCATTAACTACACTCAAGACTTTATTTGGATTTTGCTGGTTATTTCACTAGTGTCCTTCTTTGGTTGGGTGGTTGGTTTCAGAATCCAATCCGGGATACCACAATTCATTTAGTTATCATGTCTCCTAAGTTTTTCTGACCTGTGGTGGTTCTCAGCCTTTCCTTATTTTTCATGATCTCTTAAATGTTTTGAAGTGTATCGGTCAGATGTTTTGTAAGAATGTCCTGTGATTTTGGCTTATTGGATGTTTTCTTATGATTATACTGAGGTTATGGGTTGAGGTTTGGGGCAAGGATACTACAGAGGGGAAATCCCCATCTCATTTCCTCACGTCATGGAGTATGTAATGACAGTAGGACTTACCATGGTGTTCATGGTTATGGTTTTTTCACAGAAACATTACTGTTTCCCTTTCTAGACTCTTCTTTGAATCACTGAGTCTGGCTCATACTCGGGGAAGGAAGTTGAATTCTACCTCCTAGAATGGGGGTATACACTTATATCATTTGGAATTCTTGTCAGGAAGAGTTGTTCCTTCTCCCTCATTTGTTTATTTAATCACTTATTTATATCATAGTCTCATGAATAATTATTTTATTCTGTTATAATACTGTTATGATTCATCTGCTGTTCAAATTATTCCAGCTTTGGCCATTGGGAGTTTCTTCTGTTTGGTTCCTGTCTTTGGCCTATCCCTGTCTTGAGCATCTCCCTTCTGCTGCTGGCTTGCCTTGTATTTTCCCTGTCCCAGCCTTACAATCAGCTGTTTCTCCAGACTCTGCTTCCTTGTATTTATTGGAGGGTGGTATTTAGAAACAAAAGTCTTGGGTGCTGGGTATGCTTATTGCTCCTGGGGTATGACTGCTTTCAGGCCCTCTGTTGCACAGGCCCTGGAAATGCACATATGTCAGGTAACCTACATGTGCATACATATCTGTGTTTCTGTATCTATCTGTATATATTTAAAAATAAATGTGAGTTCATATTGATATATCTGACTAATTCATCACCACCTCTTGCTTATTTTTACTTCTTTCTGGGACATTGAGAAACCTGGCTTACATTATCTACACTTTGTTTACTTGTTTGTTTAACCCTAGTGTACATGTGGAGTATTTTCAGAATTACAGACTGGTACCCTTATGAGAAACAAATTTACCAGCTAGGGTACAGTGTTTACATATTGTTCTTTTGGTATTTAGCCTTCCTGTATCTAGTTAACAACAGATTGTCCAAAGTTCTGTAGGTTAGCTTCCCCTGACCTCCTGCCCCTTCCATGAGATTATCTCATAAAATTATAATACTCTTAGACTTGCTGTATAGGTTGCATTCTATGCTGAGATCCCCTGACATCCTTTTTTGTTTTTATTTGCATTCAATTTATCATTTTAAAAAAGTCTTCACATTGAGTTGTTGTTTAACTTAACTTTGTAATATAAATGTTGTAATTTCTGATATCATTTACCTGCCATTTATGTAGTCAATAGCCAATACCTTAGTAGTGCCAATATAGTGCTTACCCTCTGCCAGGCACTGTCTATGCACCGTACATAGGTTTACTTCTCATAATGACTTTGTGAAGTAAACACTCTTGAATTAGCCTTTTTTCATGAGGAGAGTAAGGCACAAAGATGTTCAGTAACTTGGCCAAGTTCACACACAGCTGCTAAGTGGGAGAACTCTGATGTGAACCCAGGTAATGAGCTTTGGAGTCCAAGCTCTTGCTTTTTAAGACTGTGTGTAGGACTTAGAATTAATAGGACTAAATGTTCCCTTGTTAGTTTAGTTTATTATTTGATTTTGGTTTGAAGTGGAGAGTGCTGCTACCCCAATTCTTTGCCCCATGTCCGTAACAGGCATTATTAATCCTGATAGCTCTCTTTCTGCTGAGCTAGGACATGGCCTGGCGTAAGGCCATGTCTAAGTTCTCTTTATGTGTTGCTTTTCTTGACCTTACCTATAAAATCTCACTTACCATTAATTTAAATTTCAACATGTTGAAACAATGGATTGTAACTTTAAAACAAATGGAATTGTCAAATGAGACTAACAGCTGCCTTCAAAGCATTTAAACATACAAACAGGCACTATTGAAGACTGGAGAGTTTTCAAAATAGGCAATTTTTTGGCAGTCTTGCTGTGAAGTAAACATTTTTTAAAGGGAAGGACATCGAAAATATTGTAATTACATTACTTACATCTTGTTGGGTTTGTGTTTGACTTTACTTGGCCTGGTATTCAGTTAAGAGTCAAAGTTGATGCTATTAATTTAGTTGAGAAGGATACATAGTACATGTAGTTTATCTTTTTCTTTAGGCAAATGGAAACAGAAACATTTATTTGGGCAGACCAAGTAGGTAGTTATTCTCTTGATGTAGCAAATCTTTAGGAATAACTTTTATAGAAATATTAAGGGCTCTGACAATACCTATGGGACTTTTTTCTTTTTTCAAATTACTCAGTTTTTGGCAGCTGGGTAAGGAGGGGCAGGAATGTCTGATTTAGGTAAGTCCTTTCACAAGTAGAGTAGGGACGTACCTGGTAGAGAACAGTGTGGATCCCTTGGACTTGTGTGGCCTGGCCATCTGAGATGAGAGGTAGGTAGGAAGATGTGTCTTGGCGGTCCTGGGACCTCTGTAAACCTGGAGGGATGGAAGAAGTTCTACTTTTTCTGCTGATGCTGCTGATGATAATAAAGTAGGCTATGAGAGCCCATCTTCCATTAATTCAGACATTCCTGGCCCTCTGTAAATGGGGTTCTGCATTTGTAGATTCAGCCAACTATGGGTCAAAAACATTTGAAAAGAAACAAAAGTGTCGGTACTGAACTTGTACATGCTTTTTTTTGCCATTATTCCCTAAACATAATAGTTTAACAACTGTTTACATGGTATTTACATTGTATTAGGTATTTAGTAATCTAGAGATGGTTTTAAAGCAGGGTTCTCCAATCCTCAGGCCATGGACTGGTACTGGTAGGTCCATGGCCTGTTAGGAATGGGCTGCACGTCAGGAGGTAAGCTTCATCTCCTGTCAGATTAGCGGCAGCATTAGATTCTCATAGGAGCAGGAACCCTATTGTGAACTGCACACGCGAGGGATCTAGGTTGTGGGCTCCTTAAGATACTCGTGTTTTTTGTTGTTGTTGTTGTTGTTGTTGTTGTTTTCTTTTTGAGACAGAGTCTCACTCTCTTGCCTAGGCTGGAGTACAGTGGTATGATTCCGGCTCACCTCAACCTGTGCTTCCCAGATTCAAGTGATTCTCCTGCTGTAGCCTCCCAAGTAGCTGGGATTACAGGCGTCTGCCTCCACACCCCGCTAATTTTTGTATTTTTAGTAGGGTTTTACCATGTTGGTGAGGCCGGTCTTGAACTCCTGACTTCAAATGATCTGCCCGCCTCAGCTTCCCAAAGTGCTGGGATTACAGGTGTGAGCCACCGTGCCCGGCCATCCTTATGAGAATCTAACTAATGCCTGATGATCTGAGGTGGAACAGTGTCATCCTGAAACCATTCACCATCCCCCCACTTTGTCTGTGGAAAAATTGTGTTCCATGAAACCAGTCCCTGGTGCTAAAAAAGCTGGAGACTGCTGGTTTAAAGTATATGCAAGAATGTGTATAGTTACATAGTAGCATACTATTTTATATCAGGGATTTGAGCCTTTGTGAATTTTGGTATCTGTCGGGGGGTCCTGGAACTAATCCCCCATGGATATGGAGGAACCAGTGTGTGTATGGTCTCAATGATAAGTATGTATCTCATATACCCTCTGTATTCATGTGGCAGAAAGCCTAATCTAAACTGGTTTAAGGAAAAAAAAAAAAAAAGATGGGAATTTCTTGGCTCATATAACTGAATAGTTATGGAATTGGCTTGGGAATGTCTGCCTGACTTAGGGCTCAGGTGATGAGACTAAGGTTCTTCTTGGCTTTGACTTTTGTTTTTTCTTGTTGACTCTGTTCTTTGTAGGCCCTTCTCTCATGGTTTCAAGATGGCGTCCAACAAGTCCTTGGGCAAACATTTTTCCAGGTTTAAATCTAGGGGGAGAAGAGTGAGCATTCTTGTCTTAGCATTTCAGGAAACGTGAGATTTTCACTGTGACCACACTGATTGTGGCCATGTATCTAACCCTGTACTCGTCACTATGTCTAGGGAGATACACCTTGATCAGGTCTGGGTCACAAGCAGCTCGAGTCAGCTTCCTCCATTGTACTTGGTGTAGGTCTCAGAAGAGTTGGTGTGAAGCTCCCAAGAGAAGGGTGAATTGACCCTGGGTGGCAAAAACAACATAGCATCTACTCTAGTGGGATAAAGTAAGATGGAAAGGCATGGTGTTCAGGGTATTTCTGAGTTTGGTTCAATTCATTAAATATATTGTGAACAGTGTAATTTGCCTGAATTTTAGTTTAACCTATGTAAATGTAAATCTGTGAAATGTTACTACCTTCTTACTAAAGCTTTGATGGTCCCCTGCCGTATTCTGGTTTGGCTTTTGTATTAAAGAACCATTGTTATTTTGGTTTCACTGTATACAGGTAGACTTTTGTTTTAATGACTAGAGCTATAATCTGTTGAACAGGAAAAGCTATTTTCGTATTCTGGATAAAGTTCATGCTAGTGGGATTTCACTTATGAAACTAAACAAATCTTTGAAAAATTGAAAAACCATATGTATTTATACAATGTCTATTTAGTAGAAGTTGTTTAAATAAAGGCTTCTGCCAATACATGAATATTTAGAGCTGTATTTTATTATTTTACTTTTTTGAGAGGGTCTTGCTCTGTCACCTAGGCTGGAGTGCAATGGTGTGAGGATGGCTTACTGCAGCCTCCTTCTCACAGGCTCAAGAGATCTCCCACGTCAGCCTCCTGAGGAGTTGGGGCCATGGGTGTGCACCACTATACCCAGCTTGCTTGCTTATTTATTTATTGATTTGAGATGGGAGTCTCACTATGTTGCCTAGGCTGGTCTTGAACTCCTGGTCTCAAACAATCCTCTAACCTCGGCCTTCCAAAGTGCTGGGTTTATGGGCTTGAGCCACTGTGCCAGGCCTTGAATCTGTATTTTAATAGTGTGCTTACTTGGCTGTGGTGTTGTGAAGAGATCACTGAAAATGGAGTCAGAAGCGTGATTTGAGCCTGTCATTTGTTGTGGGGCAAGGAGGTCAGGGGAGCTAACACCTAAAGGCTCACTGTATGCCAGGCGCAGAACTCTGTTTACATGCGTATTTGGTTTTTGTCACCAGACTTTGAGGTAGGTTTTACGGGTAAGGTCTTTAAGGCAATATCAGCTTCCTTTTTAAAAAGAAATTCTAGAAACTGAGTTTTAGTTTCAAGATATCTAATTGGTAGGGCTGAACCACAGGGTCCTAACTGTCCTTGTGATTTATCTCCTTTTGGTGATTTCTTGATAATAGGATGCACTTTACTTCACTTTTTGGCTCAAGCATGGATAGGCCACCCTTCCTTTTCATACCTGTAGCTAAACTTTACAAATGATATGCTAATAAGATACAAGTTACTCTTTATCAGTGTGGTTAATAGACCTGTTTGTTTGCTTGTTTTAAGTCTATAGCAGCCCCACCCCCAATCAACAATTTCACTTTCTGAGGCTTTAGTTACTTAATCAAACTACAGTCCGAAAATACTAAATATTCTGAGAGAGAGAAGACTATAGCTACATAACTTTCGTTACAATATATTGTTGTAATTGTTCATTTTACCATTAGTTATTGCTGTTAATCTCTTACTGTGCCTTATTTATGAATTAAACTTCATGCATGTGTATTGATAGGAAAAAACATGGTATGTGTAGAGTTTAATACTATCTGCAGCTTTAGGCATCTGCTGTGGGGAGGCGGTCTTGGGAGATTTGGGGGGACTGCTGTACAGTTACCAGGCACATGCAGGCGCTGGGATTTTACAAATGAGTAAAAGTGGTTCTTGCTATTGAAGCACTTATAGTGGGAGTAGAGTAGAGTGAAAAACATGGAAATGTGATTTTAATATGTTGTAAATGCTTTGATGGTGGGAGTTTTGTGTAAAACATCCTTTTAATTGGTACCTTAAATTTTAATATTTTTTTGACGGATCTGCTTTGGTCCTACACTTTCAAAGAACTATCTGGACACTGTAGATCTGTCATGATATACTTTATTAGTTATGTTATTAATGGTAGAAACAGCATGGAAAGTCTTACAGAATATTAGACAGGGATAGTTGTAGTACCAAAACATAAAATGCCAACTAATGTCTTCACCAAGACATAAAATATACATCTTAAAAAATGAATTGTAACAACACCCACATTATACATCAGTGAAAACTAAACACGTTACTGCGCTAGGCTTTACTGTACAGGGGTGCTACCTCCAAGGAGAATGTTTGTCTAGGCAGCAGATGGACTGGAGGTGAATAGCCTATGAGCTAATGAGGCTACAGAGCTTTCCTTTTTATTTAATTCCTTTTCCTTCAGTAGTTGCTAGGCCTTTGAAGTGCCAAGTTGTCTAAGTAATTTGCATAGAATTAGTTAAGTTCATTTGTTAACCGACTAGCAGATAGGAAGAAAATTGTTGTCATGAAATTATTTTTAAAAAATAATGCTCCAGTTTCTTCCCATCTTTGATGTCTTTTGGTCCCACCACACTGCCTTCCTAACACCATTTTCTGCTTTACCTCAAAGCCGGGGTTATCTTGAGTTTAGTCTTCTCAATCCGAGTGACTGTCAGCTTTACTCCACTTGAGCAACTTGCAGGCAAGGCCACACTTGGAACCTTTTCTCTTGGAATAGTTCTATCTTGGTGATTTCTTCAGCCTTCTTTATATGAAGTTCTCACTCAAATTCCTGCCCATTCTTATCTCTTCACTCACTTTAGGTTCTCAGTCCTTTTAATTTGTGACTTTCATTCTCCAGGTCCATCCTTGTTAAATGTCTACCAGCCAGACTTTAGTTGCCCCCGTCCAGCTTTCTCTTGCTCAGACTTAAGATTTCTTTAGGTTCTTCCTTTGCCTTTTGAAATTCAGCTCAACTTTTAAGGTTGAGTTCACTTGTCACCTTTCTTGCTATCCTTCTGCAGTTCCTAATATTCTCTTCTTTCCCCCAAAGTGCCTTTGTATAAACAGCCTTCTATATCTGTGAATTCCAAATCCATGCATTCCGAATTCATGGGTTAAATCAACTGCAGCTAAAAAACATTCAGAAAAAAGTGAAGGATGGTTGCCTCTGTACTGAACATGTCTATACTTTTTTCCTTGTCATTTTTTCTTAATACAATATAACAACTTTTTACATAGTATTTACATTGTATTAGGGATTATAAGTAATCTAGAGATGATTTAAAGTATATAGGAATTTCTCATATCTCAGGAAGCCAAATTTAAAAAAAAAGTATATGGGAAGCTATGCATAGGTGATATGCAAATATTATACCACTTTATATCAGGGACTTGAGTATCCATGGATTTTGGTATCTGAGGGGTGTTCTGGAACCAATTCCACAGGGATGCTGAAGTAGGACTGTCTATTTCATACTATATTTTCCCCCCTTTCTTAGGTAGAATATCAGGGGCAAGGATTTAATCATATTAGTATATTAATTTTATTCAAGTTCGTATACATTGCCTGGGTCATAATATTTATTATATGCTTGAGAAAATGAATTTCTTTGCCCCTTCATTTCAACTCTGAGTAAACAGCCATCTGCTTTCTCTGTCACCTGTTGGTGGTTGAGTATTTCTGTAGAAAGTTACCCACTGACCTCAGAACTCTTCTTCTAAATCTTCTCCTTAGGCAGTTTTCTCTGTGCATGAGGTTTTATGTAAACAAATAGATGAAGCCTGCCCTACTCATTTATTTGTTCAAGCCAGAAAGTCACCTTTTTCTTCATTTTCCATATTTAAATCATCATTTGGTGAAAGTTCTGGCCTAAATAACTCTTGAATTCATGTGCTTTTCCCTGTCATTGCCAGTATGGTGTAGAAGCCTCTGTCACCCCTTGTCTGGATGCTGTGCTGCAGCAGCATCTTAACCTAGTTGCAGTTATTCTTTTACTCCTTCACCCAACACCCTTTTACTTAAAACAGTAAAAGTGGCTTCCCATTGTTCTTAAGATGAAGCACAAATTGTTAGTTTGGTCTGCAGAGCTTTGCACAGCCTGACAGAGAATGTCCTCCTAATAATTTGAAGATACAGTATGATTTTAATACTTTACAAGAAAATGTTCTAGGAAAAGACACTTGTTTAGACTTAAGGTGAGGTCTCTGCAGTATGAATTAGGCATCTGGTGAACTATAAGCTGTCCCCGCATTTAAACATAATTGGTTCTTAGAGCCTGCAACTAAAGATAAGGCAGAAGAATTTACTTTGCATTTCCTGCATTCCTCTTTTCACTTGATAACGAAACTCCTCATGTTAGTAAAGGTGGCACAAGAGGCAAAAATAACAGGCTTTATCACAGTGTTTAAGGAGAGGTGCATGGTTCAGTGTGTGGGGACAGAGTACCTTTGTTTGTACATTTATTACATGTTGAACTCTTTGTAAATTTTACTTCTTCTTGGATTTACCTTTTTCAGCTATTATGCCTTCTGTAACAGCTAATTTAATGATGAAAAACTTAGACTATGTCTTTATATTTTCTTCGCTTCATGAATGTGGATCTCATAAGAGTTAAAAACTAGGTTGTGGTATAGTATACTGAATTCCTGTAATGGGATCATGTTTCTGTAATATGGCTGCAATTTAGTATAGAATTTTTGTAAATAAAAGTATATTTAAAAAATATATTAAATAAAAACTCAAACTTTCAATGAAATGTTTTAAGGATTTAACCATACAGGACAAATGAGCCCCTTTCTGCAAATACCAACAGTGTAATATGTGTCATTTCTTCACTGATTGTTAGTTTGCTGCGGATTAAAACACAGGTGATCATATTCAGGCTGGTTAGATTAGTGATTTTAATATGAAACCATTGCTTTTAGAATAATCATGGGCCAGACTGGGAAGAAATCTGAGAAGGGACCAGTTTGTTGGCGGAAGCGTGTAAAATCAGAGTACATGCGACTGAGACAGCTCAAGAGGTTCAGACGAGCTGATGAAGTAAAGGTATACTTTTATCTTTTGTGAAAATGAATATACAATTAAGGATAGGTTCATTTTTCCCCCTAAGTTCAATAAGTTTTTATTTGAAATAATATATTTCTAGCCAAGTTTGTGTTTACAGTAAGATAAGTGAATACTTGGAAGCTTAGGTTCTTGATCTGTCTTAACGTTACAGTATGCACATTAATCAGTTGTTTAGTGTACTTTTATTTGCATGTGCAGACTGAAGGACTAAATATAAAGGGATGTATTTCGTGGTTTTATATTTTTAAAGTCGTTGTGATTAAAAAAAATACACACACACACACACAGAGTCAACAAAGAAAGGATGGAAATGATTTCCTGTTCCTTAACAACTTGCAATAAAATGATAGGCGTGGTGTTTTTGTATTATTTGAATGTGGAAAACTATAGTGTAAAATCCACATGCACCTGAGAAAATGTTCTTGATATTGAGAAAACACTAGATTTTTAACCTGCTTTAGAGGTGTTACACATTTTCTAACAATGAACAATTTTTCCTCTCCTCTCCTTCATTTTTTTTTTTTTTAAAGAGTATGTTTAGTTCCAATCGTCAGAAAATTTTGGAAAGAACGGAAATCTTAAACCAAGAATGGAAACAGCGAAGGATACAGCCTGTGCACATCCTGACTTCTGTGAGCTCATTGCGCGGGACTAGGGAGGTTGGTTAACATAACATGTTGTAGTAATTATCATCACCTTTTGGTTTTTGCTATTGGAACATTTGTTTGGTTATTGGGAGGAAATCATTGACCTCAGGGTGTCCATTTTTTTATTGCTATTTCTTTTTACTTTGCAACTGTTAATGGCTGCTATAGATCCCACTACTAGCTATTCCTATAACAGAGTTCTAATTGTTTGGAATATACCTTGAAGTAGGTAGATGCCAGATTTTATAAGACTGTTGATATTAAAAAAAAAAAAAAAAAAAACTTTTAAATCAAATACTCTTTAATGTTCTCATCAGAGCACTATTTAGAACAAGGTTTTCTGACTCACTGTTGTAATGCCAATTTGAATTAGCCGTGTGGTAAGAAATGTTTTCATATTCATGGACCAGAAAGCTTTTTATTATATATGTTGTTCAAAGGGTAAGCCTCCTTATAAGAATTTAAAAATTTCTTGTTGAGAGATTAGAATTTCTATTTCTATAGTATTTTCTGAACAAGGTAGCTCTTAATTACTTTAAGAGTTTCCTATTTTCAAAGAAAGGCAGTAAATCTATGGTAGAATCTATAATTAAATATCCCATTAAAACATGCTTGCAGCAAGATGAGAAGAAAATGGCAAAGCCTAAATAGCTTAGGCATTTTTGTTTAAGTGCCTGTGTTGTATAGAAAGATATGGCATAGGATTTTTAAAGGGGAGTTGAAGCAAAAAGGGAGAGGGTGATTTCAAATTAAAATTACACTGTGTAGTAGATTGTTTATCTGAATGTCTAAATATGGGACACCTAAACAATGGAATTTGTTTTAAAGTAATTTTTCAAGGAGTGGTCATTTTGAATATAACATTATTGTAGCAAGCAACAATTTGCTATTCTATGAGGCCTTTTGGAAATTATGTGACATACTGGCTTCAAAGACTTGTCAGTGATAATCCCAGTAGCAACAGCCATAATCCTAATGATGAATTCAGTGATATTCTGGTGGTCTCAATGGTGACGTATGGAATGATTCTTAGTCATTTATGCATTTTGTTAGGTGACACCTCTGTAAAGCTCTGACTTATAATTGTATAAATATTTATTATACACTGACCCTTTCTTCCTCATTTGGTACAGGCCAGAGCCTAGATGTTAGAGGTTAGTGGCTTGGGGGAAAGGGATTTTTTTCTATGCCCATTTGAATGTTCTTAAAGGAAATGAGGATGAGGGTTTTAGTTGTCTTGAAAGTTTTATCTGGTGACCTTTTAGAAATGTTGAAGTGAAGGAAAAACCACATTTTCTCCCTGGAGGAATAAATCTTAGAAATTTGGAGAAATTAGGTAGATTTATGTTGAATACTTATTTTTGCCACCATTATGAATCTCAAAATGCTTCTGAAAGCCTAACTTAGGCTTATAGCAAGAGTTAACAGCAATAAAGAATTATGTCACTGTGCTAGATACTTTGTACACATTACCTCATTGAATTTTCATGGTAAGGAAGGAATATTATACCCTTTTTAAAAAAAAATCCAGGCAAGGAAACTGAGCTTAGAAGAGTTAAGTCAGTTTGCCCTCTCTAATGATCTGATGTGGGCCCAGAGGAATGCACTTTGCTCAGACACATGAAGGATTAGTGAAGTACATTATTTACATTCAACTTGAGTTGCATGTATAATATTTGGCATTAAATTTAAGACTATTGTTTGTTCAAGTGGATGTTTACTAATTGAAATTTTCTTTTAATTTTGTAAAATGGAGACATGTCATTGAATATAATGATACCTAATTTTTTTGAGTTTATGTGAAACATTGTGAGACGAAATCAGCATTTTAGTAAAAATTATTTTCTAAACTTAGTACTTCCACAGTATCACCCCCCCCCACACACACACACACAGATTGAGAATAAACATTTTCACAAAATATTGGAGGGAAAGGAGGAAAATAATCCCCAGCCTTAGGAATTCAGTTTTTGTTGTATAGAACTCTGACCTGATTAAGGTCATTAGTTGTTTTTGGCGCCAGTGTTGGTAGCTGATCCTGCTTCAAATTATTCATCTTTTATTTCCCCTTCCCCCCTTTTCAAACCATCATCACTGACTTTTAGAAGCCGAAGTTCTATATAGTTTGTGATAAGCTTCTTGGTGTTATCACAATAAATCATAGTTTTAGGGCTAAAAAGGACTTTAGTGGTCTCATGGTCCAACCTCCTGACTTTTCAGATGAGAATATATCCCTGTTTATTTTTTTCTTTGGTTTAAGCATTTTCATTTACATATTAATTTCTTTTATATGCTTGAAAGATTCTAGTCTGAAGTAGGTCATGCAGGAGGAGAAAATAAAAGTGAGTCTTGTTTGGCAAAGACTTTCCTAGTGGTAGGCTTGGCAGAATTTCACACTGCAGTATTGATTCAGACATGTAAAGTCTATAGCATTCAACATTTGAAGTACCATTATAGCATTGTTTTAATTAACTCCTTGCTTTTTTTATAAGCTAATTGTATGTAAGTGCTGGTGTCTTCCGTTTAAATCCTCTGTAGCATGACAAATCATTGACAATTTTTAGTTCTTTTGTCAGGTCTTAAACTTACACTCCTGTTTGTAGTTGTAGACGTGGATATGCTCGGTTTGAAAATGACTGATTTTCTCCAAGTTATTTTGGTAAAGAATGACAAGCGTTTACTGTCTGATCTAATGAAGTGAGTGCTTTAGATGCTGATGTCAGGTCAGAGAGCTCTGCATTTGAACCTAGAGACCACATCTCTAGTATGTTGTTTTCTTATTGTGTGTGGTTTTGTTTCGTTTCGTTTTTGTGACAGGGCCTTACTCTGTTGCCTAGGCTGGAGTGCGGTGGTATAATCACAGCTCTCTGCAGCCTTGACCTCCCAGGCTCAGGCGGTCCTCCCACCTCAGCCTCCTGGGTACCTGGGACTACAGTCACACGCCACCACACCGGGCTAATTTTTTGTATTTTTTTGTAGAGACGGGGTCTCGCCGTGTTGCCCAGGCTGGTCTCAAACTCCTGGGCGCAAGCAATCCACCTGCCTTGGCCTCCCAAAGTGCTGAGATTATAGATGTGAGCCACCGTACCCATCTGTTAATGTGTTTTTAAGATAGTTTGGGGTAACTCTTTTTGTTATTGAGATTACAGAACCTAAGCAGTATTGTTCATAGAATTGTAATACAGAATGTGTTCACGTTTTTTATTTATTTAGAGACGGAGTTTTGCTCTTTCGCCCAGGCTGGAGTGCATTGGCGTGATCTCAGCTCACTGCAACGTCCATCTTCCAGTTTCAAGTGATTCTCTTGCCTCAGCCTCCTGAGTAGCTGGTATTACAGGCATCCGCCACCACGCCCGGCTAATTTTTGTATTTTTAGTAGAGATGGGGTTTCACCATGTTGGCCAGGCTGGTCTCGAACTCCTGACCTCATGATCCTCCCACCTCAGCCTCCTAAAATACTGGGATTACAGGCATGAGCCACTTTACCCAGCCCCAGAATGTGTTTACGGTAAAAAAATTACTTCTGACTTCTTGAAGACAGTGACTATATATGTTTTAAGTTTCTTTTATTCTTAAGTTAGTCTTTTAAAGAAGCTGCCAGCTTCAAAATGTCATTAATGAATACGTATAGGTTGAGGGATGTACATTTTATTTCCATAATATGTCGCTGTTCATCAGTAAATTGTTTCTAGGTGACTTTCATCACTTTGTCTTGTCAGCTAGTAAAAACTATGTTCTGTAGGTCTTCATATCAGTAGTTGTATTTTTCAGTTTGTCTCTTTTTCGAGTTTTAACGAAGAAACTGGTTTAAGAGAGAAAAAGTTACTTTTGAGATTCTCACTTATGTATTGCTTTTTTGTACATCTGCCCATTTCTTGCTGATAATCACAAGACATTTCTTTTTTTTTTTGAGACAGAGTCTTGCTCTGTTGCCCAGGCTGGAATGGTGCAGTGGTGCAATCTCGGCTCACTGCTGCAACCTCCGCCTCCTGGGTTCAAGCAATTCTCTGCCCGGCTAATTTTTGTATTTTTAGTAGAGACGAGGTTTCACCATCTTGGCAGGCTGGTCTTGAATTCCTGACCTTGTGATTCACCCACTGCGGCCTCCCAAAGTGCTGGGATTACAGGTGTGAGCCACCGTGCCGGGCCCCAATTACAAGACATTTCTCCTTCCTATCTATATGTGTTATGACTGAAAGAGAGGTTTGCTTAGATAATGCGTGTCTTCTGGGTAAATGGTATGATTAGTAATATAATCCATCCTGCCAATATGCATTTCTAGATTTCCAGGAGAATATAATGTTCCTGTAAGAGTTCTGTGTCTTTATTTAATGAAGAGATAATTGGTGTATATTTATTCTTGGGGCTTCAGAATGTCTAAAATAGATGCAGCATCAGAAGGGCATCATGGTCCTTGTATGAAGAATTTTAAAACTTTTGAATTTTTAAATATTTACAGATTTGCTCTTCGTAGTAATATTTGAAATGATTGTAAGTTCATTGCTTAGCATTTGATATTAGCAGAGTTGTTTTTTTTTTTTTTTGGAGAAGCTTCTGTCAAAATAATGTGTAAATCCTTTTGTATGTTGGCATTTTGGACTTAATATTTTTGTTGAAGGAAAAGGAAAATACCTGGTTTACATGTAAACACTTGATTGCATTTTTTATTGACTTAGTAATGAAGTTCCCTCAGTTAATTGTAAATGAAAATGTAGTTACTATTTACAAAGAAAAAATTATATCCTAGTGTATTTCATGTATAATTTAGTGTACTTTCCTCAGATACATTCTTTGAGTATAGTAAGATGGTTTCTTTATACATTTCAGGATTGTAGGACCTATAGGTTTAGATTCTCATGAATCTTTTGAGCAGATACGGCAGAAAGCTGGTCATTTTTCTCATGTCTTTGAATTAAGTGAATGGCTCTCCAAGTTTCTGTCTTAACTCTTAGTCTGAACATATGCACTCATTCTTACTGTCTCAAGGTAGTGATCTCTGAGTTGCTTTCTGTGGTTCCTTGCCTCTCTTTAAGTCTTTTGGTATTTACCTGGAGAGCTGAGTCTTCTTAGGTTAACTGTTGGTCCTTCCCACTTGTGTAACTTTTAAATCTATGCAGTCTTTACTTTATTTCTGGCTTTATTTAGGGCTGAAATAGATGTAACAGTTCTTAGATGATCATATGAGAGTTTTTTTTCCCCCCCTATACTACCCCCCCCCCCATTTTATGCTTTTTCCAAAGGGTTAGATTAAAAAAAAAGAAAGGTCATTTGTGATATTTGAGTTTATAGTGTTGTCGTATGTTGAATATATATAATTTATTATTTTTATATTTTAAATTTGATTATCTTCAGTTTAAAAAGTGAATTTTAAAAAGTCATATTTAGGCAACTAATAAAACTAGCAGAAGCTGCTTTTCGTTTGTTGTTTTCCTCCTGGAATGTTGTGTATATAGTTTGTGTTTTACAAATTATTGTCGTTACAGAGATCATGTATCTTTCCCAAATGCAAAACCAAATTCTGATAACTATTTAAAAAAAAACAACAAATCCGAATGAACAAAAATGGTTGCTTAATCTGGAATGTTAGAAATTGTTTTATCCTCTGAAGAAACAAGAAAATTGCATTAGACCCAGGACTTTTGTCATAATTTAGCTTTATAATATGGATTGACTTAAATTTACTCCTTAGGATTCTGTCTTACCTTCTCTTAGTAGATTTTATAAAAGAATATCACTTACATAACATTTTGGGAAGGTTGGGCAGATTTCGCAAGCTACCTTGACAAGGCAGTTTTATACTAGCTAATGTTACAACCTGTTGGGTTAATGAAACTAGTTTAAAAGTTTTATCTTTTTCTCTGCACTGAACAGATCATTGTAAAATGATTATTATAAAAATTTAGATAACACAGCAGAAGATAAAACAGAAAGCAAAAGTCCCTGGAAAAGTTTCCGTAGTCCAACTGCTCTGGCTTTTTATTCTTTCAGAGTTCATTTTCTATATATACTAGCAGGTTGTTAATAGGTATTTTATTTTTAAAAATTATTGGCGAGGGCCGGGCGCGGTGGCTCACGCCTGTAATCCCAGCACTTTGGGAGGCCAAGGCGGGTGGATCACGAGGTCAAGAGATCAAGACCATCCTGGTCAATACGGTGAAACCCCGCCTCTACTAAAAGCACAAAAAACATTAGCTGGGCATAGTGGTCCATGCCTGTAATCCCAGCTACTCAGGAGGCTGAGGCAGGAGAATTGCCTGAACCCAGGAGGTGGAGGTTGCGGTGAGCCGAGATCACGCCATTGCACTCCAGCCTGGGTAACAAGAGTGAAACTCCGTCTCAAAAAAAAAAAAAAAAAAATACTGGCCAGATAATACATCCCTGGCATTTTGGGCCATCATTTTACAACCTCTGTCCAAATTTTCATTCTTTTTAAAAATGTGTAGTGTTTGACATTATGGATAAACCATAACTTATTGCCCCGTTCTTAACTGATGAACATTTAGTTTTAAAATTTTTGCTTTTGCAATCAGTGCTGCAGTGAACTTCATATAGATCTTTGCATCTTTTGAATGATTCTGTATACGTTCCTAGAAATAGAATTAATAGATCAAAATGATATGCATATTTAAAAATTGAACAGATATTACCAAATGCACCCTCAGAAGTTTTACATTACATTCCCAGAAGCTGTTTATGGAATGTCCATTTACCTATATTCTCAACACAAAATATTATCAATCTTAATCTTCAGTCCAATAGATAAAGTAAGGATTTGTTATATTTGTCTTAATTATTTTGTGAAGTTAAATGTCAATTGCTGTTTGTTTGTTTTTTTTGTTTTTTGTTTTTTTGTTTCTTTTAATGAATTGACTGTATAGTATTGGATCTTTTAAAATTAAGTTGCTTTTTCTTATGATTCATAAGGACTTTTGGTATATTATAAATACTAGTTTTTGGCTGGGTACAATGGTTCACACCTGTAATCCCAGCATTTGAGAGGCTGAGGCGGGCAGACCATTTGAGGTCAGAAATTTTACACCAGCCTGACCAACATGGTGAAAGCCTGTCTTTACTAAAAATACAAAAAATTTAGCTGGGCATGGTGGTACATGCCTGTAGTCCCAGCTACTTGGGAGGCTGAGGCAGGAAAATCCCTTTAACCCCGGGAGGTGGAGGTTGTAGTGAGCTGAAATCACGCCACTGCACTCCAGCCTGGATGACAGAGCAAGACTCTGTCTCCAAAAATAAGTAAATAAATATTAGTTTTTTTGTCGTATGTTTTACAGATTTTCCCTGCATTTTAATGATTTTAATGTTATTTCTAGTATATTTTGGTTATATGGTTCTTTTAATTTTTGTGTTTCTGAAAGGCTCCAAAATCTTTCTTCACTTCAAGATTATAAATTATCAACACATCTTTAGTTCTCTTCTTTTAGTTTTCTTGTTTCATTTTTATATTCTAATATTATTTAACCCATCAGGAATTTCCTTTGGTGTAAAGAATGAGTAGGGGATTTGGTTTTAATTTTGTTCTTTTTAGTTTCCTGGTTGTTTCAACACTCTTTACTGAGTAATTAATGAATAGTGAGGGGCACTCTTGTAAACCCGTTTTCGAAGATCAGCAGAATCAGCCTTCTTAGTTGGTGGTTCGCTGGACAGTTCTGCCACTCCAGCAAAACCTGGAGTGTTTCCCTTCAGAGACCACAGCCTGTGTCATCTTACCCACTTTCTTTCTTTTTTAATTTGACAAAGTCTCGCTCTGTTACCCATGTTGGAGTGCAGTGGTGTCATCTTGGCTCAGCTCAACCTCTGCCTCCCAGGTTCGAGCTGTTCTTGTGCCTCAGCCTCCGGAGTAGCTGGGATTACAGGCATGCACCACCATACTTGGCTAATTTTTGTATATTTAGTAGAGATGGGGTTTCACCATGTTGGCCAGGCTGGTCTTGAACACCTGACCTCAAGTGATTCACCCACCTTGGTCTCCCAAAGTGCTGGGATTACATGCCTAAGCCACCATGCCTGGCCTTGCCCGCTCACTTTAACTCGAACCTCTTCTACTTTTTATAGTATTAAACCCAGATCCACCAATTTAAGCAAGGCTTCAAAACAATTTTACTTCCATGGCCTATAGAAACTATAGATTTACATAATACTCTGTTCCTTCCCCTCCCCAATGACAGAGATTATTCTATTTTCTACTTACAGGACTGTTAGTGAACTAGAAATGTGCGTTTACATGTGATGGATGAACATCACTCTTTTTACCTGCTTCATGTGCTTTTCTGAGTTCTTATGTCCTGTGATTATTATTGTTTCTGATCTCCAGTATTTAGCAAAACTGGAGTTTTTTGCAAAGCTGCAGATAATGAGGGAATGATTTACCTTAACAGTCCTTCAGGGCTTTAACCTAGGATTAACTAGGCTTGCATATTTGCGATTCCTTTCATTCGGGGCCCTGCTTCTGAAGGTAGGATGCAAGGAAGAGCTTTAAGGATCTAAATTTCCTCCGAGCCTGGGCAACATAGTGAGATTCTATCTCTATTAAAAATACTTCAGTGAGCCATGATTGCTCCACTGCACTCTAGCCTTGGCAGCAGAGCTAGACCCTGTCTCAAAAAAGAGGGTCTAGGGCCGGGTGCGTTGGCTCACCCCTGTAATCCTGGCACTTTAAGAGGCTGAGGTGGGTGGATCATGAGGTCAGGACATGGTGAAACCCTGTCTCTATGAAAAATAGAAATATTAGCTGAGCGTGGTGTAGTCCCAGCTATTCTGGAGGCTGAGGCAGGAGAATCACTTGGACCCAGGAGGTGGAGGTTGCACTGAGCTGAGATTGCACCACTGCACTCCAGCCTGGCATTGGAGTAAGACTCTGCCTCAAAAAAAAAAAAAAAAACAAAAAAAAGACAAAACAAAGGGTCTAAACTTCCGGAAATTGTATTCCAAATGGCCTATGTTCTGTATTAAATGCTATGTATCCTCCCCCTCCCCTCAGGATGTAGAAACTGTTACTTACAGGATAAAAGTGAACTCAGAAGCAAATACTCTTGTGCTGTAGGGTAGAGGTTCTTCACACAACCAGGAATGAATCTGTAACAAATATTTAATGACACAAACTGAAATAATTTACAATCTGATAAGAAGTACTCTTCTATTCCTTAACTCCAACACCCTTGATTAGTTGGGTTCATTAAATACATCTGTGTCAATATCTTAACAGGGTTTTTTTCTTCCATTTTTATTTATGCCTCTCTTCTGTTTGAGCAAATCATTTCTTTTCAAGTATGTCTTCTTCAGTCACCCTTCTATTTTGCCTTCTAAACCTGGTTATGAATTCACTTCTATTATTGAGCTTCTCTTAACTTTATCCAAATTTGCTATTTATCTCATTGCAGCTTTTCTTCAGTACTTCCTTTGCATAAAAGTAGCCTGAACTTAAATTATATACACTGTCATTTTCACCAGAAGGGCTAGCTAATTTAAAACTTGGGCGTGTTATCTTTTCTTTCCTCAAATCCTGAAGAATATAGGATAGTTTCAGAAATCACTCCCAGCTTTTCTCCAGACTTGGTGGCAACTGATGCTTTCTTCTGACTCTTCCTCTCCTGGAGTGCCGACCTTCCTGCACCTTCCTCGCTGTTGTCACATGGAAAGGCTACAGGATGTTAGACAATGTCAACAGTTCACTGTGTCTCTGGCATGAAATAAATGGAGCAACCAGTATCCAAGAATATTTTTTGCTTGGCTAATTGATTGTATATTTTTCCCTACTTTATGGAATTTGGACTTAGCCCTTCTCATGTTAAAGATTATTCAGAGGCAGGACAGCCATGGCTGTTGTCCTTGGGATGTCCTGCTATAAAATTGGGAGTCATACCTACCTCACAGGGTAGCTGTGAAATTTAAAGAAGTTAACTTTGGTAAAGTCTCTAGCACAGTGCTTGGCACATAGTAGGGTGTGTTAATTTCTTTCCCTTCCCTGCAGGCCATTCACCTGCTCTTCCCTCTACGATTTTCCATAACACAGTTTTTACTTGGAACCAGCCTTCTGCAAAGAGTCTCAGTTTGGTTGTGTACTCCTACAACTACTATTTTTGGCTTGACTTCCCTCTCCAGCTCCCAGTGGTCCAGCCACACAGTCGCCTATTGTACCAGCTGGTTGATGTAAGTCTATCCATCCTCAGAGGAACCTGGTTACTTACCAGTAAGCTGTGTTTCTCTGAAAATGTAGCATCCTTGGTAACGAAACTAGTTTTTTTCTTTTTTTTAAACCATTGATGATGAATCATCTCTAACTTCCTTGTGTAATCCTCAAATTGGAACTAGATTTAGAGAATTTAATTTGTTGTTAACGGTCTCCTAGTTAGTTACTGAGTCCAAGACACATGCTCTGATCAGGTGAAATGTGGAGACCCATGAGGTCAAAATTCTTTTCACTACTCTGAGTGACATGAGATTTAATTATGTAAACTGTCAAGGATGATACATTTTCAAAGAAAACTAAGTTGCTGGTAAGTAACTGGGATTTTTGAGTAATTTTTCTGTAAGTCGATAAATAAGAATCCCACAGTTGTTTTCACCAACAAATGCTTTTGCATTTGAATATTATTTCATAAATGAAAGGAATATGGTTATTAGTTACAGTTTATAGTTAAAGAATGGGATAGGTTTCTAGAGATACCAGAAATATAATGAGGTGGGGATAGACTGTTAGTTTTCTAAATAGGTGATCTCTTAGCTTTCAACAGAAATTGAAGTCTCCATTAGAGAAAATCAGTAAATGTAGTCTGTTCATTCCAGAAACATTTTTTGAGTGCCTACTTTTTTTTTTTTTTTTTGAGACACTGTGCTGAGTACTGTTTCAAGACAGAGGCGAAGCCACACTTGGCTCAGCTGCTTTTGCCCTCAGAGAGCTTATTTCCTTTGTCTTAGTGACTCTTGCGTGACTCAGAACTGAGGCGATGGGATACTGGGGTATGACAGAGGTATGGGATTAGAAGTAGTACTTAGTGTTACAGCCTGTGCTTTAATATTTTCTGTGCTTTGATAAGTTCTTTCTGTTAATGGGAAAAATCAGCTGACTTCATTCAGGATTTGCGGAGTATTTGGTGTATCACCAGAGCAGCCATAAATGAAGCAAAGCCAGTGCTCCTTCTTTCTCATAGTTGAAAGGAATATTCACTCTCTAACCTTATGTGTGACTTTGGGAGTTAGGAGTTAAAGCAGGTGAATAAGTCAGAATTGGAGAGGCAGCCCACTCTCCCTTAAATTTTAAAAGCACCTCTTCCTTCAGAAGCCACAGAATTAATTTATTGCCACCAAATGTAAAAAAAAAAAAATCAGAAACTTTTTAAGAAATGAAAATTGTTTTGTACTTGAAGTCACTGGATAGTATTTGATACTTGTATTTCATAATTATAACCACCTCCACCCCCAAATTTACCCAGTTAAGTAGAAAGAAGGAAAGAAAACTTGGCAGTAGTAATAAGTTGTTGTTGGAGGAGATACTCCTATTACATTGTCTCATATGTCCCTTTTATTTTTTCATTTTTGTTTTTTATTTCTTTTGAGGCAGGGTCTCACTCCTGTCACCCAGGCTGGAATGCAGTGGTGCGGATCACGGCTCACTGCAGCCTTTGCCTCCTAGGCTCAAGTGATCCTCTCACCTCAGCCCCTCAAGTAGCTGGGACTACAGGCACGTGCCACCTTGCCCAGTTAAGTTTTTTGTGTTTTTAGTAGAGACAGGGTTTCCCCATGTTGCCCAGGCTGGTCTTGAACTTCTGGGCTTAAGTGATCTGCCTGTCTTGGCCTGCCAAAGTGGTGAGACTATAGGCTTGAGCCACTGTGCTTGGCCATGCCTCTGTTTTATATAGTAAATACTGCATGGCTGTAGTTGTTATTTTACCCCTTGAGCACTGCAAGGGCAAGAACTACAGTGCAGTGATTAAGATCATGGGTGTTGTAGTCAGACTTTAAATCCAGGTTTTAATCCTGGTTTTGTAATTTGCTTCCTTTCTAACTAGACAAATTATATAACTTCTCTGAACCTCAGTGTCCTCATTTGTGAAGTTTTGATGCAAAAACTACATAAGGTTGTAATGAGGAATAATTAAGATAATGTATATAAGCACTTAGCACAGTGCCTGCAACATAGTACGTGCTCAATAAATGTTAACTGCTTTTTAAATTGGATTATTGGATGGATGGATGAAGGATTGTATTAGAGGCTAACTAACAGGAAGGGGAAAGATTGCAGGTTGTGGAGTGTTAGTAAACTGTTCACACCATCTTATTTACTGGAGTTACGAGCCTTATTAGTATTATCTTTATCTTTGCCTTTTTGGAAAGCAAATTAATGGATGAATCACTGTCACAGTTCTTCCTAACTACTCTATCCTTAAACCTTCACTTCCACTAAGGAAGGAATTATTTTGTGCTGCAGTGACTGTGATGATTAAGAGATTATCCCACTGGCCTGATGCAAACCCAATGCTGAGGGTCAGGTGTGGCCCGTATGCCAGATTTCTACTCTGAATTTTACCACACCTACCTCTGCTATTTTTAAGACATTTTAAATAAAAAATTTAAACCTTTAATATGTATGTGTGTATATATATGTGTATATATATATATATATGTATATATATATGATTTTTTGGTTTCATTTTATTACACTTCTTTTTTGCTCTATTTTCATTGATTGTGAATTATGAATGTATGTCTAGGATATTTTGGAGAAGGCTCTGGAGGACTTACACTTGGGCAGTGGTACTCTTTAAGAAATCATGGATTCGTAGACAGGGTGGAAAGTGCTGTGGTTATTCGGGCACAGATTTTTACCATATTTCAGAGAATCAAAGATGCAAAATTTTTCATATTTTAACATCTGAAACTAACATGCATCTTAGAATCACTGTGATAAGAACACGTATCTTTGTTTAGTTGGCAACATTTTTTTTTCTTAGTGAAACAGAAGGTAATGGTGTGCCTTGAAATCGCTATCATTTTAGATTGTATGAAATATGGTATTTCAAGGGACTACGTGCAGTGACACATTTTAAAAATATGGTATCATGGCAATATAAGGAGTAGTAAGAGCAGGGGCTTCAGAGTCAGACTTTGGGGTTTTAAATTCTAGCCCTATAACCATGTGCAATCTTGGGCAACTTACTTAACCTTTCATTACCATAGTTTTCTCACCTATAAAATGGGGGCTAAGAACAGTAACCCATCTTACAGTGTTATGAGGATTAAATATAAGACATGTAATGTGTTTAAAATAGCCGAGCACATAGAAATTACTTAGTCATATTAGCTAATATTACTAATTCAGAGATTACAGTTTTACAGAATACATTTGCATTTACTTCGTTGTGTTTGAAACTCAAATCCATTACCCTTAATATTTATATGTCATCTGATAATATCAGCAGTTAACACTTGGATTTTTAAAAAGGAAGATAAAGATAAGGAAGATTAAGCTAACAAGTTTTCTTATTCTTGTTAAGTAAGATTGAAGTGGCTTATTTGGTGTATGCATATTACTATTCTATGTGGTTGGAATGTAAGAGACATGAAGGATGAGATAGGAAATGTATAGTGAAAGCATGGAGCAGATAATCAGATTGCTGAAGCTCACATAAGTACAGTTTTTGATTCTTACTGATATTGGTAAGTATGGGAAGGGTTGGAGGTTTTGAAAATTTGCAAAATTTGAAGAATTTTTCACCCTAAGTAAAAGAGAGAAAAGAGAATCCTATTTGGTTTCTATGAATGTAACTATCCTAGGTAAGGACTTTTTTTTTTTTTTCAAAATTAAATAGGTAGGCAGCATCTCTTTACAATATGATGACTACAGCTTAAGGTTGTCCTTCTATTCTTAAGAGTCAATTTTATTTTTTCTGTTTTAGTGTTCGGTGACCAGTGACTTGGATTTTCCAACACAAGTCATCCCATTAAAGACTCTGAATGCAGTTGCTTCAGTACCCATAATGTATTCTTGGTCTCCCCTACAGCAGAATTTTATGGTATGTAAATAAGACATCTTCTGCTTGTTTGATAATAACTTATTTGAAATAAAAAAACATAGATAATTTTATTGTCAAGGTGAATCAATCAAGACAGTATAAATTTTAAAAAGCTAACATAATAATACAAAGTAATTAAAAAATGGATTAATATAGTTTTTTTTAAGGCCTTTGCTGTATTACTCTTTATACTCTCCAAAGGAAAAATGTTAAGCAGTAACCATACCTAGGATTAAAAATACTTAGAAGATGGGCTGGGCATTGTGACTCATGCCTATAATCCCAGCACTTTGGGAGGCTGAGGCAGACAGATCACTTGAGTTCAGGAATTGGAGATCTGCTTGGACAATATGGCGAAACTCTGTCTCTTAAAAAAAAAAAAAGAAGTAGAATTAGCTAGGTGTAGTGGCGAATGTCAGTAGCCCTAAACTATTTAGGAGGCTGAGGTGGAAGGATGGCTTCAGGGAGGCGGAGATGGTAGTGAGCTGATATTGTGCCACTGCACTCCAGCCTGGGTGACAGTCAGACCTATCTCAGGGAAAAAAAAAAGGTAATGAAGCTTATAGTTCTTATCCTTAAAAAAGCCAGTGTCCTATAATCTCAGTCTCTGAGTTTTTGTTAATTGAGAACTTACTATTTAAAATAATTTTAGGTAGCATTTTATTGTGATAATATACATTATGTAATATTCATAGGGCTTATAAAACACAAACTTAAACATATTTCCATAGCTAACTCTGACCCAGTAGCTTTTGTAATAAAATGCTAAGGAGAAACTGAAGCATGTGTTCTTGACTTGTATTGCTAAATAAAAAATACATAGTGTTATTGCTTAATTGATATATAAAGTGGGAAGGCTAATAAAATGTTTATGGAAGTCCTTGGTGAACCTGCTTTAGGAGATTGCTTATTAGATTAAAAAAATAGATATTTCCAATATTTTTAGTAAGTTTTATACTTTGTAGAGTATCAACTTCAATTACTCTTCCATAATTGTGTAAATTTGAGTGTAGTTTGAGAATTACATTGCAAGACCTTAAGGGAAGTTTCACGTTTTCACAGACTGAAATTCTAGAATATGGTATTTAAATTTATCAATAAATATAATTTGTGAATCATCCATGGATTTTGCTGGCCCAGTGTCGGTGACAGAACCAGACCCTGTCTGATTTTGCTGACAAAAGCAGATTAGGCACATAATCTTTATTATAACTAGGATATGTTTTGGAGAGCAGGATGATGTGGATATAATTGGGAAGACAAAATAGCTAAGTGTCACTTAATTTTGGCTTAGATATAAAGAAATCAACTCCTAGTTTAAATGGGATTAGTGCTGTAATCCTAGCACTTTGGGAGGCCAAGGTGAGTGGATCACCTGAGGTCAGGTGTTAGAAACCAGCCTGGCCAACATGGTGAAACCCCATCTCTACTAAAAATACAAAAAATTAGCCAGGTGTGGTGGCACATGCCTGTAATCCCAGCCACTCAGGAGGCTGAGGCAGGAGAATTGCTTGAACCTGGGAGGTGGAGGTTGCAGTGAACTGAGATCGTGCCATTGGGCTCCAGCCTGGGCAACAAGAATGAAACTTGATCTCAAAAAAAAAAAAAAAAGGATTAGTGCAAGTGAAATGAGATGAAAACATGCCTCTAGTGTGTACATAATCTTGAATTTGAATATATGAATACACTAAAATCTACATTTTAATTATATGCCCCTTTTATCCCAATTATTCTTTTCCTTGTCTAAGGTCCTTTTATTTTTATGAACTCTCCAGTTGTCCTAAATTTGTTACCTAGGGATTATTTGAGATTTTTGTCCATACTTCCTGCTTGCTGCTAGTGTGTGTGGCCTTTCCCAGCGTGTTATTCCCTGTGGGCCATGGCCACAGTGGTAGGCCGAGCCTATACCATCTCACCCTTTAAAGAGCAGCTGTGTACTCCCAGTCAGTCTCAGCCAGTCCATTCTGCTTATCAGAACTATCTTTCTAAAATTCTGTTTTTAGCAACTATCTTTTTCAAAGGCCTCTTAAGACTTAGACTTGTCTTCACTTGGAATTGATCTCTTTAAACATGTACTTCAGAACTGTGCAGTCTTTATCTATAATTACTGTCATTTTTATTCTTCGTTGAAAATCCTCTTCCTCCCATGGATGTCAGCTTTCTTTACCTTGAAATCTTAAGTACTCCATTCTCTTAACTTTTCTTTGATTGGCTCTTCTTTCTTCTCTGTTGTCTTCCAAAGCTTGATATAAACTCATCTATCATCTTTACTAGCACTGTCAACTTTGATACTAATCTCATTCATCGAAATATTGAAATATGTTTTTGTAGAATGTTCTTATTTTACATATAAGCACATATCCTTTGGGCATAAACTTTAATGGACCATCAATACTCTTACGTCCCTAGAATTTTATTATATTGGATATCTTAAATTTTTTTTTCTTTTTACCTTAAACTATTTATGAATTAATGGATATCTTAATAACTGGATCATCAAGTGGAATGTGGGAGTCTTAACGACAGTTTTTTGGTATGGGTTTTTACAGTTGATGTTGATACACTATATTTCATTAAGACCACTTCCCTCCCTGTATTGACTTATGAAATAAGAGTGTGCCTTAAAACTGATGATAGCTGGGCATGGTGGCTTATGGTGCCAGACACCTGTAATCCCAGCACTTTGGGACCAGCCTGGGCAGGATAGTGAGATGCTCATCTCAATAAAAAATGAAACAGGAAAATGAACTGATGATGTCTTTTCATAATCTAGAGCATCTTTTTCTTTCTTAGAGGTATGTAAAATAATGGTAAGTTTTAATGATTGATGACAGATTAAGTACAGTATTTTTTCTTGAATTACATTCTTTTTCTGTCAGCAGTTTTTGCAGATACGCTTATTCTTTGCTTTTATTCTATGCTATTATTCTTTGGTAGCTTTTAGAGTTTGCTCTCTGACTAGTATTTTAAATCCGAAGAACTGGGTAAAGACATCTTCATATGAAAAAAAGGTTGTATTTTAGTTATTTCACATTTGATACTTAGAATAAAGCTGCTTTTTAAATATTTTTTTTTCTCTTAGGTGGAAGATGAAACTGTTTTACATAACATTCCTTATATGGGAGATGAAGTGTTAGACCAGGATGGTACTTTCATTGAAGAACTAATAAAAAATTATGATGGAAAAGTACATGGGGATAGAGGTGAGCCATATGCTTCTCTTGGGAAAAGGGGCTAACATGGATACTTTTGTTTATTAAGCATAGGGCTTGAGAAAAATTTTAGTATTAAGTTTTGCACTGAACTGTAAGGGACTGACCCGGGCCCAGGCCTAAAATTTTCAGTATTTTCCCTATTTTTGGGAAAATTAGTTAGGAGGATCATGTTTGCCACCTGATAATTACACATGGTTGGTTATAACTTAAATTATAATAGCAATAACATGTAAATTAAATAGAAATTGAGCATATGTAGATTTAAGATTCTTTAGTAGTAAAATTAGTTAGGATTGGGGCTCTGCTTATGTGGCATATGGAGGCTCTGCCAGCCCCTACTGCTCAAAAATACCTCTCCTCTAGGAACTGTAGTACTTCAACTTCAATCATTAGAGTCATAGGTTCAGTTTTTTTTTTTTTTTTTTTTTTTTTTATGTCCAGGAGGCCGTGTTAAAGTGTCTGAAAGGGTAATAATTTGTAATATCATCATCCATTGTCATTATCTAGTAGAAAGCAGGGTCTGAAGTGATCAGTTAAAGGATGGTAGGAGGCTAAAGCCACAATCAGTTGCTAGAGGATTCAGTTTTATAGTAGAAACCTTTGGGGAGGAGCTATTCCACAGAAAATAGCAGGTATTAAAGATAATTCTGCTTCCTAACTTTGTCTCAGGCTAGTCTTGAAAATCTTACATTTTCCTCCCCTCATTTCAGTAATAATGTTTTAGTGCTAGTGACTAGGCTATGCCTGTTATGTCCAAAGTTGAAAAAAGATCCATAAACTTTTGTCATTACTACTCCTCCTGTGTGATTCTGACATTTGATGAATTTCAGAATGTGGGTTTATAAATGATGAAATATTTGTGGAGTTGGTGAATGCCCTTGGTCAGTATAATGATGATGACGATGATGATGATGGAGATGATCCTGAAGATAGAGAAGAAAAGCAGAAAGATCTGGAAGATCACCGAGATGGTATGCCTGATGATTAGGATTCTGTGTAGCCAATACAGCTTTGTTTTGAAAACAGAAGAAAGAGTAGAAGTAGGGCTTAGTTTCTCTTTTCTTTTTTTCTTTGTTAAATATTACATTGATAGCAGTATAATCAAAATTGCATATTATGGCCGGTCAGGGTGGCTAACACTGTAATCCTAGCATTTTGGGAGGCCAAGGTAGGCAGATAGCTTGAACCCAGGAGTTCAAGACCAGCCTGGGCAATATAGCAAGACCCTCATCTCTACTAAAAAATAAAAAAATGAGGCAGGGAGATTGCCTGAACCCAGGAGGTATAGGCTGCATTGAGCTGTGATTGTGCCACTGTACAATCTGGCTGGGCAATAGAGTGAGACCCTGCCTTAAAAAAGAAAAAGAAGGCTGGGTGTGGTGGCCCACGCCTGTAATCCTAGCAACTTTGGGAGGCCGAGGTGGGTGGATCACTATGAGGTCAAGAGATTGAGACCATCCTGGCCAGCATAGTGAAACCCTGTCTCTACTAAAAATACAAAAATTAGCTGGGTGTGGTGGCGCTCGCCTGTAGTCCCAGCTACTCGGGAGGCTGAGGCAGGAGAATCGCTTGAACCCAGGAGGCAGAGTTTGCAGTGAGCTGAGATTGCGCCACTGCACTCCAGCCTGGTGACAGATCGAAACTCTGTCTCAAAACAAAAAAAACAAAAGAAAAAAAAAAAAAGCATATTACTTGCAACATTATTTTCAGTTTAGTATCTTTGTTTCCTTTGGCTAGGAAGGAACATAATTTTGTGTGTGCTTCACTGGGCATTGTTTTAATATATATATGATATTCATTATATATAAGTTGTATACTAATCAGGTTCATATGCACCAGCTCACTTAATCCTCATAGTGGCTTCATGAGATGGATGTTTTTATTAGATCCATTTTATATTTGAGGGGATAGATTCAGAGAGGTTAAGTAATTTACAAGATTACACTATTAGGAAGAAACAGAGCCAACAGTTGCTGTTCTCTACGTGGCAAAGCTTATGTTAAGGCAGCAAAGAAGAATTTGGTGAGGGAAATAGCAATTTTTTTTTTTTTTTTTTTAAATACGGAATCTCGCTCTGTTGCCAGGCTGGAGTGCAGTGGCGGATCTCGGCTCACTGCAACCTCCGCCTCCGTGGTTCAATCGATTCTCATGCCTCAGCCTCCCAAGTAGCTGGGACTACAGGCGCACACCACCACGCCCAGCTAATTTTTGTATTTTTAGTAGAGATGGGGTTTCACCATTTGGCCAGGATGGGTTCGATGTCTTGACCTCGTGATCCATCTGCCTTAGCCTACCAAAGTGCTGGGATTACAGGCATGAGCCACCGTGCCTGGCCGGGAAATAGCAATGTTTTTTTTGGAGACAGTCTTGCTCTGTTGCTCAGGATGGAGTGCAATGGTGAGGTCTCCACTCGTCGCAATCTCTGCCTCCTGGGTTCAAGTAATTTTCCTGCTTGAACCTATCCCGAGTAGCTGGGATTACAGGTGTTTGCCACCATGCCTGGCTAATTTTTTGTGTTTTTAGTAGAGACAGAGTTTCACCATGTTGGTCAGGCTGGTCTCGAACTTCTGACCTTGTGATCCACCTGCCTTGGTCTCCCAAAGTCCTGGGATTACAGGTACAAGTGACCGTGCCCGGCTGGAAATAGCAATTTCCAAGAAGCATATTTCAGAAAAAGAATTTAAAAAGGCACCTTAGTGATCATCTAGTTCAGCTCCTTCATTTTACAGATGAGTAAACAGACTCAAAAGGTAAAGTGATCACTCTTGGTTACAAAATCAGTTAGTAGCAGAGCTGGGAGTAGAACTTAGGTTTTCTGCTTGACAGTGCTCTTAAAGCTTTTCATATTTGTATTTGAATTTTGTTTTTGACTGACTGGCATTCCACAGACACATGTAAAATATGTGAGAAGTAAGGAAAATACAAAGTTGATAATTTCTTCGAAAATCAGCTTTGTTATAGAGACATACTTGGGTGGAGAAAATCAAAGACCGAAAACTTGTTTATTTCCTTTTTTTTTTTTTTCTTTCATATGCTCCTGTTTAGATAAAGAAAGTCGCCCACCTCGGAAATTTCCTTCTGATAAAATTTTTGAAGCCATTTCCTCAATGTTTCCAGATAAGGGCACAGCAGAAGAACTAAAGGAAAAGTAAGATTTGTTCCTTTGAGGCAATCTTGCCCTGTATGGTATGTAACTCACCATTTTGGTTTATTACAAAGGGAATCAGTGTAGTGGATAAGCCACTACACTGTGTTGACAATGTTTGCAAGATACTTGAAGCAACATATATACCTGTGGTACTCTACATTACAAAATATTTATGTAGATAGAATAAATACATGTGTATAACTTATATAGACATGTAAACCCATATACACATAATTTACAGTAGTACATTTACAGGAAAATTCTCTGGATACCGGTAGAAATTTTAGTACAGTTGGTGTTTAATTAAAACTAATATATCTTTTTCAATGATATATTTGAATATATCAACGAATTTGATCTTGATAACACCATGCATAATGTTTAGTTGGCTCTTTAAATAAAGATTGTTGTAGGTTAGAGGCATTCCGTTGTGCTTCAGGCAAGATAAATATCAAAAGTAACACATGGAAACCTTTAGAAACTTGTTTTCAAAAAAGTGATTTTTGTTTCATGTTTACTTAAATTTTTCTTGGTTAATGTCAGATATAAAGAACTCACCGAACAGCAGCTCCCAGGCGCACTTCCTCCTGAATGTACCCCCAACATAGATGGACCAAACGCTAAATCTGTTCAGAGAGAGCAAAGCTTACACTCCTTTCATACGCTTTTCTGTAGGCGATGTTTTAAATATGACTGCTTCCTACATCGTAAGTGCAATTATTGTACGTTTTCATTTTCTATCTTTGTTGTGGAATTATGTTTTAAAGCAGCTTGGAGAGTGCTATCATTTATTACAACTAGAATTTATTGTTTAACTTTGAATTTGAAAAATATATTTAGATCTGAGTATTATTATTTTTACTTTGTTGCTTGAGGATTGCTCTGAAATCTTTTGCATGTATTTCGTTTGGACTACTATTTTCCACTAATACAGAATTCAGGTCAGCGATTTTTTTTCCCCCCGACCATAAGTGCTAAGCAGTTGTTTCATGATAAAACTGTTATTATAAACTGATAGCCCAGAGCAACATTGTTGATATTGAGGAACAAATTGTGTTGAATAAGAAATTGGCCAAAAAAAGGTTCAGGTAAGTGCTTGTCGATTTAGGGTTTTGTGGTTGTTTTTTTTTTTTGCTGTCTTAGGTAAGTTTTAAAAAATACCTGCATTTGAATACAAGTAAAACAAAACGTTATTAGTGAAATTAAAGGATGGTATATACAATAATACTTTTTCCCCTTGACATTTCTAGACAAGGTGGTTTCTTAGTAAATTTGGTAATTGAATTGTAATTGATAATTGAAACTTTCAAGTGCAGTTTAAAAGCATCAACTACTTTTGAGGCACATATTTTGAAAATGTATTTCATAGTTCCTAGTTTTCCTAGAGTAATTCGCTTATTATAGTTTAGTCTTTCCTATATTGTATTTTACTATGTCTGTCTATGGCATGGTAATTTGTTTAGGAGCTTTGACCCCGTGTAAAATCATTTTCCCCTGTACTAAATGGCCCTGCATTGCTTTGCTGATCCCAGTTCCTGTGCCTACCGTTTACAGATTGATTCCTCCTCATTCACCAATAGTACATCTTTTTAAGCTTGCCCAAGCAGCTGTTCTCACTTCCTCCTAAGTTTTTGCTTAATTTTGCTGCAGCTAATAATTTGTTGAGTGATGTATACATTGGTCTGGAAATGTTTCGTTTTTCTATGTGACACAGTGGTTTAGTTATCTTAAAATGGAAAAAACTTGAAGTAGATTTTTAGAATTATCATTATATTGTCATCTCCTTGTTCTTGTCTGAACTCCTCATCTAGTTTAAACTGATTTGGTGGTTTAAATAATCTGTAGTAGGTCATATATTTGTTGCTTCAGCCAGTGGACAGTTAAGCCCTAGAAATAGTTGTCTTAAATTTCATTTTAATTCCTTTTCAACACCATCAATTTATGAATTACATCCAGTTTTTATTAAAAGTATTGTAAATTGCCGCTGGGCACGGTGGCTCATGCCTGTAATCCCAGCACTTTGGGAGGCCAGGGTGGGCAGACTATGAGGTCAGGAGTTTAAAACCAGACTGCCCAACATGGTGAAACCCCATCTCTATTAAAACATACAAAAATTAGCTGGGCATGGTAGTTCGTGCCTGTAATCCTAGCTACTTGGGAGGCTGAGGTAGGAGAATTGCTTGAACCGGGACCCAGGAGGCGGAGGTTGCAGTAAGCTGAGATTGCGCCACTGCACTCCAGACTGGTACAGCGCGACACTCCATCTAAAAAAAAATAACATTATAAATTGCATGCAGATATCACTGTAGCAGAAGAATAGAGTAGAATCTCTATTTTAGAGTCATTGAAAAGTCCTTCCAATTTGTTGTTTATAGATGTAGCATTTAATAAAGTTTTTTGCTATAAAAATGAACCATAGAAGTAGGACACTACTTTTAAACATTATAGTAGTTTTTTTATTGTGCTGTTTGGAAATCAGCCCAAAACTTTGAGGCTGCAGTGAGCTATGATTGTGCCGTTGTATTCTAGCCAGGCAACAGAGTGAGACCCCCATCTCTTTTTTTTTTTTAAAAAAAAGGTGGGGGGTATGAAAATGTGTACAATGAAGTCTCCCAATGACTTTCTGTTCCCCATGAATCAAATTTTTACTTCACTCCTTCCACTTTTATTAGTAGTTAACCACTTTTATTAGGTCTCTTGTATTGTTTACAGTTTCATTGGCAAGTATAAAGATACTCTTTTTTTTTTCTGACCCTCTTATTTAAATGGTGCCATAGCATTCACGCTTTTCCCTTTTTTTGGGATAAGGATAGGATTTAACATTGTAGATACTAGCCTTACCTGTGTAGGTGCATAGTCTGTGCTATAGGAGGTTCCACAACTTACTGGACTTGTCTCTAATAGTGACCATTTGGATTGTTCTGAGCTTTATGCTGTAATGGTGCCACAGTGAAATCAATCACCTTGCAAATTTGTACCCATTTCATAGAAGTTTGAGTTTTCGTGATGAACTGTTTAGGTATTGCCAAATTACTTCCATGTGGGGCCACAGCAATTTAAAGCCTGACCAGCAAAGTCAGACAGCCCTACCCATAGAAGGTGTTACCAAACTGATTTTGATTTTAAAATTGATTTTATAAGTGAAAAATGGCTTTTAGCATTGATTTTAAATTCTGGTTTTTCCTTGTTTTTTAGTCTCTGCTTCCCACAGGTGATAAGCCTTATTTTAATACCTGTTGTTTTGTTTTTTTTTTTTTCCTTTGAATGAGGGTAGGATCTTGCTATATGTTGAAGAGTGAACTCTTTTTCTTTGTTTTTTGTTTTGTTTTGTTTTGTTTTTGTGAGACGGGGTCTCGCTCTGTCACCCAGGCTGGAGTGTAGTGGTGTGATCTTGGCTCACTGCAATTTCTGCCTCCTGGGTTTAAGTGATTCTCCTGCCTCAGCCTCCTGAGTAGCTGGGATTACAGATGCGCACCACCTCGCCTGGCTCATTTTTGTACTTTTAGTAGAGACAGGGTTTTGCCATGTTGGCCAGGCTGGTCTCAAACTTTTGACCTCAGGTGATCTGCCCATCTTGGCCTCCCATAGTGCTAGGATTACAGGTGTGAGCCACTGCACTTGGCCTGTTTTTATTCTTTTGCTCATAGGTCTTTTTGATATTTTAGGAGCTTTTTTCTATAATCCGGAAATTAGGTTTTTTGAAATACGGGTTGCATTTTTTTCCAGTTTATTTGGTAAAAGTCCCATAAGCAAAGTTTAACTTTCTGAGACAGACTCTTCCTTTGTCACCCAGGCTGGAGTGCAGTGGTGTGATCTTCGCTCATTGCAGGCTTCGCCTCCCGGTTTTAGGCGATTCTTGTGCCTCAGCCTCCAGAGTAGCTGGGACTATAGGCATGTGCAACACCTAGCTAAATTTTGTATTTTTAGTAGAGACGGCATTTCATCATGTTGACCAGGCTGGTCTCAAACTCCTGACCAAGTGATCCACCTGCTTTGGCCTCTCAAAGAGCTGGGATTACAGGCATTAGCCACCGTGCCCTTTCAGTTTAAACATTTTTTGAAAAGTAGTTGAATTTATCAGTTAGCTTTCTCATTTCAAGATTATAAAGAGTTTCTCACTATTTTTTCCAGTATGTTTTCGGCTTTATTTTTTAAACATACAAATCTTTAATCCATTTGGAATTTAATATGATGTAGATTATAAATCTGATTCCTCCTTCTCATCTCCAAAGTTGCCTAGTTGTTTCATTTACTGAAAAGTTCAACTTTTACTGCTTTGAGATATTTTCTTCATTGCCTATTTGGCATATGTGTTTGGTTTTCTCAACATTGTGTTCTTATAGTCTGTCTACAATTTATGAAGCAGCATTCAAAGATCTCCTGGCAATTCTTGTTTTTCTGTACAAATTTATTTATTTTTAGACGGTGTCTTACTCTGTCACCCAGGCTGGAGTGGTTCAGTGGCACAGTCATGGCTCACTGCAGCCTCGATTTCCTGAGCTCAACCAATTCTCCCACCCCAGGCTCCTGCCTAGTTGGGACTACAGGCTTGTACCACCATTGTTGGCTCCTTTCTCCCTTCCCCTTCCCCTTCTCTCCCCCTCCCCTCCTTTCTTCTCTTTTCTTTTTCTTTTCAGGTCTCACTGTGTTGCTCAGTCTTGTCTTGAACTCCTGGCCTCAAGTGATCCTCCTGCCTTCTCCTCCCAAAGTGCTGGGGTTACAGGCGTGAGCCACTGCACCTAGCCTATATACATTTCACCTAGACTATATACATTTCAAAGTCTGTCTAGTTTTTTTTTTTTTTTTTTTAATTATTGGTATGCTTATTGGAATTTCATTAAATTTATAAATGACCTTTTTTTAAAATTTAAGGGTCTGACCATATGGTCACCTCTCTGTGTGTTTTTAAATTATTTCTTTGGTTTTCTTTATATAACTCTTGTAATTTTTTTGTTGAGTATTTCTAGATATTAAACTTGTTGTTGTTGTTGGGCTTTTTCTGCATTCTGTCTTCTGTTTTGTACCCTGCTGCTACCTTACTGCATTGTCTTCATGTTTATCAGTTTCTCCGTGCATTCTTAGGAGTTTTCCAGCTGTTTAATTACACTGTCTGTAGTTATTTATGGTTTTGCCTTCTTACTAGTCTTTATAACTGAAGCTTCTTTCTCTTTTCTACCTACTTATTTATTGTTTGATTGAGTGGGAGGAATTTCTGATTTAAAAAAAACAAAAACCTGGAAAGCCTGCTAGACAAATTCTGAAAGAACTGTAACTGTCTTTTCTACGTACTTTAGCTTGTATTTTCAGTACAGTTTAAAAACTAGTAGCGCTGGTAGAGATAAATGTTCTGTCTCTTCTAGATGAGTTTTGGAAAATTATTCTTTACATTTAGGTTTTGAGACTTAATTGTATAAAGTTTGTGTTCTCTACTGATCATTTTATTTTTGTGAATATTCTTGTTTCCTATGTATTTCATTGTTACTTTTTTGTTAAGTGGTTTATATATTTTATTTAAATTATGTATTTTTTTCTTCAGAGAACCAGCTACAATGTTAGTTTAACTCATAAACAGAAAAATAGTTGTATTCAGGTTCCTAAACGAACGTAATTTAGCACTAAATTAGTCATGGTGTTAGGCTGTCTGGATCTAGTTGCTCACACATTTGGAACAGAATCTGAGCCTTGAATTTTCTTCTTTAAAAACACAACTTTGTCCTATTTTTTTTTCTTTCTTTTCTCATCAGTCTTTAAGTATGGCTTTTTGTAACTATTTAAAAAATTAGTTTTGTGGAAATGTCACTTGTTTTTAATTCAAATTAATTTTCATCTTGTATAATTCTGAATAGTCCATTTCCGGCATTTGCCTTTTGTACATGGGGGAAGCAAGATTTTTACAAGAAATTGTCTGAAGTTTGCACTGCTGTCAGTGTTCACACCATTTTCATGGAGCAGTACATCACCATTTGAATCTTTCTTTTATGTTATTTTGGAATTTTAGGTTTCAAATGGTGTATCTTTCTAAAACCTGTGTGTTGACATCGTAATTTTCTGTGGAAAGACACTGTAAGCTCTCACCAGGTTCTTGGATTGGGTATGATTCAGAGGAACTGAATATTAATAATTGGGATTGTCTTCTTTATCTTTAAAAACGAGTTTTTACAATTGGTATCTCTTTCTGCTTCCCATTTGACAAGCTGATTGCTGACCTTTCTTTTGAAATAAGAAATTGTATGTCAGAATTCTTTTGATTAAAAATAGGAAATCTGATTTAATTGTAGAGGGAATATCAACCGCTTAAAGGGAGAATGATTCAATTTAAGTAAATGTTTATAACCATAGTTATGTGTATCAATTTTACTTGCAAGGAGAAAAAATGAGAAATCACAAATAATTCCAGAATTTACTGTATTTTCTCCCTGCTAAATGGTTGAAGGAAGAGGAATGGAGAATACATTGTGATCATTCAGTAAGAGCTTGAAGGAAAGTTGTATAAAGTAATGTAAACCACATATTAGCAAGATTATAATCTATTAATCTTAATGTTAAAAATAATGAAAAATATTTTATAGTTATATTAGATTCATTATGTTTCATTTATTTTGCAGCTTTTCATGCGACACCCAACACTTACAAGCGGAAGAACACAGAAACAGCTCTAGACAACAAACCTTGTGGACCACAGTGTTACCAGCATTTGGTAAGATTTAGTGCCTTATTATTCCAGAGGGTACTTGAGAGGACTTAATTTTGCACTTTGGTTGAGGTGATCAAGTCAGCGTTAATGTTGTCTGCACCCGTGCTGTTATGGGCCATATGATAGACAGTTTTCTCACCCATGTTGTTTCTTTCATAGCTCATGTACTACACAATTTAGTCTTTCATTAATGTGGTATTATTCTTTTTAAAATCTGTGTTATCTCTTCAGCAACATTTTAAGGTCTTTAGGATCAAGGACTCTTATGCCTTCCACAAAGTCTATGAGAGTGTGAGACACAGATAGTCCACTTACAAACCAGGCAGTCAGTAACCATATACAGTAGTAGATCCCAAGCCCTTCTCATAGCCATATCCCTCTGCTTGAGTTTTAGATGCACTGTCATTTCAGGTGTATGATAGATCCCACAGATTTTTTTTTTTTTTTTTTAAATGATGGAGAAAAGGTAAGGGGTTAGGAAAATATGAGGTAGAAAAGTTGTTTTTTTACGGGTACTCTCTTATTTTTACCATTTCCCCTCTTTGAACCAAGCCACTCCTACCTAGGAACTAAATGGGTATATATTGCCTGTTGGATTTTGGACAGAAGATTCATTGAATGGCACCTGCAGAAGGTATCCTATTTTTAAGCAATTTGGTTTTTGTAGAATGAAGTGTAAGACTGTTGACTGCTGTCAAACTTCTCCCTTCTATTTCCACTAAAAAGAAAAAAAAAATGGAATTCTTGAGCACTGTTTTATGATATTCTTTACAAGGCAGAATTTTGTTTGGCTCATCTGAAATGTTTCTGTGGTCTCTATGAACCATGCTCTTACCATTGTTTTATACTTTGAGACTGGATTACTGTACTTCATAATGCCAAATGTAACCCTCACAGTCTTGTTCCTGAAGTTCTTTTTATGTCTTCCTGTGGCTGTGTATCCTTCACAGGAAAAAAAAAGGTTGGATGTTTTAGTAGTAAGACAGGAAGTGATAAAGTCAAGCATGTTTGTGTTTTGTGTTTTTGTATACTTTAAATATTAACATAAAGATGTATGCAATGTCTTAAACTCTATATAGGTATTCTGACTCCGTGCACATTATATATATGATTCTTCTGTAAAGATTCACTTTTACATAGAGTGTATGTCCATAGAAATAATTGACTTTATTACATGAAGTGTATTTCATACTTTATCTTCTTATATTTTAACTTAATTATAACCTGTTAATATATTTTACAAATTCACAATTTAAAACTATCTTGCCTGATTTTTGTACCATCCTAGGAATATATAGAACCCATGTTTTTCTTTCTGAAATTTTCAGACTATTTAAAAGCAGATCAAAAGAAGTATATTAGACATGCAAATGATTATTTGCGATAAATGTATAATGTGATAAATTTTTTGACTAACTTTGCTTATACAGTATTTTTTTTTTTTTTCTCTTCCATCAAAATGAATTTTAGAACTTTGCCCTGATCTCAACATTTTTTATTTTGTAGGAGGGAGCAAAAGAGTTTGCTGCTGCTCTCACTGCTGAGCGGATAAAGACGCCACCAAAACGCCCAGGAGGCCGCAGAAGAGGACGGCTTCCCAATAACAGTAGCAGGCCCAGCACCCCCACCATTAATGTGCTGGAATCAAAGGATACGGACAGTGATAGGGAAGCAGGCACTGAAACAGGGGGAGAGAACAATGATAAAGAAGAAGAAGAGAAGAAAGACGAAACTTCGAGCTCCTCTGGTAAGACACGTTTAATAATCGGGTTTTACTGTTCTGTGAAAGCTTATAATGTGAGGATTAAGGATATATAATACATTGAATAATTTTCTTAGTTTTCAGTATAATGAGAAATCTAAGACCAGCGCTATCTCAAAAATGTGTAGCTGTATTGCTTCTGTTTCCTGCCTCCACCCCTACCCTAGCTTGTGATGTTTGCCCTGCTTGGTTGTTGGAAAGTTGATGATGCAGTTTATTCTCATTCTTTGTGCCATTTTTCTTTTTCGATCTTTCTCAGCTAGGGAATAATGGAATTCGGATCATTTGGTTTAATATTCTTGGTGTTCTATCAGTAGTTTTGGCTAGAGAGAAAATGTGAACTACTGATAAGTTAGTATTTTACGGATTGGATTTTACTTGTCCTTATCTTTTTGCTTTTTTCTTAAGCACACCCTGAATTTTACTTCTTAATATTATTTCTAGTCATCATTTATTGACCAGTGCTTACATTTGGTTTTGTAGAAGCAAATTCTCGGTGTCAAACACCAATAAAGATGAAGCCAAATATTGAGCCTCCTGAGAATGTGGAGTGGAGTGGTGCTGAAGCCTCAATGTTTAGAGTCCTCATTGGCACTTACTATGACAATTTCTGTGCCATTGCTAGGTTAATTGGGACCAAAACATGTAGACAGGTAAGATATCCGATAAAAATGTTGTTAAAAGAGCCTCAAACATAGGGATAAAAATGTACTCATTGTCCAAAAAAAGAAAATTCTTGGTTATTACTAAGTTCCTATTCATCTCCTAAAAATTATTTTTTCTTCTCAAGAGGGAATTGAATGAAAATTATTCTTCACGTAGGTTACAGAATTTCCCCACTGTAGACATTTAAGGTTAGATTTTAAAAGCTAGTAAGAATTTAAATTGAGCATCACAGTTCTTGACCAGAATATAATTACAGCTACCCCCAGTGTGAGGGTAGAGAGAGTGATGTCTATTATATCCTGAGCATCTAGCAGTGTCACAGAAGAGACAAAAACATTTATGTGGTATGCATGAGTATAAGAATGGTTGGCCTGAATAAGACTGTCCTCATGGCTCTGTGACTGTGCCTCTTGTCAGGTGTATGAGTTTAGAGTCAAAGAATCTAGCATCATAGCTCCAGCTCCCGCTGAGGATGTGGACACTCCTCCAAGGAAAAAGAAGAGGAAACACAGGTAAGTCTGCCATGAACCTCTTAGAGAAGTCAACACAGACAGACGCTGCCCGTGAGGCCCTTCCTAAGGGCTGCTGTTGGTTTCTACTTAGTCTGTTTTTAAAAACCTTAAACTGCCATCAAAAACAGAACTGTGGAATCTTATTTCCACTGGGAATTGCTAGTATTTTTCTATAAGAATACAGCAGCCTTCAGTATATTTGCCATGTTAAGAGTCCTTAAAATTATGGTTACCAGACTGCATTTAGGTAGGTTAAGGAAAACTTACTTAGTAGCTTTTGCAGTAAAGGCTACACAAATAATTAACAACATGAAATGTTCTGTCTTTCCGATGTGAGCTCTGGGCCAGTTTTTAGAAGTATCTTTTATTCTAGGAGCTTGAATTTCTAAGTTGTGTGGCACTCCATTCCGATACTCTTAATAAGGCCTGTGTGAATGTTACCTTTACCTTAGTGAATGTTTTCAGGCTGGTTTGATTTGTATCTGCTCTAATCTCCCTATACCTCCACCTCACATTTTTAAAAACGAGAAACACAATTGGGTAGGTAAGGGTGCAGTTAGATTATGCTTCAAAAATTGTGTACAGGCTCATGTTACATTTTGTTACTTTAAAGAAAGTATAGGGTCAACCCAATTTAGAATTTTAAAAAATCAAGTGTTTTTTCTCCCCCATAAGAATTTAGGCTTTAGGAGATGCTTCTGAATTTTTGGTTGAATTATTTCTGACCATGTAGTTTACTTGATTGGTTAATGATGCCTGAAATTAGAGAAAGTGATCAGTACCATCCACATCAGAATAAATCAACAGACAGACACGCCTACTGCTTTGTACAGCATTGGGAGCTCAGGGGTCCTGACCAGGAGTCATGGATAAACACAGGAAATGACGTCTTGCCACACCTGGGGCAGCCTGAGCCATCAAGCTGTTTGAATTGCCCCAAACTATGGCAAGAATTAGCTGGGGGTGAGCATGACTCTTGGCTTTAACGCACTGTGTGTTCATGGCACAGAGAGATCCAGTCAGGCAGCTCTCTTGGATTTGTAGCTTCCCTGCAGAAGTTCATGTTTCATTTTCTTTGTGTTTTTGCAGGTTGTGGGCTGCACACTGCAGAAAAATACAGCTGAAAAAGGGTTAGCATCTTTCCATTTCCCTTGTCATTGGCTTAACAATGTCTGCTTTGTTCTCATTTGTTTTAGAATAGTAACTGGATTAGAGCTTGGGTTATTCTAATATAATTGCGTTCTGTACATTAAACCAATTTGAATGGAGGATGTCTGTTGATGACCCCAGTTGGTTCTCTTCTGTGAAGTGGAGGCTGATTGGAAGGTGTGAGTCCTAGTCAGTTGAAGGAGGAGTGCTTTGGGATGGGACTGAGATGTAGCCCTGCTCTAGATGGAGCTCACAAGCACTTGGGGGTGGGAGAGTATTTTTGCCATCATTCTGTAAACAGGAATATGTGTAACATTATGCATTCAGTAAAGGAAGGCCAGCTACACTCCACAGGTAGTAGGGAAGAATGTACTCTTGTTAATTGTGTATGATCGTTTCCCATCTCCCTGGATTCATTGGCCTGCATGATGTTATCTTTATTCAGACGGCTCCTCTAACCATGTTTACAACTATCAACCCTGTGATCATCCACGGCAGCCTTGTGACAGTTCGTGCCCTTGTGTGATAGCACAAAATTTTTGTGAAAAGTTTTGTCAATGTAGTTCAGAGTGTAAGTATTTGTTGCTTTGATGCAATTGCATGAGAACTAAATAGGCCTTTGGTCAGCAATTTAAAAAATCAAAAAGTAAGAACACAGGAGCACTCCCTTGTTTACTTTAGGAAATTCATCGATTCTACAGGTATTGATTGAGCCCCATACCTGGCACCATGCCAGTGACCAGTCAGTCGCCTGGGTGTCGTGTGTCTATGTGTATGAGGCAGGCAAAGGTGTATTAAAGGAACCTGAATTTTATTTTTTTCTTCTTTGATCATTTAAATTAAGTCATATTAAAGTCGGCACAGATTGTAAGAGGAATCTAGAAGGAGCTACCCAAATAATTTTTGGGCACCAGAAGTTGTCAGAGTTTAGGAAGGTTTTAGCCTTCAGAATAAAGGAATGTAGCATAAATGTAGGGGATTATTATAATTGTTTAATGAAACTGCACATGAAGCTTGAGTACTAAGGGAGTGTTTAGAACTAGGAGCTATTAGAATTGTCAAGGACCATGGATATTGTTTCATCCAAACCCTTTATTCACATTTACTTTAAATATATACATTATTTAACAAATGAAAAATGGAAAAACAACTCAGTGGTGGTCTTTTTCAGTACAAACAGCTTTAACTTCGCTGTTAATACTTCCATTTCCTTGTCTATACGGTAGAGTAATAAGGTGGTTGTGAGGGTTGAGAGTCAGTCAGATGCTCAGTACAGCCCTTGCGACATATCTTTCTGCAAGTTCTTGCATATGGTGATGATTGTGATAGTGATGGTGTTGATGATGAGTGAAGAACCTCCACACCTCTCTCTGAAGGTCAAAACCGCTTTCCGGGATGCCGCTGCAAAGCACAGTGCAACACCAAGCAGTGTCCATGCTATCTGGCTGTCCGAGAGTGTGACCCTGACCTCTGTCTTACTTGTGGGGCTGCTGACCATTGGGACAGTAAAAATGTATCCTGTAAGAACTGCAGTATTCAGCGGGGCTCCAAAAAGGTGAGCAACAAGTTGCTTCTGGAAGGTTGTTTTTAGTGATACCAATCTTAGGATTGTCTTGGATGATTTCACTAGGGCAGAAAATAAAAGTGATCCTTGAAAGGTGCAACTGATGAGAAAGAAAGTGTTGATAATTTTCTCTGGGTAATGCACTATGGGGCAGTCTCTTCAGTATTCTAGAGAACACCATACTCTGGTGGTGGGAGAAACCAGCAAATTCTGAGAAGTAGCCATTCATGGTATGAGATTTGAAATATAGAGATTTGAATTTCTCTTTAGTATCTTTAATGCAAATAAACGGTGATTTCTATCAAAACACAGACTCATTCTCATCAGATAGTATTTTTAGGTTCCTTACTATGTAGGGTAAATGATGAAATTTCCCATGGCAGGTTTTTATAGACTTAGTTCCTGTTTAATAACCTTGAAAAAAAAACCCAGCCAGGAATTATATATTTGAATTCTGGGAATTGTATGTAGGTAATTTTAACTGTATCAGTCAGGAAGTAATTATTGAGCAAAAGAAACCGCAACAACATGTATTCGGGAAATTTGTCTTTTTTTTTTTTTTTTTGGGGGGGGGTAGATGATAGGTTTTTTTCTTCAGTCAGTTCTTCTTATAATAATAGCTGACATTTATTAAGCATGTAAAAATAGCAGGCACTGTTCTAAGTGCTTTAGTGGATTTGTTCATTGATCCTGACAACTCTGTGAGTGAGGAATATATGTTAACCCCATTTTACGGGTACAGGAAACCCAAAGTCACAAGACTTATAAAGCAGCAGGAGATCAAATCCCCCAGGCTCCCACTCCCATTAACCTGCTCTTATGCTGTGTGTGTGTGTATATGTGTGTTGGGGGGTGTAGAGTAGACATATCTTAGGTTGTTGGACCATTTATTTATGATCAAGATTACACTTTTTACCAGCAAGTCCCCTTCACCCAGAAATTCTGCTCCAGGCAAAACACTGAACTTCTCTTGGTTTTGTTCCCTTGTGTCTTTGAACCAAAGTCTGTGTTTATGGCAGATACCTGTGCAGGGTGGTAGGTTTTTGTTTTTGTGTTTAGCTCTGATTTTTTTCTTTTAGGCATTTAAACCGTTTTACTCTAGGCAGTTATATATCTGTTGAGGTCACTGGATCACGGTGATGCTGGTTCAGTTTCCGATGGCAATACCTGTGCAGACCTAAAAATCTCCCTTTCTCCCCCAAACAACTTGCCATTGCACTGCTTCCTCACTTTGTTCAGAAAGAGGGTAATACTATTGATACTGACATGTCCTCTTTGTAAGACATATTTTAGCTCTTAAAAATGTTAAACTATATAGGTACTTTTTACCAATTGGGTTTCGTTTGCATAGCAGTATTTAGCTATAATTTAGTTTCTGATCAGAAGGGTATTTGGGAAGTTCACCTCACAGGTGAGTGGTAGGATGTTCCAGAATAGGAATAGATTGGAAGCTTGAGTGATCAGGAAGCCTTTGTAAAGGTCATAAGAAAATTTTGAATGAAAGCATAATAATGAGCCATGATGAAAAATTGGCATGTGTTTGGGAACACACCCCTAACTATGTAATTTACTGCAGTGATCATATTGGCCTTTCTGCTGAAAATAGACTACTGGACTGACAAGATCATGCTGCCACCTCTGGGTAGATTTTCATGTTATCCTGAGGAAGTGGGGTGGAAGAACAAATCCAAAAGAAAGCTGCTGTGGGCTTCAGAGGGAACAAATGCCAGTAAAGAATCGGGGTGTCCTTGAGGGCATCTATAACTGGTAATAGATGTCACTTGACGGAAGTAGAGGGAAAGTTTTGAAGAGGAAGAGTGATTTGGTGGTGCCCTTAAATTAAATTCAGGATGAAAGTAAATTACTTAAGGAAATCAAGGGCTGAGGAGACCAGGCAGCCAAAGTGCAGCCGTAATGCAGACAACCAACACCACCAAAAGTTTTTTCTGTAAGACGGTGATACTTCTCTGCTCTGTAAGAAAAACATAATTTTCATACTTAGCCAGCCATTCTTAGCAGCTTTCACATTGACTGAAGCCATGTGCTCCATTACTGCCTTAGAACAGGTCTGAAGATTGACAGCGATAGCTTTGTTTTTATTCTGTAGTCTAATTTGTCCCTAGTCCATCTTTACCCTCTTTTTTGATTATATGATTGTGTTTTATTCTCTAGCATTTATTGCTGGCACCATCTGATGTGGCAGGCTGGGGGATTTTTATCAAAGATCCTGTGCAGAAAAATGAATTCATCTCAGAATATTGTGGAGAGGTAAGGCACTGATCACCTACATTCAGGTGGCATTGTATATAATAACTTTTCTTTATTTTAGATTGATTTCATTAGGTAGGTCTGTGGGTTTGATTGGAAATGAATTGCCATAAACTGCCTTTTCAGCCTGGACTTCTGCAGGTTGTGGATTTGCATGCTTAGTAACTGGATGGTGCTGGGTGCGGTGGCTCACTCCTGCAATCCCAGTACTTTGGGAGGTTGAGGCAGGTGGATTGTTTGAGCTCAGGAGTTGGAGACCAGCATGGGCAACATGGCGAGACCCCATTGCTACAAAAAAATGCAAAAATTAGCTGAGCATACCTGTAGTCCCAGCCACTTGCAAGCTGAGGCAGGAGGATCGCTTGAGCCTAGGAGGTTGAGGCTGCAGTGAGCCATGTTTGTGTCATTGTATTCCATCCTGGGCGACAAAGTGAGACCCTGTCTCAAAGGGGAAAAAAAATAACTGGATTGCTTTGATTCTAGCCATATTTAGCTTTTCTCATCTAGGGACAACAGGGAGAACAAGAGCTTTATCATAGTGTCCTGCTTAAATCCACAACCTAGTTGATAAGGACCTAGAAACAACAGTGTCATTAGTTACTCACCTTTTAAATTGTTGAGTTACAGAAAAATCATAGGGCTAGCTTCAGTTTGGAACCAACTCACCCAATTTGTGTGTCCCATCCCCCCCCCCCCCCCCCCCCCATTTTTAGATGAAAGTTTGCGCTTATTTCCCAGGCTCGAGTGCAGTGGCGTGATCTCTTCTCACTGCAACCTCCGTCTCCATCTCCACGGTTCAAGCAATTCTCCTGCCTCAGTTTCCCAAGTAGCTGAGATTATAGGCATGCACCACCACTCAGCTAATTTTGTATTTTTAGTAGAGATGGGGTTTCTCCGTGTTGGACAGGCTGGTCTTGAACTCCCGACCTCAGGTGATCCACTTGCCTCTGCCTCCCAAAGCGCGCGCGCGTACACGTGTGTGTGTGTGTGTGTGTGTGTGTGTGTGTGTGTGTGTGTGTGTGTAAGTTTAACTCAGCAAAAAGACTTTTGTTTCTTACTTCCAAGGATAATTACTTTGGGATGTGGAAATATTTCTGAGTTGGGGTCCAGTGTGCTGAATGGGAAAGAGAACTTGGCAGTAGTGACCCTTTTTGTTGCGTATTCTCCAGAAGGTCCAGTATTCACTCTGTGAGCTTTTGTGTGTTCTGTCAGGCTTGATCACCTTTATCCAAAAGAATTTTCTCCTGTGTCCTTCTTTTTAGATTATTTCTCAAGATGAAGCTGACAGAAGAGGGAAAGTGTATGATAAATACATGTGCAGCTTTCTGTTCAACTTGAACAATGGTATGTTTTTGAGCTGGGAGGCAGTGATTTCCTCTGAATTGCATGTGGCAGCCTTTTGCCGCATGCAATTTCTGCTTCAGAAATGAAGGTAGAGGTCAGTGAGGTGACCAGAAGGAAGATCTCCGCAAAAGCATGAGGGGCTGCTGGCTGGAAAGGAACTGGAGCAAGGAATTCCTCAGGTAGCAAATACTAGAAAACTGCCTTGCTAGAGTCCCAGCCATCTGTGGATGGTGCTGCACCAGTCTCCAGCTGTGAAGGGGACGTTGTGCTCTGTTGCTGCTCACCTCTTGTGTTCAGGAAGCTCAGCACACCTCCTCCAATCAGTGCTTCTGACCAGGGAGGAGCACTGCAATTTAAAGCATCTTCCAGACTTCCCTGGATATTTTCAAAGGACTGAGAGGAAAGGCAGCTTCTTGCATAGCTGATGTATGTTCTAGGGTAGAGTGTAAGGCTGTAGGGAGTATTTTGGTGGGATTATGTGAAAATGGAGGTTGGCTTAACATGTAAGATATTCAGAGAAACTCTTAGTTGGAAGTAGCAGGTTTTTTCTAAGAATGCTTCATAGACATTAAAATTAATTTTAAATGTGAAAATGCCTATTCTTGATGTTCGGAAGAATTTAGATGTTGTTTTCTTTTGGCCGTGTTTTGCTCAGTAAGATATGTTTATAGTTGATAAGTAATAGCTTTTGAGTCAGATAACCATCTTGAATTACAGGTGATTAAATTTAACCTGTAACAATAAATAGTATGTTCTTCCAAATGTCATTTCTTACATAATGAAGTTGGTTGAATGATTTATTTGCTTTTGCAGGCAAACCCTGAAGAACTATAACCAGTTGCATTTACAGAATCATAATAACTTAATTGACTTAAAACTGAAATTATTCACTGGGTTGTGCTTATTTTTTTTTTTTTTTTTAGATTTTGTGGTGGATGCAACCCGCAAGGGTAACAAAATTCGTTTTGCAAATCATTCGGTAAATCCAAACTGCTATGCAAAAGGTAGGTACCTTTGAAGTCAGAATTGGAGCTCCCTTTTCAATCCTGTGATGATGGACTTGAATACGTCTGGGCTAGTTTGTTATGTGAACAAGCCAGTTAACCACCCATTGCCCGTCTTCATGCTCACTAACACCAGTGTCTCTCTTCCCAGTTATGATGGTTAACGGCGATCACAGGATAGGTATTTTTGCCAAGAGAGCCATCCAGACTGGTGAAGAGCTGTTTTTTGATTACAGGTTGGTAAAGTACATTTCTAGCATGATCTCTAAGGGCTTTTTCTACTGGATTGTGAACTCTGGACAAAGAATATTTTTTAGATGTGCTGTCTTTGAGGTGTGGGGGGTGAATTTTTTTGACAAGTTAGTGTTTGCTATGGGCATTAGTGGGGAATTAGGTTACACTTTCCTCTTAGGTATTCATTATCCATTTATTTATTATACAAGTCATGCTTATTTTAAAAACAGATTAAAATCCATGCAGAAAGCCCCATTTCTCACTCTGCTGTTGACAGCTGGGTGAGTCCTAGACTTTTTCATATTATGCTGCATGCTTGCTTGTGGAACATTTTCCAGAGTAAATGTGATCACACTGTCCTGTAGATTTTTCTGCAACCTGGTTTTACTTGACAGTATACTATGTATATCTTTACTGATGAGATCTACTTAATTTATTGTTTGCTATAATACTTATTACACAGATTATTATTTTAAAAGGTGCTGGTGTCAAATTGCTGCTTGGTCACCCGTGGGTTCTTTCTGGGGGAAAAGCTGGAGGGGAGGTGTTGGCACTTGTGAGCCACCGATGGTTTCTAACTGTGTGATTAGGCATTAGGCTGCCAGTTGATGCTGTCAAGCTCTGTGGGATAAATTTAAGTCATAAATTTAATACAGATTTAAGTGCAATCAGATGACTGTCTAGTTCATGAACTCCTTTGGCCCCATATACATCCCTTCCAGAAGGTGTTTGTGAGTACCGAGTTCTCACATATTCGGACTGGCCTTTAATGTCTGCTGCACAGCCGAGAGCTCTCAGTGAGGCAGATGAGGTCTGAGTGAAAGGCCCCCTTTACCAAAAGGCCACTTCATTCCAGGCCTGCTGTGAATGAAGAGTCGGGGGTGGAGCTGGGGTTGGAGACAAGGCTATCCAGCTTCCTTGGGCTGGCCCAGTGGCCCCACCCCACAGATGGGCTTCTTGTGCTTCTTTCTGGGTGTCTGCTGCACTCCAGTTCTTTTTCACCTGGGGGAGTGACTGACAGCTGCTCTTTGGCCCTCTTTGCTGTGGTCATCGTTCTTTCCAGACCATGGTTCTATTTTGTCTTTCAGTGTCAGGCCTAAACATCATTACGTGCACCTGCCTTCCTGGGGCCACTTGCTTCAGAGGCATAGGGGAAGGCTGGGCAGAGCTCTGGCCAGGTTTGTTCAGTTCAGAACTTGGCAGCATCTCAACTAGATGGCCAGCAACATAGACCAATGCGTTGCTTCTACAAATGTGCCCTTATGCAGGCAGCCATGTAACTGGATGTATGTGTATTTTTTTTTTTCAAAGATATTTAAATGCACTCACTGTATCGAGCAGGCTTTGTTAAGTCTCAGCACATGTTGGATGGGTGGTCATCCACCAAACGTGCTTTTTATGTTGTTTCAGATACAGTCAGGCTGATGCCCTGAAGTATGTCGGCATCGAAAGAGAAATGGAAATCCCTTGACATCTGCTACCTCCTCCCCCCTCCTCTCTGAAACAGCTGCCTTAGCTTCAGGAACCTCGAGTACTGTGGGCAATTTAGAAAAAGAAAATGCAGTTTGAAATTCTGAATTTGCAAAGTACTGTAAGAATAATTTATAGTAATGAGTTTAAAAATCAACTTTTTATTGCCTTCTCACCAGCTGCAAAGTGTTTTGTACCAGTGAATTTTTGCAATAATGCAGTATGGTACATTTTTCAACTTTGAATAAAGAATACTTGAACTTGTCTTTGTTGAGTCATCTCTCAGTGCTTTTAGGACTGTAACAAGACACTTTTAAATTTAACTCGGGTTTTTAGTTGTCTTCATATGAATCGATTTAACAGATACTGCTTGTGGATACGTGGAAGACGGCCATATATGAAGAGCACTACTGTGCACCCTAAGGGCTTACCCAGTAAAGGGCTGGATCTTATAGGCAAGACCAGGGTGGGTATGCTCCGGTCAGCTGTGCAACCTGGAGAAAGTGATGTGACCTCCAAGTCTGTTCCCCATGTATAAACTGACAGAGTAGACTTTGGGGATTTTTAAGAACCTACCTAGTTCTAAACTCCATTGCTCTAGAGTTTTTCAGAAATACAGCAATATAAGTTGGGATTCCTTACTTACCTACAAAACGTGACAGGTATAAAACCAAACTATAGTTTTATATCTTCTCAAAGAAGAGGTAAAAAAAACACAAAAGTGTCAAGGAAATCACATTTACCTTGCATGCCTTGTGATAATGTGGTTGGTTTCAGAATCTGAGGTCCCTTCCCCTCCCCTTCTCCAAGTACGTTCACTAACATCATCGTGGGACCCTCAGAGCTGCTGCAAACCGGTCCACACCATTACTTGGCAGTTGCCTTTTCTACAGTGAGATCAGATTTTAATTTACAATACTCTATTTACTTAATGTGAAACCTAATTAAAGTGACTCACCTTGCTTTCCAATTCCACAGCATTTGCAAGATCAGGTTTCCATCACATCAGTGCACAGACGCAGCAACTGAGTCCTCCAGTGAATCTGCCACCTGATTGGGGATTGAGGAGATCCTGCCTCAGCCTTGTCCTATGTGTTGCTTTTAGTCTCATCCACATCATCTTAATGATAGTGCTGATCTATTTTACTGTCTCCACTGGAGATAGTCTAAATAACTATCTCCACTCTCCACCCAAAAAACGGTATCATCCGCTTAAGAGCTTGTTTCCCTGGATGCCCTCATGTTCCACCCTCAGGACTCAGCAGGACCCTAGGCAGAGTGGGCAGCCATCAAGCTCCTGAGACAGTTACTTCGTTATTTGGGTTAGGTCATTCTCTAGATGCCTCAATGGCCTTGCCTAGGCACAGGCAAATGGAGCCCATCTGTTCATCATTGCCTGTAGGCCTGTTCATGAGACCCCAAAGATGACTTGGGCCCAAAAGTACCTGCTGACACAGCTCATTCCAGCCACAGCCCCCAGCCCATCCGCAAAGGAACATTGGGAAGTGGATCCTTGAAGCCTCCAGTGAGCTCAAGTGTACCAGAGCCCCAAATGCATTGGAAAGAAAGTGGCACTGGTGGAAGGCAGTTTTTGAGTACTGTCTGGTGTATTTTCAATGCACAGCCAACTTCTTATACCGTTATTTGTAATGTACTTCTCTAAATGCCTCTTCAGTGACTCCCATGAACACAGATTTTTCTGAACAGAAATCTTTGAGGTAATAACCCATTTAACCTATGTCAGGCTTGTCTGGTCTGTGGACAGCCAGCTGCATGCAGTCTAATACAAATCCGTAAACTTTCTTAAGACATTGAGGTTTTTCATGTTTTTTGTTTTTTTTTTTTTCCCCAGACAGGGTCTCACTGTGTCACTGAGGCTGGAGTTCAGTGGTGCGATCTTGGCTTACTGCAACCTCCGCCTCCTAGGTTCAAGTGATTCTGGTTTCTCAGCCTTCCGAGTAGCCGGGATTACAGGCACAGGCCACCCCACCCGTCAGATTTTTGTGTTTTTGGTAGAGATGGGGTTTTCCTATGTTGGCCAGGCTGATCTTGAACACCTGACCTCAAGTGACCCCCCCAACCCCACCCTGCAGGTGTGAGCCACTGCTCCTGGCATTTTTTTTTTTTTTTCAGCTCGACAGCTATTGTTTGATACACACATAGGCAGCACCTCACCTGCAGACTGACTTCTGTGGATAAAGCTACAGGCACCTAGAAGCTGTGCTAGGTTTTCATCAGTCCCTGGTTCATCCCGTCTCCAGTCTTCACTGTATCCATCCCAGGTCCTGACTTCCAGTTCTGCCCAGGGTGGTCAGCAACTCTATCAAAAGTCAATCAAATGTAACCCACACATTTTAAGCTTATAGATAGGTTATCAAGACTGGATCCAAAATGTTAACATTTTGAAAACTGTATTCTGTTAAATCTTAATGGAACTAGTTGAAATAATTGCCTATTCCCTCAGTCCCTTGATATAAACAATTCCAGTGAGGGCTACACATGGATGCCTAGTATTAGAAGTCCACACTCACCTGTTTTGGTGAGCGCATTTTCGGGGCTGCCCCTGCACAGGGTCATGAACTGGACAGATGAGCAACGAGGGTATAAAATGCACCTGGGCAGCCAAGTGGCTGATTCCTAGAAAACAGGAAATCGTCTTCATCAGAAGGGGGATTCAATTGAAACAGCTGAAGGCCAGCAAGCATGTTTTCCAACTGAAGGGGATGGTAATTCTAAATTTCAAAGGAAAATTAGGTACTAATATTCATCAAGGAGCAGCATCTTAAAATGCTGTCAGTAAAGATACTTTACAGGCACCTGTTCACCCTGTAACAACTGTTCTCTTACCCCATTATCTGGGGCTCATCTTCAGATTCCTGTCTTGTAGCTGCCTGGCCAGCAGTCCAACTCTCTACCCATGCTTAACAGAGCCCAATCAGGAGACCTACCCCCCGGCCGCTGAGATCAAGGTCCTCCCTTGCCTTGTTCCCTCAGGCCACAGTGATAATCCATAGCTTGTGCCTCTGGTCTTAGTGCACAGCCCAGCTCTGATTAAACCACACTGAATGTTTCTACAAACCAAGGGGTAAAATACTGATTTTATAAAGTATGAGTTAAAGTTGTCAACAGATTAAACCTTTGTTGCTGTGATGCTATTTCCGAACTTTTTGGCCATGATTCCAAGATAATAAGCCTTGGTCCCAGTGGGTAACAACCACACTGTGTAGACCCCCACTAGGATTCAGCAGCCCCAGATTTTTCCCAGGTGTTGGAAAGAGGCTCCCCTATACCTCAAAAAAGGGGTAAAAGCAAGAGTGATAGTGTAAGCACTTCTGGCGTTGGATTAGTTCAATAATACCGGGCTTGGTGATTCTTTGTAAACAATTTTTTTTCCTTTGAGATGGAGTCTTGCTCTGTTGCCCAGGCTGCAGTGCAGTGGCACCATCTCAGCTCACTGCAACCTCTGCCTCCTGGGTTCAAGTGATCCCCCTGCCTCAGCCTCCCAAGTGGCTGGGACTACAGGCGTGCACCACCACAACTGGCCAATTTTTGTATTTTTAGTAGAGATGGGGTTTCACCGTGTTGGCTGGGCTGGTCTCGAACTCCTGACCTCAAGTGATCTGCCCGCCCTGGACTCCCAAAGTGCCAGGATTACAGGCGTGGGCCACTGTGCCTGGCCACAATTTTCACAGTAACAAAATGTCAATTGTATGTGCAATACCATGGTAATTTACAAGTATTTTCTTCAAGAAGAGGGCTTGAGAACTGGGAGGAATGTGGCCTTCCTCCTGGGTTCTAACTATGCTCCCGTGTCGGGACTGAACATCAGAGGGTTTCCAGAAGCCTGGGACACTCTGCCTCGAAGCAACTATGGAAGACTACCACTTACTAGATTGTCCTAAAAAAATTAGAGAATGTCACCCTTTCCATTTCTTACCAAGGGAAATGCAGTCAACCTACATATAAGGGACATATGGACCTAAACACAGGTCTTGGAAAGCCAGTCAGCACAGTACACTTACCCAGTGCAAAGGGGAGCAGGTAAAGGCCAGGAATCTGAAGGTATGGGATGAACTCCGGACTCACCCATCCCTCAGCTCACCTTTGCTTACCAGGAGGAATTTCCATGGGACCAAGTTACTTACCCAAGTGCCTGCTTGATCCCGGAGGAACTGGAGAGACCAGCAAACTCATTGTGACGTTTCCTATCATTCAAAGGACTGAAATATGCAGGCTCTGAAAGTGGGTCTGTGATGTTTCTTTGCAGCATACTTTGCTCACTGGCAGAAAAATTGTCTGGTTTGAGGAAAAGCAACAGGTGAGCTTCACTCCCAGTCTGTCCTGTGGAGCGCAGGGTGGTTTGGAATACCACCTGCTCCTGCCTGGCTTTTATACTGAAACTCTTCACTAGATTGTTTGAAAAAGAAGATATACTCAAAAGAAATGTGGAATCCATTAGATGCTGTTCATTACCATTACTTTTTAACCTATGTAACCTTTGTGACAAGGTTGCTTTGTTGCCCAGGCTGGAGTGCAGTGGTTTTGGCTCTCTGCAGCCCCAACCTCCTGGGCTCAAGTGATCCTCCCACCTCATGAGCGGCTGGGATGACAAATATGTGTACCACCAAACCCGGCTAATTTTTGTAGAGATGGGGGCTCCCTACGTTGCACAGGCTGGGCTCTCTTCAGCTGTTGGGCTGACCAGTGTGAGCCATGGTACCCGGCCCTACGTACCTTTTGAAACTAACCCGTCAGGTGTCTGAGTGTCCTGAGAAAATCCAGAACTTGGGCTTATTTTGTTAGCGATGCCTCCTCAACCCGAATAACCTGCATTTGGGCACAGGGATGGTGTGCTAAGGATGTTCAAGATACATCACTTGTGAAACCCATGAGGTACCTGAAGTTTCTACGAGGAAAAGAGTTCCTGGGAGCAGAGTGGCATCTCCGAGCCTGGCTGGGAAAAGTCTCTGCTGCCACTTCTCCATGTCTTCTGCCCTTTGGCTGGGAAGTGAGTGTCATGGCAAGTGAGAAAGAAGGCAGAAACAACACTGAGACACAGGCAGGCAACATGTAGGACTCCCGGTAGGGCCGGGGGGAGGGGCGCTGCTCCCAGGATGCCCAGGATGTGGTCACATTCGTGCCAGGAGGAGGGGATGGGGTTTGCACCCCCACGGCCCAGGATCTCCTCTCCTGGGGACACACTGGGGCAAACAATCCATTCTCAGGGAGGAATAACTTTTCTAACAAGCCAAGAACAGGGTCCAATTTGCCAGCAGGGGCCTGAAAAGCAAGAGAACCTCAGCTCCCTGACGTACTGCTGGCATGAGGGTGAGTCCAGGGAGCTTCACCCGTCAAAGCTGACGTTTCAGTCTGTCAGCTCCTCACAACCACCTCCTGGGACTGGAATGGAAGTGTGGACCAGCAGGCTGATACCACCCTGTGCCCATACTGCTCCACGCTGACTCAAACTCGGGCACCAGAGGCTGACGGTGATCAGGGATCCCGGAGCCTGGCCACTCACCTTCGATCCTACCTCCTCTACCCACTAGAGGCAGCCTCCATCACCTCGCCTCAGATTCCCCACCTGCAAAGAGAAAGATATTATTTCCCGCCTAGTTTGTCGAATCAACGTATGGTCACCGACTCACTGAACACAGTGACACGCTGCATTCAAGTCACCATGGGAAGTCACAAAAATAAGCATGATTTTTAAAAAAGACTACACAAGGCCTTAAAATTTTAAGATCTTAAAAATTTTCCACCCAAAGAATACAGCCTTTTAAACTACAGGAAGACACTAGGAATATAGATGTGCACAATCGTTATATCTTTTATTTACATATAGAAATTAGTAAAACTTAAAACAAAACCAAATGCGACTTGTACAGAAATCCTTTAATTTTCTTTATTTTCACACATTAAAAAATGAAACACACTATACAAATGGTTTTCCATAGCAGATTACACGTGGGTCCATTCAGACTTGCTCTCAAAGTGCTGCCAACGTGACAGGCGCTGCCAAGGTGACAGCGGCGACCTGGGGAGCCCCTGTACTGACTGAGACGCGGTAGCATGCAGCCCTCGGCGGGAGGGTCAGTCCCTGCTCTTCTTAAATTAGGGTAAATGGCATTGGTGTCCGTATTTACAGACTTGAAATGTATCAATCCTGAGCAGTTCCGATGTAAATCCGAGACCAGCTGATGGGAGTCTTGGTCTCAGTTTTAAAAAGGGAGGTCCATGGCGGCAGGCTGGCTGCTATGAGCTTGAGTTGTTTTCATTCTTTCCAACATGAACTATTTGCTGAGGGTCACACAGACCTCTCCAGAAGGGTTAAGCCAAGTAACTGTAGGTGTCCTTTTCACCATCAACTCGCTCCAAATATTCCTTCTCGATTAGAATGTCAATGCATTTCTGGGTGTTATTTTTAAAAAGGAAGAGGTAATGAAAGAAAAGAAAAACACAAATTATCATCAGAACAGAGAGAGGCTGCCCCTCACCCCGATCGGATCTCCCCACACTCGGAGCTCAGTGGGGAGCAGTCCCCCCAACCCCAGATCTGTTAGCATCGAGTTTTACATCCTGGGCAGCTAAGCCTTTGGGCATGGAGTTCCTTCAATTTTCATTTCCTTAACACTTGCTGAGGGTGACTCGCGTCCCTCCAGCACCCACCCTAGGAACTGGAGTCAGGGGCTGTGTGAGCCACGGGGGCCACAGTTTCCCTTTCTACCCAAGTCTGCTGCCTCTGGGCACGACTCGGTCTCGCAAGAAGAGGCCATGAACAGGGAACAGGGGACTGCGGAGACCCCTGAACAGCATGAACGAACTGGCACCTGTGCAAGGCTCCAGTCTGCTGTGGAGTCACCCATCAATGCCACCCCTGAAGCTCTCCACTGGCTGTGACTTACCCAAGTGGTTTCAGAAAAGGAAAGTCCGGCTTAGTTACCATTTTAAACAAACCTCACCAGAAATAAGCCAAATGTCAATTATCAGTGGGCTACATGAAGGGAGGCATGTTCCCACAACAGAGCACCGTTAAGGGCAGTGACAACGAACCAGTGCTTCCCCATACTGCAACACTTGAATCTCCCGGAGATAATGTGAGGGAATTCCTACCAGGCACGGGAGTGTGTGCTCTAGAAACCATTTATGTATCATGCAAAAGCAGGCAAAACTGCTTTATGGTGTCAGAAGACATGACAGTGATTTTCTGCGGGACCACAAGTACTGGCTGGGGCGGGCGGACTTCCGGGATGCTGGTCATGTTTCAGTTCTTACCTGGGTGCAGATTACACAGTGCACTGACTGTGAAAGTCATCAGGCTGGTGCTCTATCACCTGTGCACTTCTTTGTATGTGTGTTTCAACAGAGTTAAACTGAAGCCAATTTTCTTTTGTAGAAATCCTCTACATACAAAGAAGCCAGCTCCCTTCTTCATGCTACAGCAACCAATCCACTTTTTGCTACATCTTTTATCTTCTACGTTAAGAAAGGCATGTGACTGCTATGTAAGTCCTGTACCTTGATCACAGGGACCCGAGGTTTGAACCTGGAGGACAGCTGAGTGAGGACCTCGCCAAGTAACTGCTGGTGTTTCAGAACCTTCCTCATCTTCATGATTCTGACGATCGCCGCCTATGCAACCAGACAAGGAAGAAGAGGCGCGTTTAGAGCTGTAACCACTGAGCACTGCTAAGGGCAAGCCACGCAGAGGCTGCCGACGTTCTGTGTCTCTGCACAGGACCACAATTTCCTCACAGGTGACAAGCGCCCTGCAGGTGAGAGGAGAGGGAACCAATTCTACCTGCCTAGGTTTCAACTCGAACGTGGCAAACACTAAAATGTCTTTGTCTTTTGAGCAATTTTAACTTACATACGTTAACTCAATCATAAAGGATTTAAAACAGGAGAAAAAATGAAGTCTTCCAGGCCACGGAAGCTGCCCACCCTCCCCACTGAATGACTCTCCTTCCCCCTCATTTCAATTGAACCTGCCACAGTGTTTGCTGTCCAACATTTTCAGCAAGAGGACTGCCCGCGTTTACCTGGTGACATGAAGGACTAATTCAGGTAACAAGGCCCTGGCTCTCCACCTGGCCACCTTCTGCCATCACAGACCCATTCGTCCGGCAACCACTCCCAAGTCGCCCCCACCCACGGCCCGTCCTCGCGAGCCGTCCCTGCGTGAGGGACAGCACACCTGGCACCGGCACGCAGGTAAAGTCACCTGAATCAGTAGTTTGCGGTCTTCCTCAATATTTTTGTGTGTGGTTTCTTGTTCCTGCTTCTGTTCGGTTTTCATTGGCACATTGATGTTAACCCTTAATTTCTTACTATCAAGAAAATTGAGGAAACCAATCACTATTATGTTAAAAGGCAGGCAAATGAGGCTGCTTTCTATTCCTCAGCCTTCAAGAAGTGTTCTGCTTCCCTAGACAGAGGGTAGAGTGTTGATTTCTATTCACTCTGTGAAAATGTCCTCTGCCCAACACTGGGCAGAGTCGCATCACAGGGCAGTTTCCTACTTTGCCATTAACAGAGACGTCCACGTTACAGAAAATCCAGGTCCTTAATAATTTGCTCTCCCAAATTGTGTCAAGTGAAATAAAATCCAGCCACTTGGACATAAGGTCCAAACGTTCTTGGTGCGTCATTTAAGGAGACCTACTTGCCAAAAAAAGAAAAAGCCCAGAAGCTCAGAGTTGGATGGAGAAACATCGAAGCTTGCTGAATGGAAGCGAAGGCCCATCTCACACTCCCGGGAAGTGTTCTCAACGCCTCAGCCCTCCTTCAGCCTCACAGCTTTAGGACTCCATGAAATCCAAGGGCACCAGCCTGGGGGCACTCACACAGCTTCATCCTGAGTCTCCGACCTCCCCCGGTTTGTAACAATACTGAGAGATGTATTCGGGCTCCCAGGGGATATGTCTGTGGTCTAGGGCCATCTATTTATTAGATTTTTCTTACTTTTTATAACCAAGGTATAATTTTATTAAGGTATCTGGCTTCAATTCCACCTCATCAACATTTGCATTTTCATCTTCCAAGACCTATAAGAAAACAACTGTTACTATTAATCTCAGGAAAAGGCTTTCTTCTAGCGTAAGATAAAAAGCGCACAAACCTACCAATAACTTCGACTTTAATAAAATCTGTAGGACTTGCGCCAAAATGTCCTGCAATTAACGAGAAAAAGAGGAAGTTAAAGGGAAAATGCATTTTTCTTTGCAATAACCACCACTGGCAACCTCACAGTCCATTTTTCCATTAAAAAAAAATTACCCCAAAAGAAGAAAATGCTGGAAGGAAAAAAAAGTTGGTACTTCTTAGCGGTTCGCTAAATTTACTGCTTCTGTCCACCCTGACTTCTAGAAGTGAAATCAACTCTGGCCTTGACCACCCAATAACAAAAACGAACAATTCTGTTATACTTAAATCAGGTTGAGTAACCCTTGTTTGAAATATTTGATTTCAGAATACTGCATTGTATTTACTCATTCAGCGGCCTTGATTGGAAAATCCAAAATTTGAACTGCTCAGATAAGCTTTTTTTTTTTTTTGCATCAATGTTGGTACTCAAAAATTTTTGGATTCTGGGGCATTCTGGAATTTGGGTTTTTGGATTTGGGACTTCGAACCTATGCTGGAAACCATGCACAATTTATTTCTTCAATGAAATCTTCAGGAACCTGTTCACTTCTTAAGTTCATGACAGCTCAACTTGGACACTGATCATCATAAAAGAAGAATGACTACGAAACAGTCATTCAAAATGACTTTCCTAACTCACGGTCCATAAGACCAGTATTGGCCGGACACCAAAACCAAACGAACACCATGAGCAAACAACAGATTACTATCCCTTATGAATATAAGTGAAAAACTTGAGAAAATACCACAAGCTAAACCCAACAACATATATACCACGACCAAGTGGGATTCACCCAAAGAACACAGTTCAACATCAGTGCAATACCCCATATTAACAGACAAGAGGCACAGGTATCTCGAGAGAGCAGAAAAAGCATTTTGACACGATACAACACTCTTTCTTGATTAAAAGGCAATAAACTAATAAAAGGCAAGAATAAAAGGGAACCTCTTTAGTCTCATGAAAGACATCTAGGAAAAACAGCTAACGCCACCACTGTTTAGCACTGGAGTGAAACAGTGAAGGACTGGAAGCTTTCCCACTAAGCAGCAACAAGACAAGGATGACTGCTCTCACCACGCCCATCCAACGGTGCCCCACAAATTCTAGCCAGAAGGATCAGGCGGAAACAAAAACAAAAGAGAAATAAAAGGCAGCCAAATAGAAAAGGAAGAAGTCAAACTGTCTGTATTTGTAGATGATGACTGTGTATCAAAAAACTCTAAAGAATCCCCCCAAAACTCTTTGAGCTAATAAAGCTTTAGCAATGTTATAGGATACATGATCAAAATCCAATAATCAGTTTTATTTCTACACATTAGCAATGAGCAATCAGAAAGGGGAAGAGGCTGGCATGGTGGCTCATGCCTGTGTAATCCCACCACTTTGGGAGGCCAAGGTCAGAGTGTCACTTGAGCCCAGGAGTTCAAGACCAATCTGGGCAACACAGTGATACCCATCTCTAAAAAAAAAGACATAAAAATTAGCTGGGCATGGTGGCAAGCACCTGTAGTCCCAGCTACTCAGGAGGCTGAGGAGAGACGATCGCTGATACCGCAGTGAGCTATGACTGTACCATTGCACTCCAGCCTGAGCAAGTGTGGGAAGAGACCACATCTCAAAAAAAAAAAAAAAAAAGTGAAATTAAGAAAACAATTCTGCCAGGCACCGTGGCTCATGCCTGTAATCCCAGCACTTTGGGAAGCTGAGGCAGGCAGGTCACTTGAGGTCTGGAGTTCAAGACCAGCCTGGCCAACATGGTGAAACCCTGACGCTACTAAAAATATAAAAAAAATTAGCCAGGCATGGCGGCACACTACTCAGGAGGTTGAGGTGGGAGAATTGCTGGAACCTGGCAGGCTCCTTGCAGTGAGCCCAGATTGCACCACTGCACTCCAGCCTGGGAGACAGAGCAAGATTCCGTCTCAATTAAAAAACAAAAAACCAATTTCATTTACAATAACATAAAAATATCATAAACTAGGAATAAATTTAAACTAGTACAAGATGCATTACACTAAAAACCATGAGAAACAGTTAAAAGAGAAAACAACCTAAATAAGTGAAAAGACATCCCATGTTCATGGAGTGGGAGACTTATAATACTGTTGAGATGGCAATACTCCCCAAAGCAATCTACAGATGCAGTGCAATCCTTATCAAAATCTCAACTGTACCTTTTGCAGAAATGGACAAGCTGATCTTCAAATTCATAAGGTAACCTAAGGGAGCCATAATAGCCAATATAATCTTAGGGGAAAAAAAACAAAGCTAGGGGTCTCAATTTCAAGATTTACTGCAAAACAACAGTAAACAGACAGTGTGATACTGGCATAGTACAGTTATATAGATCACTGGAAAAGAACTGAGAATCCAGAAATAAACCCATATACCTATGGCCAATTGACTTTTGACAAGTTTGCCAGCATCAAACAAAAGGGAAAGAACAGTTCTTAGCCTCAGACTAGGCAATGATTCCTTAGAAATGACCCAAAATCCCAAACAACAAAAAGAAAAAATAGATAAAACAGGCTTCATCAAAATTAAAAATGTGTGTAATGAGACAATTCATAGAGTGGAAGAAAGTATTTATAAATTACACATTTGATAAGGATATAGTATGTAGAATAAAAAAAGAATTCTTACAACAACAAAAAAACAAATAACCCAATTGAAAAATGGGCAAAGAATCTGATCAAATATTTCTCCAAAGAAGATATATAAATGACCAATAAACACAAAAAAGACTCTAAACACCATTAGCTCTTGAAGAAACACAAGTCAAAAACCGCAAGATACTACTTCATATCCACTGGGATGGCTATAATTTTTTTAAAAAAGGAAAATAACAAATGTTGGTGAGGACGTGGAGAAACTGAAAGCTGTTCATACGCTGGTGGTGAGAATATGAACTGAAACAGCCCATATGGAAGTCTGGCAGTTCCTCAAAAAATTCAGTTATTACATGACTCAGCAATTCTATATCCAAGAAAACTGAAAACATGTATTCATAACATTGTTCATAATAGCTAAAAGGTGGAAACAACTCCAGTGTACATCAACTGATGAACAAATAAAATGCGGTCCATCTATACACTCAATTATTCGGCTACAAAAAGAAATAAAGTACCAACACACGCTGCAACATGGGCGAACCTTGAAAACAGTATATGCCAAATGAAAGAAGGCAGGCCCAGAAAGTCGAATGTTACATGACTTGTTTTATATGAAATTTCTGGAGTAGGCATGTTGATAGTAAATTCATGGTTGTCGGGGCTGGGGGTTAACGGTAGTTACTGCTAATGGGTGCAGGTTTCTTTTTGGGGTGATAAAACATTCTGGAATTGGATAATGGTGGCAGTTGCATAAGCTAGTGAATATACTAAAAACCACTTTGTACACTTTAAACGGCGACTTTTATGTTATGTGAAATTGTGTTACCTGAAATATACCTCAATAAAAAATATGAGTAGCAGGAAAAATAACACTAAAGTGAAAATTTAAGCTTAGCAAGAAAAGCCTAGCTGGAGAAACAGTTAAGAATTGGTTAAATGAATGAGAGAAAAGCATAGGGGTGTGTGTTACACTGAGTTTTATTTTTAGGAGACCGGGTCTCTCTGTCACCCAGGCTGGAGTACAGTGGCATGCTCACAGCTGATGGCAGCCTTGACCTCCCAGGCTCAAGTGATCCTCCCGCCTCAGCCTCCTGAGACGCTGGAACTACAGGCATGTGCCACCATGCCTGGCTCAACACTGAGTTTTAAAATTAAGCTTTTTGTAATGCGTATTAAAATCCTGGAATAAGAGCATATTCGTATTCATGAGGTAAACATCTATTTCAAATGAACGATGCCCTTATCGTCTCCCTTATCGTTCCTAACAATATCCATGAGAACGAGGAAATGGCAACTTGATGCAACAAAGAGACTGAAGTAAGAATACCATTTTAATTTGAGTGCTGTCCGTCAGCTGCTGTACAGTGTAGGCATCCTCTGTGTTGTACTGAAGCAGGATAGCCATCTGGAATGTAGATGCCTTTGAGGTCCCCCATGTAAAAGGAAAAGAAGGAACATTTAAATGCATGGAAACACCTCCAAAAATATACAGCCTAAGTTTGAAGAACTTATTTATGAAACAAATTCTTTAAACAAGTGCAAAAAAAAGCAGATCTATTTAAAAGGGAATATAAGATGTGGCAATGCCGCTGCAGCGCAACGTTTCCCAAAGTCAGGTCATTTTCCATGTTTTCAAACATTAAAACCATTTGAAGTTTTTTTTAAATGTATTGTCTATGTGGATATGTCCTCACTCATTTACAGAAAAGATCACATATTCACACACCTGGTATATATGGACATGTTAAGCATCAATCTCCAAATCTGTTTTTGGCACACGGGCTAAGGAAAATTGTCTCTTGGCACATTATTGATGTAACAGCACAAATATCAAACTATATTTGGTTTATTAATCCTAAGTACTTTTACTGTTTAAGTATGAAATGATAAGTGCACTAAAGTATCTTTTTTTATTTTTGTGACAAAGTCTTGCTCTGTCACCCAGGCTGGAGTGCCGTGGTATGGTCTCGGTTCACTGCAGCCTCTGCTTCCCGAGTTCAAGTGATTCTCCTGCCTCAGCCTCCTGAGTAGCTGGGATTATAGGTGCCCGCCACCATGCCCAGCTAAGTTTTGTATTTTTAGTAGAGATGGGGTTTCACCACGTTGGCCAAGCTGGTCTTGAACCCTTGACCTTGTGATCTGCCTTCCTCAGCCTCCCAAAGTGCTGGGATTACAGGCGTGAGCCATGGCGCCTGGCCCTACATTATCTTCTAAAAGACAGGTAGCACGTGTTGGTTCCTGATTGCTGACTGTGTGCCCGCGAATGAACGCCCCCTGAGGACTCCTTCCTCTCTTCTCCCTCTTTTCTTGCATAATCGACAGCAACAAGTTGTGACCCATGACCGTCAATCATTGCTTGCCTAGGCAAGACCTTGGTCAGTGAAGAGAACAAACAAAAAATATCACATGCCTGTTTCAGGGAGGCCCACAGACAGCAGTGCTTCCAGGGCCTTGAACAGAGATACAAGGCAACGAGTGTGTTGCTAATGTTTTCTATTGGGCCCGCTCTTGGCTACCTTAACATGGCAGACACACCCTAGGCTAAAGCCTCCGCCTTGTCGAAAACTGGACACTGAAATTCCAGGTACCACAGTGGATCACACGGATTCTTCTATGTATATTTGGGATAAATAAAATTTCAATTGTATAGTAAGAAACATTCAAGTTGATAAAGACCTCTGGAGCCAGCATAACAATACTATGCATTTTAACAATTTTAAATCAGAGTAGAGTTACCAAAAGTTTAAATTAATGAGCAGCTTGAGTCTGCAGAACCCATTGTGAAGTCTCTTAATACTTAAACACAGACCTGCAATTGTTCTTAGAAGCTGACTGGCGAAACCGTCTCAGATATTAAAATATGCCATTACTTGTAAAGCCCACTGTGCACAAAGTGGAAGCAGAAAGAGCCTGGAATTTTTCTTCTTTTTACTTTAAAAAATATCTAGAGATAGGGTCTTGCTATGCTGCCCAGGCTTGTCTCAAACTCCTAGCCTCAAGCGATCCTCTGGCCTCAGCCTCCCAAAGTGTTAGGATTACAGGCATGTGCCACCACACCAGCCAAGCCTAGATTTTAAGAGAAAAGACCTTAACTGAAATTCTGGCTCAGATACATACAAGCTAGGATTCAGAGAAATTCACTGAAATTAACCCAAGCCTCAGTCTTCTCACCTACAAAATGGAAATATTCTTGGTTTCATAGTTTTAAATTAGTTTGTACTCAATATTGTTGTAAGCACTGAGTGTTATTAATGTGAAACTGCTCTGTCAAAGGTGGAGAGCTGTTATAACACAAGGCATGCGACTCCAGCTTTTTAAACCGCTACCTAACACTTGATGTGTGTCAGGAAGGAGCCGTGCCAAACACTTCCTAAATACATCATTCAATTTTCATGTCAATTCCCAAGTATAAGCACTAACACCCCCATTAGTGGAGAAGAAAACTGAGGCTCACAATCATTAAATAACTTGCTCCCCAGCCAGAAAGAACTGGAATTTGGCTCATCTGATTCTTAAACTCTATGCTTTAAACTCACCACTATTTCCCCAGAAGCTGCACTCTAGGTTCTGCTGCTGGGTTGGCTGATAATGATTTCTATAATCTGCCTTATGTTCACTTAGAATGAAAAAAAATTTTAAGATATAAATGGGATCTTACCTGCAAAGTGTATCTGTTTTTGAAGCAGTTAGTTACCAGTTCTCCTTTAGACAACTGATATAACCACGTCAGTTTTCGGCCACTGTGGCGGCTGGCATAGAAAGCTGTGAATCGCTGGTAACTGCGTTCCAGCTAGAGGAAAGGACAGTGTTATACGGGATACAGACCTCACGATGTCCTACAGGCAGCCTTTCTAAGTGAAACACACTGTTCCAAGCTTACAGTACAAAGTCAGTGCTTACATGAAAGTAAAATACAAACGCCAGGTGGTGTCTGCCTCTCTTGTAAAGCACTTTAAGCACTGGAAGGTACAATCTTAAAAAAGGTTTGTGCTTCAAGACCAGCAGGTTCATCAAGGTGTTCATTACAGAAATAATTAGGTTCTACTTTACAAGATAAAGACAGGTCTGTAGGGTTGGGACAGACAGCCCACCTTTAGACAACCAGACCTGCCCCACCACACAGGGCACTTCCCTGAGTGCTGCCCCCACGGTTCACTGTGACGCAGCCAGCCAGCGGGAAGGACAGCTGCAGGCCTGTCCCCTTCCACAGCGAAGGCTGCCCTGCCCCACCCTCCACTGAGCACTAACAGGACGGCAGACAGACCCGTCCTTACCTCTGATGGCAAGGCGAACGTACAAGACTGCTGGAAGGGCCAGGACCCGGAGCTCAGGACTTGAATGCTGAAATCCACTGGGGAGTGGAAGAGAGGGGAGAGTGAACATTCTAGAATCCATTAATTGGTTTATAAATTGAAAAAAATCAATAATTTCAGATGTGGATTGCTCTTTGTTAAAAAGCACATTAAATCAAAATCCTCCTTGAACATAAAATTAAGAATTGAATATTTTATTCAATTAAAATTAGCAAAAGGTGCAAAAGCCAGATATTCTTTTCTTCCAAGGAGTGACAGTCTTCATTTTGCTTCCGTCTCGGACTTCTGCTGTCACACGCCTGCCCTGCTTCCCCTGCTTTCCTTTTCTGTCCTGAATCGCCCAGTCCACTCGAGCCACGCCTGTGCCTGCCAGGCCCAGCATCACCATCACAGCCCCAAGCTCACGGAAACTCACAAGCAGGAGACCGCTAACTTCATTACAGTGTGTGTATCACTTATTACTGTGAAAAGACACACATGATCTATAAATTACAACAGTAATTTCATCTTCGCAGATAGTTAAAAAGCCCACTGGCAGAACTGTCCAGTTTAACAATGGAATTATATTTCTGATTTGGGAAAAATAAAGTTCTCAATTTTTCATTTAAAAAGACAAAGATTATCAAAAGATGATGTAAGAAGAAATCTGCCATCCTACTGCTACTGCAAGACCTTAAAATACCAGCCCAGCTGCCACTCCTGGAGAAATCAACCACCTGCACCCTGCCTGTACTGATCCCCAATCCCCGTCTGAAGCCACAAGTCTTCAGCTTGACTGTTACCTATGCAGGCCAAGTGAACATTAAAATAAGTGCTGGAATAGATCCAAGCTAAGGTTTACAACAGGAAACCTAGCCTGTGGGTCCTTCCCTAGATCCCAACAGGTGGTGGCCTTGCCGCAGGAGAGCTGACAGTGCTTCAGGAATCGCCATCTCCTACTGTCACACAGGAGTTGGGGGAGGTGGGTGGCGCCTTTGGGAGGAATCTCCTGCTTTTCAGTTCTTGAATTTCGGACAAAGCCCCTCCCACCTTTACCTAATACTTTGTCATTTCTTCATTTGCTACAAAGAACTCTGCCTGTGACAGCAAGGCACAGACATGCAGGTACTCACAGTCCAGGGGTTCAGAATTTGTCAGGTGCTTTTTGAATTGCTCGTTCAGATCTTTGCTCACACCAATGTCTTGAAACATCCGCTGAAGTTTAGAAGTATACTCGAAACCACAAGCTTGCTGAAAAGAACCCAGGTAACTGTCTTAATTTGTACAAAAATAAAAATGTACACAAGGGAATCTTAGAGAAATCACAGTACACAATATATATTTAATTATATGGAACTACTGGCAAAGCCAGTTACATTTTGTTCTATTTCACAGTATAAATATGCACGGACTGAAATTAACACAGTCAGAAAACCCCACAGCTCCATGTTGCACAGTGAAGTTCATACACACGCAATTTCTGAGCACCTAAGAGCAAGGTATTCTGACACTATGGTAGAATACAATGGTGAAATAATTTGTCACTATCTCTTACCAGAAACTGAACTGCGTCCCCCCAAAATCCCTATGTTGAAGCCCAAACCTCCAATGTGATGCCATTTGGAGGTGATGAGGTCTTGAGGGTGGGCCCTCACGACGGGATGGGTGTGGCTGTAAGAGATGCACAAGAGCTCTGCACTCTACAGGTGAGGGCACAGAAAAAGGTGGGTGGAGGGCCTGCACCAGGCACCAAATCAGCTGGCCCCTTGGTCTTGGACTTGCAGCCTCCAGGGCTGTGACAAACTGTTTCTGTTGTTTAAGCCACCTGGCCTATGGTATTCTGTGATGGCAGCCCAAGCTGACAAAGATAACCACATAATTTCAGGTCAAAGTAAAATATGCTCCAAGTCAAATTAGAGCACTCACCAACACACATGGGCGAGCGTAAAGGAAGTGGCAGAGGAAGAACTGCACGATAGCAAAGTAACTGAACCCAGAGCAAATGAAACCTCCGCTCAGCTCCGGGCCAGCACAACGTGAATGTGGTCCGAGGCCAAAGGTGTGGGAGGCAGGAGAGGCCGCATAGACGGTGAACAGGCCCCAGCCAGGCCTGGGGAGCGTGGAAGCCCCACAGCATGGTGGGGAAGGACTCAGGAAGGCACTGGGGCCCAACAGAGTAGAGTGGGAGGTGTGGGAGGTTCTCAGAAGAGCAGTGGCCGAGCTTCTTGTACAAACTCCTGCACAAACTCCTCTGCTGCCTCATAACCTGGAGAGACTGTTTTAATACTGACTCAGAAGCTGCAATTTTTCAGGAAAAGATGAAACTCACCTTTAACTTGGAGATCATGCTGGCTTCGGCATCGTCACTTGCACTGTTCTGATGGACAAGCCTCTTGGCCAGCATCTTCGCGTAGAACTTCTGAAACACGTCTTTGTCTTCTATGTACTTGAAGACAACCATCTGGCAAAGCCACCAAGATAACACACTTAACAAGCACACTCACAAGCTGACAGTGCAGAGCTGACTGTCCTTGGCCACTCACAAGCCAACAGTGCAGAGACGACTGTCACTGGCCACAAGCCAGGAGCTTGTGCCCTTGGCTTTAGGCAGGTCTGTACGGCAACATTTATGATGATGAAAACTCTGCCCCAGAGTCTTCAAAGTTTTGTGAATCTCTGAATTCACAGTAAGTTGGACTGACATTAATGAGGAAAGTACAAATGCTAAAAGTAGTAACTCAATTTAGGGAGTGAAACCACAGATTCGGAATAAAATCAATGACTGTCACTTTTCACATTTCAGAGGCCCTCTGTAAATAACATTACAAACAACTTGTGAAGAACACAGCTATTAAGAATGGGAACGATTATGAAGCACCTTACCACTTGATTGAGTGTGTCTTCTAGTTCTGCCTCCTCTGGGTTCTTGGAACTGCAAATTTTAAAAAGGCACAGTGTTTTAAAACATCAGTACATTTAAACAAGCACCAATTAGTCAGAATGCAGGTTCAAGCATTCAAAAGATCAGTTCTCATCAGATTAGCACAGAGGAAGAGGGAAGGCTGACTTTCCTGACCTACAGCAAACGGCAATCTCATACTATAACCTCATGACTGAAAAACAGATTATGAAATAATCACTTAGAATATCCAAGATGGAAACCAACAGGAGATATTTATAAAACGTTTCCAAAAACATTCTGAAGGAAGTTTTCCTTTAAGATCATCCACTTAAATTTAAGGAAATTAACTTTTTCAACTGCTTTCTAGTCTGCTGCAATGTAACTTTGAAGAAACAAAAAGGCACACAGATTCCTTTCCATGACCCGATCATTAAAGGTAACGAAGGGGTTTCAATTCCTACCAAAGTGCTGTTTGTAGTTGTATCTACAAAAGGGGTGACTGTCCTTTAACAACTGAGTCATCCTATGAACAAACGATAATTCAAAGGTGACTTACAGGTAGATGAATTTTTGTACAGTCCCTTCTACAAGACTGCTTTATGAACAAGACCCCCTAATTCATAGAAAATGAATCAGCCACCACACAACCTCTGAAGAGGTGTCTCCAACTTCAGAACAGTTGGTTCAGAAAACCCACCCCTATTCTGCACACTCTTGGGTCAAGCGGGTTCCTCTTCCCTCGGAGCAGTTCAACTAAGTGCCGCCCGGATTCCACTCGCACAACGCATGCTGTTCAAGAGATGCTGTGGAAATGTCTCTGCCATTCTGTCTGCGCCAGTGACCTTAACTAATAATCAGAAGGCTTGATGAGGGCCATTCATGAAAAGACAACAGATAAAAAGGACTCTACGGCCAGGCGCAGTGGCTCATGCCTGTAATCCCAGCACTTTGGGAGGTTGAGGTGGGTGGATCACTTGAGGTCGGAGTTCGAGACCAGTCCGGCCAACACAGTGAAACCTCGTCTCTACTAAAAATACAAACCAGATCTGTGAGCGTCACCGTAAAAGTAACCCGGGAGGCTGAGGCTGCAGTGAGCTGAGATCACGCCACTGCACACAAGCCTGGGCGACAGAGCAAGACTCCTTTTCGAAAACAACAAAAAAATTGGCCGCGCATGGTGGCGTGCCTGTAGTCCCAGCTACTCCGGAGAGACTAAGGCACGAGAATCGCTTAAACCCAGTAGGTGGAGGCTGCAAGGTTGCAGTGAGCCGAGATTGTGCCACTGCACTCCAGCCTAAGCAACAGAGCGAGACTAAATCTTTAAAAAAAAAAAAAAAAAAAAAAAAAAAGGACACTAAGTGTTCTGTCAAACACACTGAAGACCCAATAGAATATCTCCATAGTCATAATACGTGGCCCCCCAAAATGAAACCAAGTCATGAGAGGCATTCCAATTTAAAGTCCCTTTTTATTTCTGGAGAAGATCTCACCACAGTTGTTAAATTAACATTAAACCAGAATAAATGTTTCTGTTTACTGCAATAAACAGGAAAAAAAACATCAAATACTCAGTTTCTCACTGGCCTTGGGTAAACTGGGTTAAGAGAAAGCTATCATGGACCTTCATCAAATGTTTTCCCATCATTTACCGAAAAGGCCACATCGTTTTTACATGGTTCTCTGTTAATATAGGAAATCACACCAGACGTGGTACTGCTGGGTTCCTAGGAAGCTGCACCATGTTTTGAAGAATTATTATTAACTGACAACTCTGGCTTGCTAATATTTCACTTCAGATTTCTGCGACTACATTCTCAAGTGACACTGGTTAGTACTGGATGAAGAATAACCGAAGTCCCACAATACAATGAGACGCTTCTGTTTTAAAAACAGCCAGGGGGAGGGAATGCATATTTTCAACTGGAAAGATGATGATGTTTAAGCATTTTCTCATAAGGGACAACACTCGCAAATTAATGTATGTAAAATGTAAATTTTAATTTAAAGCTGACGTTTTAAACAGGCATATCAAGAAAACACAGGGTCATTTAATACCTTTTCTTCAACAAGGAGTCACAGTATCGAGCCAGCAACTCAGGGGATTTACTGGATGACTGGGCCATCTTGGTAACCGCGTTGTTGTTTATGAAGCGACCACAAGCCTGTGTGACACAGAGCACAGTTAGAGACAAACGCCCCACCCAGATACACTACAGGCAAGTCACAACCGCCACAGCCTACCTTATCAAGAGCAGCCACAAAGCCCGCGTCATTGTTGAATGCAGACATTACCAGGGCATTGTATTTTTTATGAACATCAAGCACTGTCTGTACATACATCTTGGGGTCCTTAAATGGGGGCAGAAATAGAAATAAAAGTTGGTTACTGCATATAAAATATTCTAAAAGCTATACATACCTTTACAAAGTTAAGAAATAAGATCAAGACATACTTTTGGTACCATCATTGAAACACACAGGACATTCTGATTATACATATAAAATAAAAACCAATATATTCTCCACACTCTGAATACTGATTTCAATCTTGCATTACGAACAGTGAAAACTCAAAGAGATCATGAAAACAGCACTTTCTAAGTGGCAGCTCTGCTTTGCCAATTTGACCCTGTTAAAGAGTGCAATTCTGGACTCTGTTTCAGCTGGAGAAGGGCATTCAGCCAGCGAGATCTGTGGCTCAGGGAGGGAGTTTGACTTCGGCTCCCACCCCTTACAAACCAGAGACTCAGATCTGTGCGGCACTGCTGGGGCCAGGGCCTGATCGCAGGGCAGAAAGAGGGGTAGAGTGTGGCGTGGGCAGCAATGGGGCATCCCTGGACCAAGGAACAATATGGAAATGCAACAGGCCAGCCAGGGGGCTTCTGTGGCCAAAGGAAGGCGGCAGCAATGGAAGGCAAAGGAAACCGAGCTAAATGCTAATGTGAAAACAGTGCTGCTGCTGGGCACACAGTGCACGCCCCCACCACCCTTCATGGGACCGAGACAGCCCACACTGGAAGCAGGTGCTGTTTTCATCCCCATTCTACAGATGAAGAACTGTCACAGCTAAGTACACTGCCAGGAAAACGGCGGCAGAGTCAGGCTTGGCTCTGGGCTCTGCGGGAGCCAGGCTGGGAAGGCTGGTGGGAGGGAGCTCTGGGCCACCCCTAGCCAAGCACAGACCCAGGCACAGGGGCAAGCCTGTTTCCACATCACTGATACATTAATCTGCAGGGCTCAGGTGCCAGAGACCAACACTCCCCCAAGTCTACCTATTCGGCATTTTTTAGACATTTGATTGATTTACTTGTTTTTATTATATATTTATTTATTTTGAGATGGAGTCTCACTCTGTCGCAGACTGGGGTGCAGTTGCGCAATCCCCAGGCCACTGCCCTCCAGCCTGGGCAACAGAGCGAGATGCCATCTTAAAAATAGAAATAAAGAAGAGTGTCAGAGGTTTCCTGTTTTTTTTAAAAAAGAGCTATATAATAAATGCAAGGTTTATTATTATGAATATATTGTGATAAGATTATAAGTCCAATAAGATATAAATATGGTCTCTTCCTGACATGAACATTTGATAAGAGAAAACATTAAAAGGGAAATTAATGCAAAATAACTGCCAAATAATTAATATTGAAAGGCAATACTGCAGATATTTAATATTTCAAAATTACTGTCTTAAAAATGTTGAAACACATACAGCGTTAACTGCACTACCAGATAGCCTTGCTCTCTGTTTCACGGCTACCCCAGATGTAGGGACACTTCCACTTTACCTGGATGGTCTTAATCTTCAGAGTGAAACAAAAGCACCCCCAAGTTGGGCCACATCTTACTTCATATAAGCTTGCTTCTTTTAAACAATGAAAACATTTTCTGCTTGACCTAATTGTGATTTTGCTACTGAAAGAGATACTGCTTCTGCCAATTCAGATTTTAGATCACCTTCAGATTTCATGTCAAATTATTCCACAACATTCACATATTCTTCTCTCTGCCTTCCTTCTGTTATAGTATTTACAAAGTCCTCAGCCTACGGCAAGGATTCAAACACTGGAAAACCCTAGAAACGTTATTGGGTAGTTTTCAAATAAGGTAACATGCAGGATCTCTTAACAAGTTAACAGCCCTACAAAGAACTGAGTGTCAAAACTGCTAATTTAAGGACTCAATTTGCTTCCAAAACTTGCTGGTTTTTTGTTTTATGTTTTTGAGACATTGTCTCGCTCTGTTGCCCCTGCTGGAGTGCAGTGGCGCAGTCTTGGCTCACTGCAACCTCGGCCTCCTGGGTTCAAGCGATTCTCCTGCCTCAGCCTCCCGAGTAGCTGGGGCTACAGGTGACGCCACCATGCCCAGCTAATTTTTGTATTTTTAGTAGAAATGGGGTTTCACCATGTTGGCCAGGATGGTCTGGATCTCCTGACCTTGTGATCCACCTGCCTCAGCCTCCCAAAGAGTTGGGATTACAGGCATGAACCAAAACTTGTTATTTTTTTTGGAAAATGACTCACAGTATTTTTGTAAAGTATGTTATGCATATAAACATTAATATTAATTTTATTTGCAAGAATGACTCACCCTTAGCAGCAGAGGGGCTACAGACCCACATGTGCAAGGCTTCGCCCACCTGGCAGCCTGATCCCTCAGCCTGCATGGCTTCCCTGCCACACTCCCTCACCCTTGTTCTGGAAAATGCCAGCCTTGACTTACTCCACACTCCTGCTTGCGACTTGTCACTGATGGACTCCTTTGAACCAGTGATGTCTCTATGTTGACTATAACGTTTCAGAATTATACTTTTCCCTATTTTCTCAAAATTTTTTGGCCATTTTTTCTCAGATGTGGAATTGAAAAAATATAAATTTCCCAAGGAATGCCAGAAACAACTTCTCGCACGTAAACCCAAATCTCCCGGAGTAAAGAAGTCTTCAGACTCCAATTCCAAGATACTTTCAACTACAGCAGTCTAGCTGGTGAGATGGAAGGACTTGCACAGAACCCACTAAGAGAAGAATGTCAAAACTCTGGCCTTGGCTGGGCATAGTGGCTCACACCTGTAATCCCAGTACTTTGGGAGGCTGAGGTGGGCGAATCACGAGGTCAGGAGTTCGAGACCAGCCTGGCCAACATGGTGAAACCCTGTCTTTACTAAAAATACAAAAAATTAGATGGGCGTGGTAACGGGCATCTGTAATCCCAGCTACTCAGGAGTCTGGGGCAGGAGAATCACTTGAACCCATGAGGCGGAGGTTGCAGTGAGCCGAGATTATGCCACTGCACTCCAGGCTGGGTGACAGTGCGAGACTCTATAAAAACAAACAAAAATCTGGCCTTGAAAATGTGAATTTAGGAACCAGTCAAGGGGCAGACAACATACTAGGATAATACAGGGGAGAGAATGTTAAGGACGTAGTCAGCAAACAGAGAAAAGATTTTCAAAAGGGGAGTAGATTTAGCATTCCGGAGGTAAATGACGAAGTCAGGCTATAAAACTGGAAGGAGAGATCAGCTGGATCAAATGTGCATTTTTTCAAGAAAATTAAGGATGAATGTTTGAGGTTTAAAAAAATAAACAAAAGTAGTAACTGGTTTGATTCAGGACCCTCCATGTACTCACGAGAGCTTTTCACATGTAAGAAACAGGACACCTCTCAGGGCCTGTCCTGAGGGCTCACATTCAACTCCTACATGATTTCAGTTGTTGCGATGCCCATAACGAACACATTCACGTCTAGACCAAGCTTCCCCCAGGAGAGCTTCCACGACCCGCCCTTGGCCATCACGGGATTCCCAAACCCCTCTGTCATGAATGGGCTGATCCGCTGCCCAGTCCTGCGTTCTCTGGAGCTCTTCTTGACAAGTGCCACCACTCAGCCAGCGGCTCGAGCCAGACACCCAGGACTCACAATTCCTGCTTTCTGACTCACAACTCCCGTGAGTCCACTTGATCCACAACCCGACCATTTCTTTTCAATGTTTTATTGTGGAAAAAATTCAAAGATATTAACAATTAGAAAGGGTAGTAAAACTTACCCCATGTATTCATCATCCAGTTTCAACAACTGTCAAAATACAAAACCCGTCCGTTACAAAGCTGGGGTCTCTGCCTCATTCTTCTCCCCATTCCCCCCATGCCCAGCCCAGTCTCCAGTGGGCCACTATCACTATCTGAACCACGACAACAAATCTAACTGGTACACTTGTGTATTAGTCACGGTTCCCTAGAGGGACAGACTAATAGGATATATATATCCTATTAGTTCACATATATATATTTAGTATTATATTAAGTATTAACGTACACAATCACAACGTCCCGCAATAGGCTATCTGCAAGCCTGAAGAGCAAGGTGAGCCCATCTGTGTCTCAAAAGAACCTGGAGTCTGATGTTTGAGGATAGGCAGTCTCCAGCACAGGAGAAAGTGTGGGTGGGGAGGCTAGGCCAGTCTCTCCTTTTCTCGTTTTTCTGCCTGCTTTATATTTGCTGGCAGCTGATTAGATGCTACCCACCAGATTGAGGGTGGGTCTGCCTTCCCAGCCCACTGACTCAAATGTTAATCTCCTTTGGCAACGCCCTCACAGACACCCCGGAACAAGGCTTTGCATCCTTCAATCCAATTAAGTTGACACTCAGTATTAACCATCACAACTGTAACTCTTCTCCTTTTAACTCACTTTCTACATGGCAGCAAGCACATACATCCCATCAATTCCATGACTGTAACACTCTCCATCTGCTTCCTCGTGCCCTTAGGATTAAGCTAATATCATCAACATGGCTTTCAAGGTCTCCCCTGGTCTGGCCAGCCTATGCCTGCCTTCACGCTTACCTTCTACCTCGGGTCACACCTGGCTTCTTAGTTGTTAAGATGGGCTGTGTGTAGGCCCTCTGAGGGGCTTTGTTCTGTCTGGGATCCCCCTTTGCCTAGTTAGCTCTAACTATTTTCTTCATCGTAAACACTTTTTTCAGGGACACTTTCTCTGAATGTCCAAGACAGGCCGAGGCTGCCCTGTTACAGACTGCCCAAACCCCATCCCCATTCTAATCACACCTGCCAATTCCTCAATAATGGCGGGTGGGTAAGGAGTTCAAGACCAGCCTGGGCAACATGGTAGTGAAACCCCATCTCTACTAAAAATTAAAAAATTAGCCGAGCTTATGGCAAGGAATTCCTTGCTATCGCCCTTTCTTGCTGGGCACATCTCAGTGTTGCCCACTGGGACCGTGTCTGCCTGCTACCACTGCCGTACTTCTAAGTACCTAGTGAGGCGACATTCACCAAATAATCTCCTAAATGGCTAAACCAGGAACATAATAACAATCATAACTGAATTATGACCTTTTATTCCATACATTTCCACTAAAAAGATAATTCTAAAGGCCAATTTCACAAAGAGAAAATACACATAACTTTTATCTTACTCTTTCTTAAAACGGTAAACCAAATACGGCATACGAAGAGGTGTGAGGACATTGCTTCATGGAGAGCTGACATATTTAGACATAATTTCTGGGGATCAGTTGTGATCCTAAGTGATACTTTAACACTCAAACACTTCCTAATGACCCAGTACCATTCAAGAATATTGCCAAAGAAGAAAACTGGGGTGCTACAGGAACGAGGGGAGCATCATTCACCATTTCGTGTACACAAACTGGTGCTCTCCAGGCTGAGGGACAGATCTGATGGTCTGCAGAAAGCTGCTCTTGCCTGCGCTATCTCTGAGAGTACATTCAGCGTCTACATTTTTCATCCAGCCAGGGGCTAAAGAGATCAATTACAAGAGCTTTAGGAGAGTTCCCTGAGGCTGGAGAGTTGACAACAACAGATCAACCTCAGGACACCAGGACCTGGCTCCACACTGTCCAGTCTTACCTCTAGGTAATTTTTTCTTAAGAAGGGGAGAGAAATGAGGTCCCATTAAGTAACAAAAACGTATGGTGCAGTTGTTTGGGGGCCATGTCATTCTTCCCATTAGCATCAGCACTTGGTCTTGGAGGAACATTATCTCCACGCAAAACACAGAGAAGCAAAGGTTTCAGGAAAAAAAAAAAAACACAGAGAGTGTATGTGTAGACCACGCAGTCTGACCGTTATCTGGAAAGGTGCTCAGAGGCACCCACATGGTTCTGAGCTGCCTGCCACTGCCAGTCGGTGTGTGCTCAGGGGAAAAAATTAATTTTAATATTAATAGGCAAAAATAAAGGAGATACATGTCAGACCTCAAAAATCCTTTAGAAATAATTTGCATTTTCTTAATAGGTTTTTTTCTAACCTCCTTCAATAAGCAGAAACCAACAGTAGTTTAAAATATTGAAACAAAAACACTAATAATTTAGTAAGTGCTCTCTTTTTTCATTCTTTTTTTTTTTGAGACAGGGTTTCGTTCTGTCGCCCTGTCTAGAGTGCACTGGCATGATGTCGGCTCACTGTAACTTCTGCCTCCCATGTTCAAACGATTCTTCCGCCTCAGCCTCCCAAGTAGCTGGGATTACAGGTGCGTGCCATGATGCCTATTTAATTTTTTAATTTTTAATAGAAATGGGGTTTTTATCTTGTTGGCCAGGTTGGTCTTGAACTCCTGACCTCAGGTGATCCACCCGCCTCAGCCTCCCAGTGCTGAGATTACAGGTGTCAGCCACTATGCCTGACTTTATTTTCATGGTGATGCCCCTGGCAAGGTTAAACAGTGCCAACAAGAAAATGCTATTCCCTCAAAGCCGATATTGGTCTAAATTCTAAAATGTTGCTGCAGTCGCTCCTAGATTTCAGTAATACACATGTAGGACTGGAATTAGCACATTTTAAGTCTTCCCTTTACAACACATCACATTCCACATGAGAGTGAATTTGGAGAACTCTCAAACCAACACGTGCAGACTCAGCTAAAACATCTGTTGGGTTCCCCAGGACTTGCATGATTAATAATAAGCCATTGGTTGACATCTACAGACTACTTCATCCAGCAACAGCAGAATATACTTTCTCAAATCCAGCTGCCTCAACCTCCCAAAGTGCTGGGACTACAGGTGTAAGCCACCATGCCCAGCCTTTCCTCTTTACTTTAACTGGCCTACCTGCTGCAACTCTTTGCTTCAACCATTTATATCTATTTTGGAATCGTGGCTCTGAGCCTCACAGACCATAGTTATAAATCTTCAATCTCACTGTCACATTCCTGATCCCAGCGCCATTAACTGTGTGGGTTTCATTTTTATTCTAGCCTTTGTTACGTCCCCTGATTATTCCCCCAGCTCTGGCTGACACCTACATTTTCCTTTATTTCAAGATGAGGCCGAAGTCCTTGTTTGTAGCCTTTCGGAATGTACTACCCTGTAATGCCTGGGCTCTAAGTGGACTAGATTCAGGGTCTGAGTGATCAGAGATGAAAATGATAAACTTTGAAAGCAGAACTAAGACTTGCCCCGAAAGACTGACTTCTCTGAAGAGAATGAAGAAACTCCCCAGGTAGAACGATGTTTCAGAAAGGAATAATTAAGTTAGTTCAGAAACAGAAGTAGTATAAAGAAGATGAGAAGCAGGGCTGTCTGACTCAATGAGGATGGATAGGAAGGAGAAGTTCATGGGCATGATCTCTAATTGGTCTTGAACCAATCAGGGGTCACTTCAGTGCTTATTTAAAATACAATTTAATTGATGCGGCTATAAAGTTAAATTGGGGTAGGGATGTGCATCCATAATGGATTTGCTTGTGAAATTATTAGTCTTCCCTACAATTAAAAGAAAGAATGGTGTATATTGGCTATAAAAATGACAGCCTGGGCTGGGCACAGTGGCTCACACCTGTAATCCCAGCACTTTGGGAGGCCAAGGCGGGTGGATCACCTGAGGTCAGGAGTTTGAGATCAGCCTGACCAACGCCAACATGACGAAATCCTGTCTCTACTAAAAACACAAAAATTAGCCAGGCATAGTAGTGCATGCCTATAATCCCAGCTACTCAGGAGGCAGAGGTTGCAGTGGGCTGAGATTGTCACTGCACTCCAGCCTGGGCAACAGAGCAAGACTGCATCTCAAAAAAAACAAAAAAAAAAAAAAGATGGGCTGAGGCAGGCAGATCACAAGGTCAAGAGATAAAGACCATCCTGGCCCCATCTCTACTAATAATATTTTAAAAATTAGCTGGGTGTGATAGCGTGCGCCTGTAGTCCCAGCTACTTGGGAGGCTGAGGCAGGAGAATCACTTGAACCTGGGAGGTGGAGGTTGCGTGAGCCAAGATGGCGCCACTGCCCTCCAGCCTGGGTGACAGAGTGAGACTCCATCTAAAAACAAAACAAAAGACAGCCTGGTTATCTTAGACTCCAAAATGACAACTGTGTACATTTTCTTTTAGGGAAAATGATTATTCTCTTCATCTCATGGCAAGACAAAATAAATCCAAACCATCCTTGTTGCTCTGAAGTTATATACCTGTAATTCACAAATGTAGTGACATGCTATCTGAGTCAATTTATATTTTCAGCATATATCAGTTCTTTGTGTAATTAAATCTTACTATACAAAAAAGCGTGCTTCCTTTTGTCATAAAGCAACTATTTCTCCTTTCCAATATCCACTTAATCAAAACCTGCACATTTCTTTGGTTTCTTAAAAAATGTTTAACATAGAAAATTTTCAAACATGTTCAAAACAAGAAAAGAATAGTCAAATCAACCCCCATAAATGCATGAGCCAGCTTTAAGGAACAGCTATGGCTCTAAGAGTCTAGGAGTTTCTTGTCTGACCCTCTTCCTAGGTATGTAAGCAGATTTTATGAATGCGTATTCTGTCTCCTTTGACCAAACCAAGCCAAGTTACGCTTGAAATGTAACGGTTCTGTGGCTATTTTATCACTGACTGGGTAATTTTCTTTTCTTACCATCCATAGAATGTTTGCCTAAAGACTCAGTTGTTTAATCACGCACTTCACTACAGAAAAGAAAGGGAATCTTAGATGTATAAACCCAAACTCAAACCTACCAGAAGTAGCTGACAGTAGGTTAGTCTGTTCACTGTGTCTGAGTTCATGCATGATTGGGCTTTTATAGTTATTTCTAACTTAACTTCCCAGTCCAAATCACAGAACTTTTTCTGCTAAGGTACTAGGATCTACCCTAGTTTTCCATCGAAAAATAGCTTACTAGAGATACCTAATTTTATTTCTGCTTATCAAATTCTCTATCTGACGTGCTGCCTTTTGTATTATACCATCACCCCAGTCCTGGAGCCAGCAACTGAGAGTAGCTTCTGAAAATTTGTTTCAACACACAACTTCTTACAGAACTGAAATAACTTTCACAACATTGCTCCCCAGTCAGTGTCTGCAGCCCAACACCCAGCGTTAGAGCCAGCAGCCCTGCTGGGTGTTGAAGGATCTAACAGACCCATCTCAGCTGGGCCACACTGCAATACCCATTAGGCTGAGAACACTAAATCAAGATATGGTTTCAAGGAGGACTTGTGCTTTTTTTGTTGCCACTTCTGTCCTGAAGACCAGGAGTGAGATTCTCTTATAGCCTGATTTATGTTCATTTATATAACTGTCTTTGTAGGGGAATACAGTAACATCTAGATTGCTGAGGAATTATGTGTTAATTCAACATTCAAAATGGAACCAATTGTACAGTCAAGCATTAATTACCAAGAACTTATAAGTCTGCATTATTTGACTCTTCTCCTGAACTTTATTTTGGCATTTTGCTATAAGCTGGTGCCAAGGAAAATTATCAAACTACCCAAGGACTTGACATTCCACTTCGCTTAAGTGCACTGCTGATGATGCTGTCCACAATACTACCATGCTTTTGAGGATGAGCCATTGGAGAAAGTATCCTCAGCTCCGACCACCGAGACAAATCATTCTTCTGAGTTACTAGCTGATTGTGCTTCACTGCGCTATCTTTAGTGGCAACCTCCCTGTACTGACTACAAAAATTTCAAGGCAAATTATGACCTAACTCTAATAAGAGTACTGGACTGCATTACACACACGTGGAGAATTATATTAAGCTTTATGATGTGTTTCATATCCTTACTTTGCTACTCTCTGATCTATTTTATTTCACGTATTGTGTAAGCAGCCCCAAGTCCTTTTTGGGGCAATGGGAAGTAATAACTAAGACCTAAGTATACTGAAACCCTATTCTGTACAAGGTGTCATGCTAAGCTCTGAGGACACAAAACTGATAGAGCCATCTCTGCTGGAAGAGATGGACACTCACACGGACATCTAAAACATAAAGTAGTGCACATGTCACATAAACAGTGCAAAGCGCTATTATTTCAAGGAGAAGATTCTACCATTCCAAGGTGATTGAGAAAACTTTTGAGCTGGGTTTTGAAACATAAATAGGTATTTCACAGGTAGAAAAAAGAAGGAATGTATCTAAGAAGAGACGAGAGAAGAACTAGGCAAGTAGAGTGAGGCAAATTTATGCAATGGTGAGTTCCAGCTGGGATGTCGCGAGCAGCGGGGTCGAGTCAGGGAGCCGAGACAGCAGCCCTGCAGCAGATGGCCTTCACCATTATCATCCACAGATCCTTGCTGGGTAAGAAGCCAGGTCCAAAACCACAGGTCGTAAAACTACAATGAGGTGTGAGCTTCGCTCGCAAGGGATGTGTAACCTATGGTGCAGTGACGGGAAGTGCAGGAAGTTATAAACACCTGTACGCTGGTAATGAGAGTTTTACAAATGTTATAGGGCTTAGGATGGAAGAGTTACGGTCAGTTCTTTCTAGAAGGGAAGATTTGAGCTAGCCTTAAAAGCAGGACTAAGACAAGCAGAAGGCAAGCAGAAGGATGACTGTGTTACAAGTAGAGACATTAGCCAGGGTTTGGAAGACGGGGTTCATGAAAATGTGGGCTAATTAGAGGATTTTGATTTAGTATATTATGATTTATATTATCACAGGTAAGAGCTTTATTCTGCTTTGTTTAAAACAAAGGATGAAAAGAACGCACAGTAAAATTATGAATGTATTAAGTGGTATTTTTGAAAGATGAAACGGCTAATTTTCATGAAGGATGAATGGGAATGGGAGAGGTGTGGGACCCTTTGGTAGGCAAGGTGATGCATGAAGCCAAGATTAAGATGGTAGCCTTGGGACTGCAGAGAGAATGCAAAGAAAACAGTAAGAGCCAAAGGAGGAGGAATTCCCATGCTCCACTGACTCATCCCAGAAGACAGAAGAGGTGACAACTCACTACTTAGGCAGGCAGGCTGCTTACTGGTTTGAGAAGGATTCTGAGGCCACATTCAGACCCTGTGGGAAATTATACCCTATTAGATTACTAATGCCTACAACGAACAAAGGATGAGGGCAGGGTGACTCATGCTACACAGCTGCCACCTCTGTGCTAAGGAATGGCGGAAGAGGTGAGTTTCAAATGGACCTGCAAGGTAGGCACTAAACTAGGAAGATGAGGTCATGGAGATGTGACAAGGACAAAGGCCGGGCATTCTAATTCAGAATTCTTGACATTCCTCTAGTCTACTAGAGGAATGCCCTAAATGCTTGCTGAATAAGTGAAACAATGATTTCAGTTTGATCTGCAAAATGTGTTTGCCCTTTGAGTTGAAACACTGACTACAGCATGCATCTAAAAATACTCCTCAATTTGGGATTATGTTTCAATAAACCCATCATATACTGAATGTATTTGTTGTTGTTTTTCCTTCTGAGACGGAGTCTTATTCTGTCACCCAGGCTAGACTGCACTGGCACCATCTTGGCTCATTGCAACCTCCGCCTCCCAGGTTCAAGCGATTCTCCTGCCCCAGCATCCCGAGTAACTGGGAATACGGGTGCCTGCTACCACACCCGGCTAATTTTTGTACTTTTAGTAGAGACAGGATTTCACCATGTTGGTCAGGCTGGTTTCAAACTCTTGGCCTCAGATGATCCACCTGCCTTAATCTCCCAAGTTCTGGGATTTCACGCGTGAGCTACTGTACCCGGCCCTGAATGTGTAATGTGTGACACTATTTTCAATGTACGATGGGCTTACTGAGAGTATCATAAATGCCTATCACTTTCATACTATTTTAAACTCGAAAAATCATTAAGGTGAGCCATACTAAGTAGGAGACTCTTTGCAGTTGCTTTGGTCAACTAAGAAAAATGAAGAGCCTCGCACAGGGCCAGGCACCCGCAGTGGGCATTTGATTCTTTTTCAAATGGCCACGTGAAGGAATGGTCTCTGCTTTCAAGAGGCTCCCATTAAAGCCTCACTAAGTGGATGGGGGCCATCGCCTCCGATATTTTAATATAGATTATTTTTCGATAAATTCCCAACCTGTTCCTGCATGGGGTCACCTGCCTATTAAATAAGCCATTTCTCCTATCCCTTGCACAGCTCAAAACCAGTTTTAAATCCCATCCTGGAATATTTCTTTGTGTGCAAGGTTCCCAAAGTCCTCCTGGTGCCCCAGTGCAACAGGCTAATTTACCCCCTCACATACCAGTCGAGCACAAACGCCCTTGATCACGAGGCACTCTGACGGCTGGAGAGAATGCTTCCAGACAGTAGAGTCTTGCCAACAGTCCCCTTCCCAGTCCCAGATTCGGAGGGTTCTCTTTTCAGTTTCACTTCACTGAGGGCTGCCAGCTTTAGTTAGGCGGTAGGAGGGAGAGGCCATGAGGGAAATTCCCCCTGAGCCAGTTTTCTAGAAATAGCCTTTACTTTTTAAACTGGTTTTAACTAGGGAGGGGGGGAATGCCTTAAGAAAAATTGGCAAGTAGATTCTAAAACATCGAATACAAAAAATATTTGACTTACATGATGAATTGGAAACCTCTAAGAATTTCAGTCTAGGCCAGATATTAGCAGTAAAGCTGGTTTTCTAACCAAATTAGTGGTATAAAAAGACTAGCCAGATAAAAAACCTTTTTTTTTTTTTTTTTGGCTTCTCAAATGAGTTTATTTCATCAAGAACAGCTTAAGTGTAACATATGTAGTGTTGTAGTCTAGAGGAAGAAAAAGGACTCATCTATTAAACTTTTTTTTGCACTTAAATCACTTAGGCAGTGCCTTCTAGGGTACTTAATATGCTAATTATAAATGATTCTAATACACTATGATTCAACTCAATTAGGCACAAATTTTTAAACTTTAAAAACTGTGTTCTCAAGGTAATTAAATCCCACTTAAAATCATGTACAATAATTCTAGCTTTCACTAATGATCTTTTATTCTCCTGAGTTTTCATAATCAGTGGGTTTTTGAAAACAATTATGGTTTGGGTTACAACGGGTCTTTTATATTTACCACATAAATGACAAAAACTAAAACCTATTTAAAAGTATTTGTTTTGGCCAGCAGGGTAGCTCACACCTGTAATCCCAGCATTTTGGAAGGCCCAGGCAGGAGGATCACCTGAGGTCAGGAGTTTGAGACCAGCCTGATCAACATGGAGAAGCCCCATCTCTACTAAAAACACAAAATTAACCGGGCGTGGTGGCGCATGCTTGTGATCCCAGCTACTCGGGAGGCAGAGGCAGGAGAATTGTTTGAACCCAAGAGGCAGAGGTTGCAGTGAGCCGAGATTGCACCACTGCACTCCAGCCTGGGCAACAAAATTGAAACTATCTCAAAAAAAAAAAAAAAAAAAAGGAATTGTCTTTTAGCAGTCGTGTTTATCCTTTCTTGCAATAAGTAATCAAGCACCTACTGTGTGCCAGGCTATGGCCGGGGCACCTATGCTTCCCCTGAGCTTCAATTCTGTGGGCTTTCCCAGCGTTGGCAAATGGAGGTAGCAAGTGTGAGCCCAGAGCAGGGAAGGGCACGAGGTATCCACGCCCCAGTCGGACAGCATTCCGACAGAAGGAGCCAATAGCACGCTTAGAAATAAAAATAAACTTGAATATAGAAAACATTCCTTTTGCAGAAAACAGGATAAGTATTTGCCTTCCTGAACAGTTTATTTCATAAGCACAATTAAAAAAACCCAGAGTTTCACGAGTTCAATGTAGAAACAGTTCTTATGTAAATAACAAATAGAATCAATAACTTACTAAAAAAACTAGTATTTGACTTTTGCAAGTGAAGGCAGATGCAACATGGGTTTACTGAGCTGTAATTAATCTTCATGGGGGAAAGTCTTGCTTTGGTTCTTAAATTCAGGTTAATGAGTGGCTTAGATTTAAGTAACACAAGCAGTGTTCAAAAGCTTGATTTCTCATAAAATATAACTGCTGGTAAAGACAGGTTATTTGCGCCATCTGTAGCTGACAGATGAAGCTTCCTCAGAGAAATGATTTTACATAGAAGGTGTACTTTTGCTTTAACTGATCAAGAGTTCAGTAAAATGTCAGATTCAAGACTCAACGACAAAGTCAATCAGGCAGCATTTATTCAATGCCCAAAAAATGAGGCAGCTGACTGTATCCAAAAGAAAGAAAACAACGGGACATGAGAATCTCAGTTGATTAGCTCTCCTATTTAGAATCTTACTTTGGTTTGGAAAAGACAGACATTAGAATTAGTATCCCTTCTTTCCTATAAAACTGACAAAGTAATCTATAATGCTTTAAAAAAAAAAAAAAAGGAGACAGTGTCTCACTACATTGCCCTAGCTGGTCCCGAACCCCTGGGCTCAAGTGACCCTCCTGCCTCAAGCTTCTGAGTAGCTGGGACTATAGGTACACACCACTATATACAGCTATCATGTTTATTTTAAATCTAACTATATTCACATAGAACACGAGTTCCCTAAGGCCAATCTCATCTAGTATATAAAAGTTTACATGAAAAAGGAAAACCTGCTTCATTAACCTACTCTAATTCATATCTGATGAAATAATAGACTTCCCACTTAACTCATTTCAAGGAAAGTCTAATCATTTACTTGGCTCTGCTGCCCTTATAGGTAAATTGAGTTTTGAACCAACAACTGGGAAGGCACCTTATATTACTGAAAAAATGTCTTCACCAAGGTGGCCCCTTCTAAAACAGAGGGGTGAGCGGGTGTGTGTGTGTGTGCATCAGGTCCTTTAAAGGAACATCCAGCTTGGAAATAAAGTCATAAAAACTGAAGGGTAATTTTTAAATGACTTTTTTAAATTAGAAAAAAATGTGTGTACTCATAAGAACATGAAGCAGTCATCACTGCTAAGCACTTATGTGCCCTGATTTAAGCACTTCACATGTATTGTTTATTCACAAATATCCTATGAGATAGGCACTATCATTCTACTAAAAATAAATAAATAACAATTGACAGAGACAGAAGTAACTCACTGAGGGTCAGACAGCTGTGAGTGGTGGGGCTGAGATCTGAGTGCAGACAGCTAGGCCAGGCTCCGTCATCACCACACGGTAAAGACACTGTATGTGCTGACACTGAGGACTTCATACTTACGTTTTTACTAAAACCTAGAGGTCTTTTTCACAAAATCCACAGCTACGCCAGTTCACTTCCATCTTGTGAGCATAAAATTGTCTTAGAAACCTAAAGGAGGGCCAGGCGTGGGGGCTCACGCCTGTAATCCCAGCACTTTGGGAGGACAAGTTGGGCAGATCATGAGGTCAAGAGATCAAGACCATCCTGGCCAATGTGGTGAAACGTTGTCTCTAATAAAAATACAAAAATTAGCTGAGTGTAGTGGCGTGTACCTGTAGTCCCAGCTACTTGGGAGGCTGAAGGAGGAGAATCACTCCAACCCAGGAGGTGGAGGTGCAGTAAGCCTAGATCACGCCACCGTACTCCAGCCTGGCGACAGAGCAAGGCTCTGTCTCAAAATAAACAAAAACCAACTGCCACCCCCAACCCAAAAAAAAAAAAAACCCTAAAGGACAGCTTTATACTCAACCCTTTAATAATTCATAGAGGTGGCAGGGTGCCAACGGCAAATCCCCAAATTAAACATGGAAAAGAAGCCCTCCAAAGATAACAGAAAAATAAGGAGAAAAATATACTATTTTTGATAATTCTACCAAAAATAGTTATCAAAAATAATTTATCATTAAACGCAGTAAAGTCAAAGGAAGAGAAGTTGTCTGCATTCAGACGTGAGAACCAATGTGTTTTAGAAGCTTTTCTTCCCAGCCAGGGGCGGTGGTTCACGCCAGTAATCCCAGCATTTTGGGAGGCTGACACAGGCAAATTACCTGAGGACAGAAGTTTGAGACCAGACTGCTAACATGGTAAAACCCCATCTCTACTAAAAATACAAAAATTAGCCAGGCATGGTGGCAGATGGCTGTAATCCCAGCTACTTAAGAGGCTGAGGCAGGAGAATTGCTTGAACCTAGGAGGTGGAGGTTGCAGAGAGCCGAGATGGCACCCCTGCACTCCAGCCTGGGCAACAGAGCAAGACTCCACCTCAAAAAAAGAAGCTATTCTTCTCTATTGTTCTCCCAGTTACAACTGAAGATCACAATAGGAGCAAAACTGAAGGTAACTCATCTGTGTGTTAGACACTGAGTATTTCCAACACGAAATTATCACCTGAATTACAGATGACCTAGCAGGAATTCTCTATGTAGCCCTGGGGAAGCAGAGGGCTGTGGAAAAATGCTATAAACTGCAGGGCCTCTCCAGAGGACAGCCCTATGGTCTTCAGCCAGAGGCTACTATCCAGATCAAAGCTCCTGAAAGGCACAACCTGTGGACTGTGAGCGGCACAGTAAGTTTCCAGGGAACTGTTGTTTCTATGGAAGCATCTTTTCTCTTCTAGTGCAAGAATTTCACAGTGAGAAGAAAGGAAAAAAGAAAAAAAAATGACATCCTTAATGCCTAAAAAGTGCGAGGGAATAACTTCCAGAGGTATTTACTAAACAAAGATGTCTGTGAACGGTCTACTTCAAAAAGCCAAAACAAGGTTCTCAGAGTTCTAATGAAAATGTTACCACTTAGATTTGGAAGTCGAGATGCATAACACACGTTTGCTATTCACATGTGGAAATGATTAGCTCGACTGATTGTCAATGAAATCTTACTTACATTTAAAGCAGCTTCTCCACATTTTTCAATGGCCGCAAGACCCTGATTATGAATGTGTGTCTCCAACAGTTTTTTCAATTCTCCTAGGCCATCCTGGATTCTAGACACAAGATTATACATGCGCCCCAAATCTGAAAGAGGAAGAAATCCCTTTATGCACTGAAACAAACTCTGCCTATCATTCTACTAATTATGTATTTATAGAGATGAAAAATACTCTGCAACAAATAACCATGTTTTTAGACTTTAATAATCGATAGCATTTAATTATAACCAAATACTCCCTATTTGGTATATGTATGTTTTGCTAAAAGTAACGATGAAATTATGCTATTTTAAAAGTTTATTTTTACCTTTACTATGAGAAACCACTAACATATGAATAAGCAAAAAAAAAAAAAAATCAGAAACGATTCCAATGCTTCCAGAAATTCTCAAGATTTAAATAGTATTTATGCCTGAGCCATAATAGGCACTCAAGTATTTGTTTAAAAATAATTAATATATTGGCCAGGAACGGTGGCTCACTTCTATAATCCCAGTACTGTACTTTGGGAGGTCCAGACAGGCGGGTCACCTGAGGTCAAGAGCTCAAGACCAGCCTGGTCAACATCGTGAAACCCCGTCTCTACTAAAAATACAAAAAATTAGCTAGGCATTGTGGCGCATGCCTGTAATCCCAGCTACTCTGAAGGCTGGGACAGGAGAATCGCTTGAACCTGGGAGGTAGAGGTTGCAATGAGCCACAATTGCTCCATTCCAGCCTGGGCAACAAGAGCGAAACTCCATCCATCCATCAATCAATCAATAAAATGACTATATTTAAGGAGAATATGTATTTCTATCTCAAATATAAAAACAAATGAGTTGAGAGAAGGTCTCCCAAATTCTTCATTTAAGACATGTATGGCATGTGGTTACTTTAGGAGGACCACAGGAAGAAAAATCCAAACATCAATCTTTTACTGAGCTCCTAACATGCCCCAGTAAAACAAGGAAGTGGCTACGGTAAATCTAAGATGACAGCCTTCTCATCTCAGAGAATTTTCAAACGAAGAACAGTCAAAAAAAAACTTAGGGGTAGCATCATTTAATGCTAAAGTGTATGGAGAAAGTCACATTCTAAATTAAACTGAAAAAATACTCTTTGCCCTAAGTCATACCAAAATGCTCTGCAGAAATCTGACATCAGTGCATAACAATGCACAAACACATGCATCTTTTTAAAAATGACTGACATGGGCAAGTAATGCTGTTGACTCGGAGAGTCTAGCGTCTCAAGCAGCGTCAAAACTGCAGATAATAATAAATACCTACATTTTATGAGTCTTGTGGCTCACCTTCATTTTTGTCAGCATCCAATAAATTCTGAAATTCTGTGTGGAAAATTTCCAAGTGTTTTTCAATGAGGACTTGCTCACATTTCCTTGCTAATTCATCTTGTGTGCTTTCGTGAAGGTAAACCTGAACTCTTCGTTGTTCCTCAAGCAGACGAGCCTCTGCCTGGAGAAAATGAATTCAAGTGAATGGTTTTGTTTCATTGGTAAAGAATTGTTGCAATTCTTTAATATGTAAATTAAAGGAAGTTGAATAATGGCAAATTAAATTCACAAGCCAGTTCTAACAAAATTGGATTAAGAAAGTAAGGGAGGGCTGGGCACAATGGCTCACGCCTATAATCCCAGCACTTTGGGAGGCAGAGACAGGAGGATTGCTTGAGGCCAGGATTTTGAGACCAGCCCAGGCAACACAGAGAGAACCTGTCTCTAAAAAAAATTTAGCCAGGTGTGGCACGCACCTGTAGTCCTTCCTAGCTACTCAGGAGGCTGAGGCAGGAGGCTGGCTTGAGCCCAGGAGTTAAATGATATGGTGAGCTATGATCTTGCCACTGCATTTCATTCAGCCTGGGCAACAGAGCAAGACTCCATCTCTCAAAAAAAGAAAGGAAAAAGTTCTTTGCATTTAGGGTAATTGACAACCATATTTAAACAGCCACTGATGTGTGCCATTTTCTCGGTAAGATCTATTTCCATTTCAGAATTCCTTTTTAAGTGCCATAACATCATCATCATTAACAGTTCAAATGTCTTTGCATCATTTTTATCCCTCAGAGAGTGGTTATTTTATCTTTTTGAGGTAATGTCTCTGCCACTCTAAGAAATGAATGGATCTTCTGTGCAGATACTAAGATGCACTACTTTAGATTAAAAACTACTTGAAGCCAAGAGTTACACAAATATAAGCCCTGATCACATGGAAATAATCATCAGAAATCAGACTTTTAAAAAATTTAAAGAAAAACATTATGGCCTTTTCTTCCAAACACTGAATATATGCCTCTGAAACCTACTGAGTTATTTATGTATCCCAATTTCTTGCATTTCCCCCTGAGGAAGAGGGGAGGGCAAAGATGCAATATAACAATGCAGCCAAATTAGGATAAGTCAGAATATTTTACAGACCATCACCAGAAATACATGTGGTGTAAAGTGTCACTGAGATACTACTAAATTATCAAAGCAATGAAGACATTTCAGTAAATTATTCAGGTAATCTAAATAAAGAGAATTATATTTTGAATTATAAAAATGCAAATACTCTCCAAAATGATTTTCTTTTTTAAAAAAATACTTTTTTCAGAGACAAGATCTTGCTCTGTCTCCTAGGCAAGAGTGAAATGGCATAATCAGCTCACTGTAGCCTCAAACTCCTGGGCTCAAGCGATCCTCTCACCTCAGCCTCCTATGTAGCTGGGACTACAGGTGCACACAGTCATACCTGGCTAACTTTTTAATTTTTTCTAGAGACAAGTTCTCACTATGTTGCTCAGGCTGGTCTTGAACTCCTGGCTTCAAGCAGTTCTGCCTCGGCTTCCCAAAGTGCTGGGATTACAGGCTGTCAGCTACCCTGCCTTGCCCGGATTTTCAAATTTGGTATAATTTTGGAGAAATCTGGAAAAATTCAACTGGTAATGAATCATTAAGAGCCAAGAAAATGTAATATAAAAAAATGACTGGACAGGATTTGGTACTATGAAGAACTAATAATAATGGGACAATTGTTTAAACCATACAAGTCAGAACCTTATTACACGTTCTAAATAGCTAAATGTGAAAAATAAACTTGGAAAACATCTGTAGTATGTATCAAGAAATCAATATTCTTAATACACATAATTATCTCCATCAAAGCCGTGGGTACATACAAATAAAAACACAAGGAAGAAAGGACAATTCATAAATGACGAAATAGAAAAAAGCTTGAAGTTATCACATTTCCAATGAGAGGTAAATTACAGTATGTTCAGTTAATGAAATATCAGACACCAACTATTAATAACAAATCATTAGTGAATAAGTTACAAAAAATCTATATCATGATCCCAATTTGGTTTATATAATCAGGAACAGTGCCCCAGGCTTGTAGGTTTATGTTATTTGTATTTTCCAAAAAGTCTACAGTTAACGTGTAATTTTGTTTTTCTGATTATAAAGCTATCTTAAAACAATAAGTGCTGCTTTATAGCTAATGCTTCACTAAGACTGATACCTCAAGAACCTAGAGCTGGTGGAATACAGAACATGCAAACCAAACAGCACCACTTTTTCTGTTTTAAGTTCTAATTCTTTCTTGGAAGAACATAATCACCTCAGGCAGCAAAACATACTTTTACCCCTTCCCAGTTGAAAGATTAGGCTTTGATGCCATTGCTGATTCATCCTCTGAGGGGCACAGCTCTCCACCTCTTAGCATTCTACAGACCCTTCCTGCAGGGGCTGAGGGGGCAGCAAGAGTGAACAGGTACCTAGGTGATTACAGAAACATTCACGGCCGAGGGGCCTCAACACTAGCCTATTGTAGATATTGGCAAGGAAACCAAGGCTGTAGGCATTGTCATCAGGCTTCAGAATGAACAGCCATTTAGGTTCTCTATTGATTCCAAGTCAAATAGGCTCCTGATTATCATTGTACTTGGCAGACTGTTGTATTAGAACACCAAGGTCAAATTCAAATGACTAAATAAAAGCATGTAATTGAAGACTGTCTTTACTAATTTAACTAGGATTGGTTCTCAGTAAAAACAAAAGGCAAATAAAACCAAAAAAGACAAGCAAATTAATAAAGTATGGTGTATTTTTAAAGTTAAAAAAAATGACATTAGAAACCTAGAGTAGTCATAAGAGCTTCTGTAGCTCAGGTCAGTCTCAATCACATGCGAGAGTAAAATATTTTAGAAACACTAAGATGGTTCACTCTTCAAAGCCATCCTTGGAAACACAAGCCAAACATTCTCAAATGTTTCCATTAAAACTCTCCTAATAGAGAAAAGTGAACACAGACCCAGGGAATTTGAACTGGCTCTCAACTGGCTAAAATTTGCAGAATATTTCTTCAAGGGTCATGTTTTATCTCAATACTGTTCTATTTCCTAATAGAATGTTTGTTTTGATGTAAACATAAATGCTCCCTAAGTTACTAAGATTTGCCACCCTTTATCCTGTGGTTTTACATCCTCCCAGGCATACACTGGAGGTTCTGTAGGACGTATATTTGTAATACCAAATATATCAGCCTTGCTCTTTGCCACACACTATTCTAAGCACCTTTTTACTAATAAATATCTCATGTTAAACTTTTTAAATACTAAAGCCCACTTAATCTTCACTATTACCTATAATTATTGTCATTTTACAGATAAGGAAATTGAGGAAGAGAAGCGTTAAGGTCATCCCCCTAGTAAGTGCTGGGGGTGGGGATTTAAAACTGGACTATAGCTCAGTTTGAGATGCAAGGCTATAGGTGTAGAGCAGAATTACATGAGCAAATTCCAATTTTATGCTTATAGACTCTGCATTATCAACTTTCAGAATGTGATGGAAGTCATGTTTGGTGTGATCTAAGTGGATTTGGGCCAAACCTTTGACTCCTCTAGAAATGAATCCCCTCTTTGGGAACCCGGATGTAGGAAGCACACTGCTTCCTTGAAGGCAGGGCTCACGCCAGATTGAAAGCATCCAGGCTACTGGAAATCCCTGCTCCCCAACTGTCTTTGGTGTCAGGCCTAGTTTTAAAAACAGATTTACCTGTTCTGGGAGTGCTTCTGTAGCTCTGCCCTAAAACACTGGTTTCCTTGCTCTAGAGCACTACTAATTCATCAGGGTGGATAAAAGGAGATGACCACAATTCTCTAACAAACCCTGTTCAAAAAGAATAGGTACCACTGTTGTGGATGTGCATTTGGATAAGAGGTCTTTAGGGACATCTCGTTTCTAAAGAATCACCATATACAGCAGAGTTTAATAAGAGATGCGTTTAGGCAAACAGCACTGTCATATTAAACAACAAAATAACAGGCAATGCTAACACTCAAAACAGATGATGTTTCAAAAGTTCATTTGTTAGGCAGTTGTTTGAAACTCTGGGTGAGCTGGTTAGGTTCCAGATCAGCATACGAAAGTCAATTTGGCCCAGCATTATACACAAGGAACTATTAATATTCCAAGTATAATACTCTGAATAGTTCCATTTTTGTTAGATTTTGAGATGTCAGAAATTTGTCAAAGACTTTCAACTTCCAACTTCTAAGCCCATTTATAACCACCATCTCCTATAGGAAAACGCATTCAGGTCACCACAAAACAAGCCAGATAGGACTTTCTCTATGAGGTTAAAGCAGAGTTGTTACTTTTAATTGACTTTCTATCTCAGCATTTAGAAAAGGGATTCCACAGTCCATTTATGCTCCAAGTAAACAGGGTATAAAGGGGAAGCAGGTGTCACACTTGGAAAGATCCAGGTTCCCTGGAGATCTCCTAGTGTAATGGTCCTTAACTCCTGGGCTGTGGGCCAGTATGGGTCTGTGGCCTGTTAGGAACCAGGCCGCACAACAGGAGGTGATCAGCAGATGAGTGAGCATTGCACCTAAGCTCTGCCTCCTATCAGATCAGGGGCAGCACTAGGTTCTCATAGGAGCTCGAACCCTATTGTGAACTGCACATTCGAGGGATCTGTGTGCGTGCTCCTTTGATCTGAGGTGGAAGAGTTTCCTCCCAAAACCATCCCCCTTCTCCACACCCCGCTCCACGGCCGTCTGTGGTGCCAAAAGGGTTGGGGACCGCTCTCCTACCACAGCTAGCTCAAGGGTCAGCAAACCATAGCCTGTAGGCCAAGTTCTGCCTGCCTTTTTCTGTAAATTAAGTTTTATTGGAACCCAGCCACACTCATTTGTGTACATATCCCACTGGCTGCTTTAGTGCTGCAATGTCAGAGCTGAACTGCTACAAAAGAGATCACATAGCTCACAAAGCCTAAAGTATTTCCTATCCAGTCCTTTACAGGATAAGTTTGCTGACTCTGACTCCAGATCTAGGTCATTCCTTAGAGCCTAAATCCAGGACATCTATGTTTCTAAGAAAGAGAAGCAAAGAGCAATTCCACTAGATCTTGATTATCAGCTGGGCGTGGTGACTCACATCTGTAATCCCAGCTCTTTGGGAGGCTGAGGTAGGAGGATAACTTGAGCCCAAGAGTTTGAGACCAGCCTGGGCAACATAGAGACCCTATCTACAAAAACAAAAAAACAAAACAACCAAATAGTTGAGTGTGGTAGCTCACGCCTCTAATCCCATTACTTCTGGAGGCTGAAGCGGGAGAATACCCTCTCATATTAGAATTTAAATCCTACCTTCAGAAGAACCTCTCCTCTATATAATCCTGAAAGCTATGTAATAGATTCTTAGGGGTATTTTAGAAGCAAAAAAGCAAAAGCTTAAAGTTTGCAAATCTGAGAATATTTGTTTCTTAAAATTTTCTCATTGACATGACTGTGATGTCCATTATATAAATCCACACTCTAGGAGAAACAGTTAAAAAAATGTCATGTAGCTATTATGGCTATATCCTTAGAACAGCAAGGAGAACTCTTAGTCATGACTACCAATTTATAGAAGCTCCCTGGAGAATTAGGAGAAGCACTTGCACCTGATAAAGACATTCTAGGAAAACAGTGCCCAAGAAATGACTTGTAAAGAAAGCTGTAGGTGCTAAAAAGAATTCACTTGAGTTGCAATGACTTTAACTTAAGTCTACTTAAAGTACTATATTTCAGCTTACCTTTTTCATATATTCAGTAACTGGGTTCTGCTGCAAGAATTCAGTACTCTCTCTGGTATAAAATCTCTCTGTGTCAGCCAAAAATTGAGATTCAAAGGATTCTTTATACACTGTTAACGTAGGGCCCTTTGCAAATGCATCATCTTCATTCAGCCCCAATTCCACTAGAAATGAATATGAGCTATATTTCAATTACCCTATTTTTTTTGGTTATATTTCACAAAATATACTTAGGTGTAGCATTCAGTTTAAGATATGTTTAAAAGATAAATGTGAAATGGCAGGACATAAGTAACTCTTACTCACTAGTATTAAAATACACTCTTTTAATAAAATAAAAAAGGAAAAAAATCCAAGATGTATAAAAAGCAAGTAATTCTGACCCATGGCCAGGTATGCTTCAAAATTACGATGAAGTTCCTTTAGAGAACTTTTATACTTCAAAAGCAATAAAAATAACTAATTTCAAATTTGCAAAGAAATACAATGCTACCCAAGTTTTTAAGACATTGTATTACTTTATCAGTTTCTCAATCTCAATTTTTCAAGCTGATATAGATTTCTGGTTATCATTGAGCTCAATTAATGACACTCTAACATATCCAGTAATTCACTGAGACCAGAAAAGAAAATAATTAAAATGTCTATTTCATCAAAATTTCCTTAAGGCACACGGATCAAACAGCTTTTATGAGTAAAATCAAACAAAGTCACATGGACTTAAAAAGAAATATAAGTACCTTTGTAAATGCTAACAATGTCCTTTATAATATTAAACCATTTTAAAAATGAAATCTGTTAGAGCACTGTTGTAATTGCCATTTGATGTGAAAACTTTGAATAAACTAAAGGGAAATTATTTACCGTAAGACTGTACAACTCCACTAATTAATCTTGTATTGATGGTTTCACCATTTCTTTCCTTTTCAATCAGCTTTAAAACAGCATTTGTTACCTTTAGAAAGGATGTAGAAAAATATGATACAGGTTACAGAATATGATATATATTACTACATATCCCTTAAACATTCACAACCATTAACAATGTAAGATGGGAAAATCTGAAAGAGTGAGGAGACAAAGACCAAGCAATGAATCTGAGAAGGGATTTTAAAAGGAACACGCACACGCTCATACCAGTAGGTACCTGTTTATTCAGTGGCCTGAACAGACAGTCTCTCCAAGTCACCAATGCAAGCTGGAGGAAAAAAAATAACAAAATCTCTATACTTTTATGATGTTTTTCCAAGATTCAAGTCACAGGAAATAATCTCAATCTCAAATTATTTTATCAAAATTTCTAGATTACAAGTTGGTCAAAACATGCTATCATGATGAAATCAGAAAGCCGCCACTCTAGAGAGTCAACAACTTCAAGTAGTATCCAAGCAGACACCTGTCGCCTCTACTTCTTTATTTATATTCTCTTTAACTGTTGTTGAAAACAGTACGGAGAAAGTTTAAAAAGCGTAATGATTTTTAGGGGTCTGTGATGCTACTGTAGGGTACAAGTGGCACTTTAGGTCTAGCAGGTTTCTAAAAGGAAATGAACCTGATTCCTACACTAACAACTCTGAGTCTCAAGAAAGCACTTATGTGTAAAAAGAAAAAATCCCATTAGCCATCCCACAATATACATATATTTCAAAAACGTATGCTATACATATTTTTGTCAGTTAAAAAAATAAAATATTAAAGAAAAGGGGATGTACAACAACCCCAAATCAAACAACTAAACCTAGAAAGCTTCTGTTAGAACTAGATTAACTACATAGCAAAGTATCATTATGAAGCAGAAACAATTTGGTATGGTATAGAAACTGGAGCTAGACAAACAATAAAAGCTGGTCGTGCATCCGGGATACATTATGCTTTTCTTTTTTTCTTGAGACAGGATCTCGCTCTGTCACTCAAGGTAGAGTCCAGTGGTACGATCGTGGCTCACTACATCCTCCACCTCCTGGGCTCGAGTGATCCTCCCACCGCAGCCTCCTGTGTGGCTGGGACTATAGGTGCGTCACCATGCCTGGATATTTTCTTTGTAGAGGTCTCATTATGTTGTCCAGGCTGGTCTCCTCCTGCCTTGGTCTCCCAAAGTGCTAGGATTACAAGCATGAGCCACTGCACCCAACATTATGTTTTTCTTTTAAATTTGTCAAAAGTGAAGCTACAAAGTATTGCTATTTTATAGCAACATTCTTGGATATGGTGATTAACTCCTTTATGCAGAATCTGACATTTTAACAAAACTAGTTTTAAAGGGCATTGCCTGTGTTGATCTGACAGCGTATGAACAGACTGTTATGAGTCCTCCCTGACTTGCTCTAGAACGCTGGTTCTCAAACTGCAGCGTACATCAGAATTGTCTGAAGAGCTTGGTAAAACATTGCTGGGCCCCGTCTCCAGAGTTTCTCTTTAAGTCTAGGATGAGGCCTGAGAATGTGCATTTCTAACAAGTCCCCAAATGATTCTGACACAGCAGGTTTGGGGACTTGATGTGGTTTGGCTGTGTCCCCACCCAAATCTCATCTTGAACTATAGGTCCTATAATTCCCACATGTTGTGAGAGAGACCCAATGGGAGAGAACTGAATCATGGGGATGGTTGCCCCATACTGTTCTCATGGCAGTGAATAAGTCTCACGAGATCTGATGACTTTATAAGGGGTGTCCGCTTCCACTTGACTCTCATTCTGCCTTGGCTGCTGCCATCTAAGATGTGCCTTCTGCCATGATTGTGAGGCCTTCCCAGCCACATGGAACTGTTGAGCCCATTAAACCGCTTTTTCTTTATAAATTACCCAGTCTCAAATATGTCTTTATCAGCAGTATGAAAACAGACCAATATAGGAACATACTTTGAAAACCAATGGGGAAAAAAAAAACCCTTCAGCTGACTCACTGACGAAACATATAGTAACGAAGGTGATTTAGGAATTGATTAATTCAGCGTCCTCTCCCTGAAGTGGGGTTTCTCAGACTATAAAGCACGCGAGCATTGATCCTCAGGGCTTGCCTCACGCGTGGCACCTATCTGCCTGGGGCTGCCGGGACTCAGGGCTTTCTGTGTGACAACTCAGGCCGTCCCAAGCAAACTGGGATGGTAGGGTCAAATAACTAAAGAAGAAATTTTTAAAAAGCAAATGCAGACATGGGCAAACTGTATTTTATAACTCCAATTTACCCACTCTTCTTCTTTCTTGCTAAAAAATATTTAAGGGACATTTATTGATAAAACAATGAAAATTAGTTTACTATTTAAAAAAAAGCTTAATATTTGCCTAGATTCTTACTGAAAGATAATTTACCATTAAAAAAATGCATTTCAAAGGTTTTAAAATAGAAACATCTTACTGAATAGATTTCATATATTCCTTTTCGTCCTTCGTCACATTCACGGCGAACCCAATGTCTATTGAGGTAGGCACAGATTCCATTCAGCACTTTGCTTGAAAATCGATAATCTTCCCATTGTTGGGTGTAGAATTTCAGTACACTCTCATCCATCAAATCTTCTCCATCCTAAAAACAAGGTAACTAAAGCTTTAAGATGACTATTTTGTCACATCATAAATTAAAAATAAAAGTTGATCATATCTACTGCATTAAAATACATTGATACATGTGATTTTGGACAGCTTCTTTAAAGTATTCTGTATAGAAAAACATGCTAATAAACTCTCTCGAGAATATAGTAAAAGAATTCTTTCATCTCAAATTAAACTGGAACATTTTTCATCGTATTAAATATGCACACACACTCAAAGAAAAGTACCCTGAACAATTAGGATATACAGGTAATTCCTTTTTATTAAGAAATTTACCTCAAAATCATCTGTATTTTTGATATTTTGTTTAAAAAAAATTGGTTGGGTGCAGTGGCTCACACTTGTAATCTCAGCACTTTGGGAGGCCGAGGTGGGCCGATCACTTGAGGTCAGGAGTTTGAGACCAGCCTGGCCACCACGGTGAAACCCCATCTCTGCTAATACAAAAATTAGCTGGGTGTGGTGGTACATGCCTGCAGTCCCAGCTACTCAGGAGGCTGAGGCAGGACAACTGCTTGAGCCCAGGAGACGGAGGTTGCAGTGAGACAAGATTGCGTCCCTGCACTCTAGCCTGGGCAACAGAGCGAGACTCAGCCTCAAAAAAAAAAAAAAAAAAAAAAAAAAAAAATCAAATCAATATGTACTAATCAGCAATTTAGACCACAAGGCTAATACTATTCAATTTTTAAATGCATCTTCTTCCTTCTTTAAATTTACTTAAAAATCATGAAAACACTTTTTTGTGGTAATCTGTAAAAAATAATGTACAATGGTATAACAATATTTCTTAACAAGACCTCATAAGGAAAACGTTCATTTACCAAAATTTTTATCCAGATTTCCACAACTTAAGCCACGCATTTTTATTTGAAGGAGACTAACTTGAAATTTTTTCTTAGGAATTAATGGCATCTACCAAGTAAGCCTTACCCTTTAAAAACGTTCTTGGCACTGCCGTTTAGGTGTGTGCAGCAGAGAAGCACAAAGAGGAAGATGGGGGCTCCTCCCTGCAGGAAGGGCTGGGCTGAGCCCACTGGCTTCTCTGAGCCTCAGCGTCTTCAGTGAAAACTAAATGGCTATGACAGACTTGAAGCTCCACACATATAAGGTACACGAGTGACAGAACAATCTATGGAAAAACCTGATCATCTCAACACGACCAATTTTTTATTCATTTAAATTTAAATAATATGAAATGAACTTTAAAATGTAAAGCTAAGCTATTTTCGATGATGGTATTTGACCTTTTTAAAATGCAAAAGTATCACTGATGGCATGGCCATCAACATTTTTATATAGCATAATACACTGTTTCTTATTTTAGTACTAAAGAATAATTAATTACAACATTCACTTTACAATGTGTTGTGAATAAAAAGAACAATGGCTTCAGCAAGACCTTAGACACACCATTTGGGAAGATGAAAATAATACACTAGACACAACTTGTGGCCAATCAACTATGTATAGTCATTAGCATGATATTTAAGTTTTCAATTAGCGTGTAAAAATAAATTAGGTAAAAGAATTTTGCACGATGCAGACATTTCTGCACGTTGTATAAATAAAAAATGTTTAAAATATATACACAGAAGGTTCCTGCAAATTTCTCTGGGTTGAGAATACAGCTGTCTTCACTCCATGACAGTACAGAACCAGAAGAAGGAGCCAGTTGCTCATCTTGTGGCTAGATACAAGGAGTCACACTGCCTTTGCTACAAAGGGATGAAGATCGAGGAAGAAAAAGGCAGGAGATGAAGTGGAAAAGTCTCCACCACTGCCCAAGCAAAGGCTTGGAGTGGGAGAGACCTATGCTAGAAGGAAATGGATATTCACAGTGAAACTCATCCTAGCCACGAGCACAATTTCACAGCAGTTTTGAAATACACATCATGGCCAGACACAGTGGCTCACACCTGTAATCCCAACACTTTGGGAGGCTGAGGCAGAAGGACTGCTTGAGCCCAGGAGTTGGCAGACCACCCTGGGCAACACAGAGAGACCCTGATTCTACAAGAGATTTAAAAATTAGCTGGGAGCTGGGTACAGTGGTGCACACCAGTAGTCCTAGCTACTCAGAAGGTTAAGGCAGGATGATTGTTTGAGCCCAGGAGTGGGCGGCTGCAATGACCTATGATTGCACCACTGTACTCCAGCCTAGGCTGTCTACAGAACAAGAGGCTGTCTTTTTAAAAAAAAAAAAAAAAAAAAAAAAAAAAAAAAAAAAAGGGTACTTCACAACCATGTGTAAAGAGCAAGATCACATTTGAAAACCATGATTTCCAAGACTGAATAACCTTACAGTTGTTGGTAACACTTTGACAGAGAACACTACACATTGAGTTCACAATAAAATGCAGGTAATTTGAATACGTTTGCTTTAAATGAAAAAGTTCATCATTTCTAACAACAAAATCCAAAATGGCGGTAATTTAAGGAAAGTACTATTATGCTAAAAGGTTATCAAAGCTTTCCAATTTTAAAAAAACAAAATGAGCTGGGCACGGTGGTGAGCATTTGCAGAGTCCCAGCTACTCATGAGGTGGAAGTGGAAGGATCACTTGAGACCAGGAGATCAAATCCAGCCTGGGCAACATAGTGAGACCTCCACCTCGAAAGAACAAAACCCCCAGAATATAGTTTATGATGGTTTCATATTCAACAGTAGGTAAAGACTATGCAATAGCAAAACATTGTCACCCACATTAGTGTCTGAAACAATGAACAGATGACAGTGAAACATTTATCAAATAAGTTAGAACCATTATTTCACTCCCTTTTTACATCCTCTTGTGAATTCTCAGTACATATATATGTAAAACATCTTACCTTAAGAAGATTTGTCAAGTAATTCTTCAAAAATTCCTTAAGTCGTTTGTATAATTCCAGGCCAACAAACTGAGCTCCTCCAGGCGTCTGCCCCTTTTTTGACTTAGAAGGAGGAACTCCAGCTCCTCGTGCTTGGTTTGACTGGTGAACACTAGTACAGTAGTTATAAACATGACTTGGAGGAAAGTTAAGGAAACCAACATATATCATAGACGCTAATAGTCATTAACACAAACATATTTTCTGACATTTCATTACCAATACGTTCCCAATGTATCAACCAAAACCTGTTAAAAACTAGAGTGGAACGAAGATCCCATTCACACTATCCATAAAGCTAAAAGTCAACAAGCCCCATTAACAAGATTGCTGGTAGGCCTTGAGAGCGACCCTGCCAAGGAGAATGGAATATTCCAGGAGGGAAGCTGCCCATAAAAAAAATCGGGACCTTTTGGATTATTAGATATAATGTGACTGACCTTATGGAAAACTGACCCAGAAGAAAAATGCAATTACTGATTCCAGGAAAACCAAAAGCTAACAATAAGCACTGTCTATGATGATGCTCAGCTGTAACTTTTTCAGAAGCATATTCTAAAAACTGAAATCACACACACTTTATTTTAAAATGACTTAGAAAGCCAAGTCCTTTTATTACAATAGTCATAGACATCTAAAACTTATCGGTCAATGGCAGCAGTATCCGCACACTACTGAGAAATACAGATGTACAAATCGCAGCAGAGACAGCTGAGTGCAGAACAGCCGCATCTGCAGGAGGAGCGCAGAGAATGAGATGGGGATGGGCAGCGCAGAGAACCACCGTGTTGTTTTACCCTTTAAATATGATGAGCTCATCTGCAGGTATTATTAATTGACTAAAATGAACAGAAAGACACTTATACTCAGAAAGATCAACAAAACAATGAAGAATTTACTACATAAAGATACTTCAAGATTATTTAATAAATGGCATGAGGGCAAGATATTTCTAAATATTCCATATTAAATTCCAAAATATATTATAAATGGATTAAGATTTAAAATACGCAAGCTGAAACAGCAAAACCAAGAATCTATATTTGAACACTTACCTATTCTCAGGTTGGAGCGGCCCTTTCTAAGTAAGGCCATACAAACAAATGAATTCAAAATTGTAGATTATGAAGAAATATCTTTAACTATCTTTAATAAATTAAAGTGATTTAAAGCAATATGAAAAAATGAATCTCTGGAAACATGAACAAAACAAACAACAGAAAATCTAAAAGGTAAAATAAATGACCCAGTTTTGCATTCCCACACTTGTCTCATATTCCACCTACCCAGCTTTTGAGAAAATATTACAGGTCATAAGTGAAGCACTACGTGCTCCTCTGTAATCCCACTCCTTCCTCTTACCCTAGCAAATATCAGCATGATTTGGTACATATCATTCCTATGCATGTTTTTGTATTTTACTGGATAAATATACATCAAATACATTTCACATGTTCTACATTGTTAAATTACACAAACTGTAACGTACATTTGCGCTACCATCTGTTTTTGACGATATTTGACATAGCCACAGCTGTAATATACTGTGTAACACACATTTACAATACTCCGGCAACTCTCTTGGTGGTGGACCTTGCTAATAATTCTTTTAGCAGGTGCCATTTTTTTTTTGTATTTACAAACAAAGCTGCAAAGAATAAAACTAGCAGTTCTCCTTGCACACATGTACGAATTTCCTGGAGCACAGAAATACCGGGTGACAAGAGAGTGAGACTTTTTTTCCAGACAGTCTTACAGTCTTGGAGTGCAGTGATGTCATCTCGGCTCACTGCAAACTCTGCCTCCTGGGTTCAAGTGATTCTCCTGCCTCAGCCTCCAGAGTAGCTGGGATTACAGGCACCTGCCACCATGCCTGGCTAATTTTTGTATTTTTAGTAGAGACAGGGGTTTCACCACGTTGGTCAGGCTGGTCTTGAACTCAACCTCAGCTAATCCGCCTGCCTCAACCTTCCAAATTTGCTAGGATTACAGACATGAGCCACTGTGCCAGGCCCTTTAAAAATGTTTTTTCTAGAGATGGGGTCTTGCTATATATTGCACAGGCTTGGTCCCAAACAATCCTCCCGCACTGGCCTTCCAAAGTCATGGGTTCAACTTATTACCAGTTGCCATCTTGGTGCTAGAAAGTGGCTGTCCAGCCACTTTGTAGTGCATGAATTTTCATCACCCACAACCTTGACTGTGCATGTGTACTGTGGTTTATCACGGTTTTAACATCCCTTTCTAGGGAACAGGCAGAGTTTGTTTGTTTTTATTAAAAAGACTGGATCTCATGATGTTGCCCAGGCTGGAGTGCAGTGGCTATTCACAGACATGATCATAGCACACTACTGCCACAAACTCTTGGTCTGTAGGGATCCTCCTACCTTAGCCTCCTGGAAAGCTGAGAATACAGGCACATGCCACCACACTGGCTTGACTTAGCATAATTCTTAAGGGCCTTAGGATTTCAGAATGGTAAGTGAGCACTTGCTTCAACAGTCACCAGCTGCATTCATCCCTAAGAGTCAGCCTGTCCTTTGAAGCTTTGACACCAGGCATTAACTTCTCCTCTCTAGCTATGAAAGTCCTAGGTGGCATCTCCTTCCAGTAGAAGGCTGTTTTGACTCAACTGAGTATCTGTTGTTTATGCAGCCACCTTCAACGATCCTAGCTAGGTTTTCCGGCTAACTTGCGGCAGCTTCTCCATCAGGACTTGCTGCTTCACCTTGCACTACTGTTATAAAAGATGGCTTCTTTCCTTTAATCGCATGAACCAACCTTGGCTAGCTTCTAGCTTTTCTTCTGTAGCTTCCTCACTTCTCTCAGCCGTCACAGAATTGCAGAGAGTTAGGGCCTTGCTCTGGATTAGGCAGTGGCTTAAGGGAATGCCGTGGCTGGTTTGTCTTCTATCCAGACCATTCAAACTTTCTACTTACCAGCAATATGCCTGTTTCGCTTTCTTATCATTTATACATTTACCAGAGCAGTGCTTTTAATTTCCTTCAAGAACGTTTCCTTTGCATTTACAACTTGGCTAACTGTTTAGCACAAGAGGCCTAGCTTTTGGCCTATCTCAGCTTTCAATATGCCTTCCTCATTCAGCTTAATCACTGCTAGCTTTTGATTTAAAGTGAGAGACATGCGACTCTTCCTTTTACTTGAACATTTTGAAGCCATTGTGGGGTTATCAATTGGCCTCTATTCAGTATTGCTGTGTCTCAGGAGCAGGGAGGCCAAAGAGAGATGGGGTAAAGGCCAGTCGGTGGCGCAGACACATACATTAATGGATTAAATTTGCTGTTTTAAGTGCGTACAGTGTGTGGCGCCTCAAAACCATTTTTTTAAAAATCATTAATTTTGCCAGAGGCCTGTCTCTTAGTTTTTTAAAGAACTACGTATTTTGGGTTTTAATAATTTTCATTACTGTATCTTTACTTCATTTGTTCCTTTTCATTTACTTTTTTCCTTACATATGGTTTCTCTGGATAAATCCTTGTTTTGGTTGACTTTGTAGTTTTTCTTTTTTTAAATAAGCACTTGAATACTTATAAAATGTTCATACTACACAGAAGGTACAGAGTTTCTTCTACATGTCACTTTGGCTGCATCACATAAATCTGATGTATTTATATTTTCCTTCTCGTTCAATTCTATTTTCTCTTTTCCACTGTTCGTTCTAAGAGTTAAACAGTTCAGATTTCCAAAATGTATTTTTTTACCTTCAAAAAAATTTCATTTTAAAATTAAATTGCAGAAACATGAGAATGTTATCTTTTTGATTGTTGCTTTAAAATGTGATGAGACTCGTCGCTGAGTATGTAATTTCTCCTGGGCCAGAACAGGGTGGGCCACCATTTTGCATGTGCCTAAGAAGAATGCCCATCTCTCACTGTTGGATACAGGGACCTGTTACTGCTGGTCAGCTCTATTTTTCACATCTTCTATATTGTTTCTGATTTGTCTGCTTATTAATTACCAAGAAATTTTTAGTGAAATCTCCCAATAATGGTTTTACCAATTTCTAATTGTCTAAAATACTTGTCATATTTTAAGGCAGTGTTAACTAATACACATATCTGAAATTATATTCCTGGTAACTTATACCTTTTATCATTAGGAAGTAACCATGTTTATTCCTAACAATATTGCCTTAGAAACTTAGTATATCTGATGTTATTACACCTACCATTTGGTGAGAATTCTCCTTAAATGTTTTTGGAAACATTTATTTTCAGCCCTTTATTTTCAACCTTTGTTTCTGTGTCTTGGTGTGTCTACTGTCAACCACCACAGCATAATTCACTTAAAAAAAAGTTGAGTCTAATATTATTTGATAGGCAAGTTTGGTTTTAGGTAAACTGTTTTATACATATTTGTATAACAGTTTATTTGTATAAATGTTTTACACGCTTGTGTAATACAACATCTGGATTAATTTCTACCATCCTATTTTGTATTTTCTATTTTAATTCTTTTTCTATGTTTCTGGTTTTCCTCTCTTTCCCCTTCTACTGGAATGGTAGTTTACTTGCTCCATTATGGCTTGTTTTATTTTGGAGTTACACATTCTTGTCATGGTTAATTACCTTAAAATATGACATGCCTACTTTGTCTTACAACAATTCTGGAAGATTCTATTACCTTTTCAAGTATTTCTGGTCCCCTTTCTATTTTCTCCTAGCTCTTCTCTTATGTGTATGTGGGACATTTTCATGTTACCTTCTATACCTCAGTTAAAAGTCTTCAATCATCTTCTATCGCTTTATCTTTGTTCAAACTTTCTAATTTTTTCTGATCTTCCATGGGTTAAGTGATTCTCTTTCAGCTGTGCCAACTTTACTGTTTAATTTTAATGACTTCATTTTGACATTTATAGAATTTTTCTTTTAAAAACTTGTCCTTTTTTCCATAGTGTTTTGTTCTTTTATTCTAAAGACAGACTTTCCCCACTCTCCTTATATCCAGAGCTCAGCTTAAATACTTTACTACTTGCTTTCCTGGTTGATGATGATCATGATTTTTTTTCACCTACACACTAAAAGGTATTTAGGTTTCTGTCTTCTAGATTTCCATGGAAATGTCAGCTCCCAACCCCCTCCCAGCCAGGAACAAGGTTTTGTTTCCTTTTCTGTGTGACCCTACCTGCCAGCGCACCTCACTCACATCCTTATGCTGCCACACAGATGCTCACAGTGGTTAGCGCCTTCATTGTTAGCTCTCTTCTTTCTCTTCTTCAGATGCCTGGAGATTCCCTCTCACTTTTGTGCACAGCATTAAACTTCACTGTATTTCTCACAGCACTCAATTTTACGTGCTTGGTTCCAGGATGTTTTAGGTTATTTAGTTCAGCCTGACTTTGTTCCTTGGCAATCTACTGCTTCCCAGCTACTAAATTAACGAAGGCTTTTTAAAAAACAAACCCAACGCTAGCTAAAGTGAAGGAAAATGGGAGCTTCCATATGCTTGAGGTAAGAGTATACACAATGACACTGTTTCTGGAGTGAAACCTAGAAACACTCAAAAGCCTTCAACAAGTGCATTCCTTTTGATACAGCAATCATATTCATAAGCATTTGTCACACGGAAATCATCACGGAAGTGTACACATACTTAGCTAGCAAACTATCACAGCATTGCTCCTAATGGTAAAAAACTTGTAACAAGCTATCTGTCAAACAAAGGGAATTAGTTAAATCCATTGTCGGATCCATCTGAAGATAAAGTATGCAGCTTTTAACAATGTCATGGAATAGATGGTGGTTAAAAAGACTGCAATACATTTATCAAATTTCAGCTAAGATATCAATGGTAACATGTATCATTACTTTAAGTATCACTAAGAAAAGAAAATGCCGCCAATTAGAATGCATTTTATCAGATGGAATTTTTATTTGTACTTACTAAAGAATCATCTGTTTCAGACTTAACAAATTTATTCTAACATTCTTGTAAGTAGATACAGAAAAGCTACATAGATTGGCTAGGACATTACAAAAATGTTTTCACATAGAGTCCATTCTGAATCATTATGATTCTTACTAAGGATGTCTGTGTTTTCCAGACAACGCTGTCTTCTGAGCCACTAAGCGTTAACACTTCTTAGTAGTAGTCCAAGACTAATTTCAGGATTTTCTCCTAATCTGTACCCATCCATTTTGTAAGTCTGATCCTGAGCTTTCTTGCTATCAAAAGGTTTGTTCTTAAGGGCAGATTCTTGCAATGGTCCTTAAATGACTTGCTGACAGAAAGAACAAGGCTGCACGCGAGTGTGCACTGATGCAATGATGATGATGGGTCATCACGGATACCTGGCCCGCTACTGTACTATGTGCACTGACTTTGGGATGCGCTTGAATCAATGTAGCAGTTGCTACAAGAGAGCAGGGCTAGGGGTTTTAAACTTTTGGCTACAGAATCCTTTCTTCTCACCTGGCATTCCTTGTGGAGGAAAGCTCAGTGCCCAGAACACCGTCCCTCCCCACCATTACTTCCTCCTCCAAGCCCATGCCTCAGAGATGACCTCACTCACACACAGGCAAGGGGCCTCACAAAACAGATAGAAAGGCACAATTTAAACAAAATGAACACTTCTTAAAAGCTGTTTTAAAGCTTCTATTGAGTTTAACGCCACATTCATTCCCAAATTAGCACCACTGCTCATCATTATCTAATCAGGAATGGAAAACATTAGACAATAGAGGTTAGGAGATTTCCAGCTTATGACAATTTAGGATCAACTTACATCTAAATTAAAGAGATGAAACAATGCAAAACAACTGAAGAACAAGCCAGAGTGTTATGATCCAACCTTCCCCACCCACAGTGAGAACCATCTTTAACTGTTTCTAGACGTAGTTCTTCATTTTTAGCTGAATATGTACGTCTTTAAATCATTTGCTTGTTTTGTTCTTTGACCAATTAACTTTCTCGTAAATTATTGCTTTCCTGCGAACAGAGAACACATCTCCTTTCTAACCCTACCTCCAGTCCATCTTCATCCTAATAGTCACTGCGGAGCCTTTGAAACTTTAAATTACTTAAACCATGAGTCCAATTTTGGTACCAAAGTACCTAACCACATTTCTGGCAAATAATGATAAACTCTGGAAAAAATCTTAAAACAACGATCTTGAAGGTATCAGAGAACAACCAAAAGGAGGCGTATACTGAAAAGTGGCCTAGTGTTGGAAGAGGGGAATGGCACAATTCAACATTGTTGATTTAAAGAAAATGACACCCACTCTCAAGACAAAAGACAATCTGTAACACAGACCAGCTGGAGATGACCCAAATGTTGGAATTAGGAGACAAAGGCTCTAAAGCAACAATTATAATAAAAAATATAGAAAAATATGTTCATAATCAATGAAAGTTGCAGCAATGCAGCACAAAAATAGAAACCATGAAAAAAGAACAAAATAAAAAAACCTAGAACTGAAATACTAGGAAATCTAGAATAATTTACTTATTGGATGGTCTTGACAACAAAATAAAGACAAGAGTCATGTGTTTGAAGACAGACCAACAAAAATGATCACCTTTTGAGAGGCAAAAAAAGATAAAAATGGCTAGAAAACCAAAAGGGGGAAAATATTGAAAGCAGACGGAAAAATAACGTAATAGAAAAAGAATTCAAATGACCAGTAACTTCTCATCAAAAGCTACAAAGGCCAGAAAATAGTGCAATAACATGTTTAGTGGTGGGGGAAAAAAAAGGGGGGGGGGGGGGGCTGAAAGAGAAAACAGAAATCAGTGTAATTCTATAGCCAGTGAAAACACCTTCAAAAATGAAGGCAAAATAACACTATTTTCAGGCAAAATAAACTAAGCGAATTCGGAGTACAGACCTGCATTATAGTAGAAACAAACTGACACTACAATAGAATCCTTCATCTTTAGGAGGGCAGAAGAGCAGTATAAACAGTAAATATCTCGGTACATATACCTTTTTTTCCCTTAACTGTTTAAAATACAAAGGATAGCTTAAAACAAAAATGTATAATATCGTCTTGTGGGTTTAAAAACATATGTAGAGGTAATATAAAGTTGAGGGATAGGGACAGTAAATGGAACTATACAACTACAATTCCACTACATTTTCTATGATGTCAATCTTAATTCTAAGTAGAGTGTTAAGAAAAAAAAATGTGTATTATATCCCTAGAGCAATCTCTTTATTCCTCCTTCTCTCTCTTTCTCACACAAACACACATCCTCTCTGCAGAGGCATAAACACCAACAGACATATTAAAAAGGAACTATAAAAAAATTTCAAATAATCCTAAAGAATGGTGGAAAGCAGGAAAGAAGAAAATTTTTAAGGGGAGAAAAAACCAAAATGGTAGGCCTAAAATTAATCTATAAATAATTATAACAAATGTTAATAGGCTAACACTACAATTAAAAGACTGAGATGGTCAGAAGGGGCAGAGCAGTAAGACTGCTCTATAAGTTGACATAAGGGATACAATTTAAATATAAAAATACATATAGGTTGAAAGCAAATGGATGAAAAATGATAATCATGCAAACACTAAACATAAGAAGAGGCTAAAGAAACTGTAACTATCAGACGACAGATTACTACCAGGGATAAAAAGGGACACATTTCATAATAAATGTCCATTTACTTAAAAGACAAAATTGCAAATAATTCCCACGTGTCAAGAGCTTCAAAATATATTTAAAAACAATTTTTTTTTTTTGAGACAAGTCTTGCTCTGTCGCCTAGGTTGGAGTGCAGTGGCGTGATCTCAGCTCACTGCAACCTCCACCTCCCGGGTGTGAGTGATTCTCCTGCGTCACTCTCCAGAGTAGCTGGGACTATGGGCACCTGCCACCATACCTGGCTAATTTTTGTATTTTTAGTAGAGATGGGGTTTCACCATGTTGGCCAGGCTGGTCTCAAATTCCCAGCCTCAGGTGACCTGCCCGCCTCAGCCTCAAATATATGAAAATTTGACAGAATTAAAGGGTAAAGAAGAAAATTTTACAATCATAGGATGAGATTCAACATTCCTCTCAGCAACTAGACCAAAGGAAAAATATCAATCATGACTTGGATGATCTGTTAAGACTATCAATCACCTTAGGTCATAACTTAATGGGCAGTTATAACATTCTACACCCAGTGGCATACTGATAAGCTGGCTTTCTGTGGGAAAAAAAGAGAAAAGAAAAAAAAAAACCCTAATCTGTAGATTCTGTAGACGTCCACTGTGTAAGGCTCCCACCAGGGCAGACGCTGGCTACCAACAGGACATCATCACACAAGGAGCTGGGGAGAGATGTGCACAATCATCTCCCGCAACCTGATCTGATGCAGCTCCAGCACGTCACTGCCGACAGCAACAGCTGCAGAACCCACATTCTTTTCAGGAGTACGCAGTACGTTCACCAAGAGAGGCTATTTTCTGGGCCATTAAACATGTTTCAACACATTTAAAAGGACTGAAATTATACAGTGTGTTCTCTGATCAAAACAAAATTACAATTAGGAATTAGTAACAATAAACTATGTGAGAAAATCAAATATTTTTAAAAAATATCTTTCCATATAATTCAAAGGTCAAAAAATGTTTTGAACTAAATGATAATGAAGATATGCAATATATCAAAATTTATAGAATGAGGCTAAAAATCCTTACAAGGAAATTTATATTTTCAAATACTTGTATCAGAAAAGGTACGAAGGGTTGGGTGTGGTGGCTGATACCTGTAATCCCAGAACTTTGGGAGGCCGAGGCAGGCGGATCACTTGAGGTCAGGAGTTTGAGACCAGCCTGGCCAACATGGTGAAACACCCAGTCTCTACTAAAAATACAAAAATTAGATGGGCATGGTGGCGCACACCCAGAGGCTAAGGCGGGAGTATCACTTAAACCTGGGAGGCAGAAACTGCAGTGAGCCAACAACGTGCCATTGCACTCCAGCCTGGGCAACACAGTGAGTGAGACTCCATTTCAAAAAAAAAAAAAAAAAAAGTAGAAAGATTTAACAATTATTTATTAAAATGGCAATATTCCCTGTCATGGTTCAGCCGTATCCTCACCCAAATAGCACCTTAAATTGTAATAACCCCCACATGTGGAGGGCAGGGCCAGGTGGAGATAACTGAATCATGGTGGCAGTTTCCCCCATATTGTTCTCACGGTAGTGAATAAGTCTCACAGAATCTGATGGTTTTTTAAATGGGAGTTTCCCTGCATAAGCTGCCTTGCCTACTGCCATGTAAGACGTGCCTTTGTTTCTCCTTTGCCCTCTACCATGATTGTGAGGTCTCCCCAGCCATGTGGAACTGTGAGTCCATTAAGCCTCTTTCCTTTATAAATTGCCCAGTCTCAAGTATGTCTCTATTAGCCTTGTGAGAACAGACCGATACACTTCCCAAGTTGATCCACAGACTCGATGTAATCCCTATCAGAATCCCAGATGGCTTTTTTTGTAGGAAGTTAACAAGCTGATTCCAAAATTCATATGGAATTTCAAGAGACTCAAAACAGCCAAAATAATCTTCAGAAAGAACAATGTTGGAGGATTCAAACATCACAATTTCAAAACCTACTGCAAAATGATAGTAATAAACCTATGAGTCCATGGACACCTGATTGTCAACAAGGGTGCACATCAAAACCACAATGAGACAATACATTGCTGATGGGAAAGTAAAATAATGCAGCCACTACGGAAAATAACTTGGCAGTTATGTAAATGGTTAAACACAGTTACCATCTTACCCAGAAAGTAGAATTGTAGGCATCTAAGAGAAATGAAAACATATGTCTACATAGAAACCTGTAAACAAGTATTTACAGCAGCACTATTCATAATAGTAAAAGGGGGAAACAACCCAACTGTCCATCAGCTGATAGACAGATAAACAAAATGTGGTATATCCACAGAATGGAATCTTACATGCTATAACATGGATGAAGTTTGAAAGCATTATGCTAAGCGGAAGAAAGCCAGTCACAAAAGACCACATGCATTAGTCTGCCATAACAAAATACCACAGACTAGACAGCTTAAACAACAGGAATTTATTTTCTCACAGTTCTGGAGACTAGAGGTCCAAGCTCAAGGTACTGTCAGGGTTGGTTTCTGGTGAGGGTTCTCTTCCGGGCTTGTAGGCGGCCACCTTTCCTCTGTGTGTACGTGGGGAGAGAGTTCTCTGGTGTCTCTTCCTCTTCTTATAAGGACACCAATCTTATCAGGATAAGGCCTCACCCTCATGATCTCATTTAACCTTAATTATTTCCCCCAAAGAGCCTCATCTCCAAATGCCATCCAAATACACGGGCGCTAGAGTTTCAAGATATGAATGGAGGAGGGGCACAGTTAAATCCATAACATCACATATTACATAGCTATATTTATACAGAATTTTCAGAATAAGTGAATTTAGAGAGACAGAAAGTACACTGGTAGAAGGTGGGGGTAAGAAGAAAGCAACAACTAAAGGGGACAGGGTTTCTTTTTGAGATGATGAAAATCTTCTAAAATTTAATGTGACAGTTGAACATTATCTGTAAATATACCAAAAACTACTGAAATGTACACTTTAAATGAGTGCACTATATGCCATGTGAATTATATCTCAATAAAGCCATTAAGGCCGGGTGCAGTGGCTCATGTCTATACTCCCAGCACTTTGGGAGGCCAAGGTGGATGGATTACTGGAGGTCAGAAGTTCAAGACCAGCCTGGTCAACATGGTGAAACCCCACCTTTATTAAAAATACAAAAAAGTTAGCTGGGCACAGTAGTGGGCACCTATAATCCCAGCTACTTGGGAGGCTGAGGCAGGAGAATCACTTGAACCTGGGAAGTGGTGGTGGCAGTGAGCCGAGATTGCGCCATTGCACTCCGGCCTGGGCAAAAAGAGTGAAACTCTGTCTCAAAAAAAAACAAAAAACAAAAAACAAAAACACCTTAAAAAAATTCAATACCATTCCAATCAATCAACTTTTAGGGTAGAAATTGATAAGAAGTTGACAGTCCATTGAGGAAAAGGTTTTTCAACAAATGACACTGGAATAATTGGACACGGGAAATTTAACCTCAAGCCCTACTGCACACCACATACAAAGGTTAACTCCAGTGGATCACAGGTCTAAGAGTAACTACCCAATCCATAAAGTCTTAAGAGGAAAACAAAAATATATTTGAGATCTAGGCAAAGGTTTCTTATATCACAGAGGCAATAACTGCAAAAAAAATAAAACCAATTAAATTATGTTTCCTCAAAATAAGCATTTGCTCACGCAAAGACACCATTAAGAAAATGATTAGGAAGCCTCAGACTTGGAGAAAATATCAGCAAAATATATTAGACAAAACACTGGTATACCTGACATATAAAGAACTAAAACTAAATAACAAAAAGTAAAATATCCCAAAAATGGGGAAAAAAAAGGAGGTGAAAGACTTGGACACTTTACAAAGGATGACACACAAAGGGTCAATGAGCATGTAAAAAGGTGCTCAATGGACCCGAAGTTTACATGGAGCCTGAGAGGTGCCCCCAGTTTAGGGCACCCTCGCCTAACGAACAGGATCAACTGTGTTTCGAATCCAGGCTGAGTCATCGGAGGCAGGAGTGAAAGCAGATCTTATATAGCTCTGATGACACACAGTCTTAGCTTCACAGTATTTTTATCTCAGCTTTAAATCAACTGAACTATATGGAGAAACATTATCAGAAACAGAACCAGCAGACTCTTCATGTGATTAGAAGCTGCATGAGGGAGATCTGTCCAGGGCACCAGCCCCTCCTCACACCTCACTGGTAAGAGACAGGAGGAAAAAGTGCTATTGGGATAATTCCAGTGTGTTATCTGGAACGGGAGAATTCCCCATGTTCAAGGAAGGACTGTAAAGTGGATATATTCCTGAATTATGAGGTGTGGCACTTTCCTAAAGAATGAGCCCTGAATGGCTCCTGTGTGAAGGACAGGGTTGGAACCTCCGGGCTGCTCTCTATGGCCTGGGTTCCTGCTGCTCCCCACACTTGCCACCCCCCTCCCAATGCCACACCCACCACCTGTTCCCCCGACATGCACACAAATTAAGTGTTCATAAATCGTTTACTTTAGAAGAGTAAGTAGAAAAACGAACTATGACTAATCTTTAGAAGAAAAATGGTCATATCTAAAGTTATTCTTAAAGAAGAAAAAACAGTACAAGGAAAAGTTAAACATAGGAATTAAGATGAAATAAGGAAAAGCAAAAACATGAGATAAAAAATTAAAAATCTACAATTCAGCAGACAATGGGTTATTTTACACTAAGGCAGCTACAGACTAACAAACCCATACACTTGACTGTTAAAACTCTTGAGGTTCTTTTCTGAAGGTTCTCTGAGAGCTTCTTTGGCCAGAAAGCAGGTGAGAAGGTAAGCAGGTATCTGCGGTCTTCTCCGCAGGCAGGTGAGGAAATGGTGTAAGGCGGTACAGGAGTTTATGTTCAAGAGCCAAGCCTGGATCAGCCTCCAAAATAGGTCCTACAACTCTTCTGTCATCCTAGAAACGCTGTCTGCCAAGGCATGCTTTTCTACTGATGGGCAGGGGCAAGCCGCCGTGAAAGGGTCCTAGTAGACGCAAAGCTTCACACCTCACCTTTCAGCAGGCAGACACTCTCTGGGCACCTGTGCGGTGCCAGTCATCGTGTGTGCCACTTAGACCTCACTGACAGACTGCCTTCCCTGAGTGCATCATCTACCACTAATGTGATATCAAGTGAGCAGTGGGGCGACAGAGCCCAGTATGTCTCTGTTACCCACAGCACCATGCCTTATTTCTGAAGCGAACACATCTGGGGAATCACTTCTTGACTTTCAGTTATTGCCAAACTCCAACCACTGTCATTATCTAAAAGAAAAGCCAATTCAATCAAAGCAGCAAAACTAAACAGAACAGAATTATCTCCTACTAACATTTGCTTCCCAGATGTAACTTAAAAAGTGGAAATTTAAATAAGTAACTTCTATAAAAAATCACGTGGAAAGACTGCACTAAAAGTTGTATTAAAAATACAGCACTTCCTAGGCCAGGTGCAGTGGCTCACCCCTATAATCCCAACACTTTGGGAAGCTGAGATGGGTGGATCGCTTGAGGTCAGGAGCTCGAGACCAGCCTGGCTAACATGGTGAAACCCTGTCTCTACTAAAAATACAAAAATTAGCTGGGCATGATGGTATGCGCCGGTAATCCCAGCCACTCAGGAAGCTGAGGTATGAGAATCACTTGAACGCAGGAGGCGGAGGCTGTAGTGAGCCAAGATCGCACCACTGCACTCCAGCTGGGGCAACAGAGCAAGGTGCCCTCTCAACAAACAAACAAAATTAATTAATTAAAAAAATATGCAGATAGATAATACTTCCTATCTTCACATTAACAAGTTTATCTGTACCAAATGGCAAAACAGCAGGCTCACATACTATGCTGCATAATCCATCTGTAGTCATAAAAGAATAGAGTCCTGTCCAGTCTCTGGGTAGATGCATTTCTGAAAAGAAACATCCCATACAAAGCAAATAAATTTATATCTAATAGCATACTTCAAAAGCAAAAACTACTTGCAATTGATTTTGATAAACTAAAAAATGTGTTATATAATGTTCAAAGTACTCTGAGTATATATACCATGAATCTAACTTCAAAAAATAGCTGTAGAATGTGCCATAGTTATACTAAACAAAAAAAGAAAAAAAATCACTTGTGACAAAGTATGCTATCCGATAATTTCTATAAGGTCTTAGTCTCTAAGACAGATATGCAATTTCTCAATCCTAAACATGATTTTAATAGTACCAGGTCAGTAATAAAAGGTAAAGAGAATTTTGCAAACAATGACTTAGCATCTGCAAAAGGCAAACTAATAAACTGTACTTTTAAATGCATGCTCTATACTGAAAATCTAGAAGGCAAAAAAGAGCAATTTTTAAAAAAATCACCTATAAGCCCACCACTTTATAAGGGACAGTTCCTTTCAATACAGTGTACATAAACTTTTTCAAAAGCAGGAGCGTGTGCTGGTGGTTCACAATTCACATAGCACTTTATATCCTGCTTTCCCACAGCAATATATCATGAACATTATTCCACGTCAATAGTCTTCACTGCATTTTTAATGTTTAATGGCCATTTACAGTTATACCAAATCCTTAATACTGAAGACTGAGGTTGTTTTCCATCGTTTCCTATTACCAAAATATGCGGAAGAAGCTTGCACATACAATTTTGAATACAATTGTTTCCTTAGGATATATCAGAATTATCTCCTACTACCATTTGTTTCCCAAAAGTGACTTAAAAAGTGGAAATTTAAAAAGTAACTTCTATAAAAATCACGTGGGAAGACTGCACTAAAAGTGGTATTAAAAATATAGTACTTCCTAGGCCAGGTGCAGTGGCTCAACCGGTTTAAAAATAAACAAATTGCTGAACTAAAGTACATTTTTATGTCTCTAGAAATATACAGGCCAGGGTTGTGTGGTTCATGCCTATAACCCCACAACTTTGGGAGGCCAAGGTGGGAGGACTGCTTGAGGCCAGGAGTTCAAGACCAGCCTGGGCATCATAGCAAGACCCATGTCTGCAAAAAATAAAACATTAGGTGTGGTGGTGTGCACCTGCGGTCCCAGCTACTCAGGAGATTGAGGTGGGGTGGGGGGCTGGGGTGGAATCACTTGAGTCCAGGAGTTGGAGGCTGCGCTGAGCTATGATCGTGCCATTGCGCTCCAGCCTAGTGAAAGAGCAAGACCCTATCTCAAAACAAAAGAATACATTTCTAAATTTCCCTCCAGAAAGATCACAGCAAACTTAACATTTCTGCCTGCACTGCAGAGCTTGGTCTCCTTGCTAACACTGGCTGTAGTAGTCATTTCTTTACAATGTTTTTCAACCTGACAGGTAAAAACAGATCTCAGTCTGTTGCCCAGGCTGGAATGCAGCAGTGCAATCACAACTCACTGCAGCCTTGACCTCCCAGGCGCAAGTGATTCTCCTGCCTCAGCCTTCTGAGTAGTTCGGACTACAGGCACGCACCACCACCCCTGGCTAATTTTTTTTTTTTTTTTTTTTTAAGAGACAAGGTTTTGCTATGTTGCCCAGACTGGTCTCAAACTCCCAAATTCTGGTAATTAAAGGTGTGGCCTAATTCTTCATTTCTTTGACGGTTATAAGGTTGAACATTTTCCCATATGCTTACTATTTGCATTTCTTCTTTTTGTGAACCAGTATGTCCTTTTACAGACTTATGCTAAAAGTATGGATAAACATACATATACCTAAGAGAAGGAAGGATTACATCTCAAAAATAGGAAAAACTTTCTATATTTAGGTGCATTTGATGTAAGCAATGCTCATTAGGTGAGCAGAATCAGATTAATGTAAGACTCCTAAATGAAGAGTACAAGATGAAAAGTGTCTAAACACATTTGTTGGGCTCACTGGTTATTCTAAAACAGACATGGATCATCATTAATCTACTTAGAAGATGATTTGTTATTCCTTCTGTTTGATCTGCTGTTCTTTGAAATTTTGGTTGATAAAGGAGAGAATTTTGCAGTAAACAGGCAAAGCAGGGAGGCTGCCACCTGAGCACTCCTCTGCCGCTGCAGCTCCCATGGAAGGGAAGGCGACGGTCAGTGTGGACATGAAAAGGGCACTGCTCAACAGGCAGGTGCTGAGCTGCAGCAAGGACCAGCATGTCCTGGCACAGTGTCCCTGCAAAGCACAGCTGCAGGCTCCAAGCAGATTGACTCGGGTGAAAAAGTGCCCCGACCCCCAGCCATCACGAATCTTATTACAAAACATCAAAACAAAATTAAATGTGAATTCTGAATGTGCCTATGTTATGACTTACTCAGAGCAACCAAGACTATGAAATATGAATGAGATCCTTACAGTGCTAGCGGTGGGAAAGAAGACAGGAAAAACCAGCTCAAGAACAAAATCAACTAATTCAGGCCACAGCACTCTACAGGAAGACAAATAGAAACTTCCAAGTTCATGAGAATTTATTCAGGTAGGGAGAAAAAAAGAGAAAGACATCAACATGAAAGTGTAAACTGATTTCAAGAGAAGGTAAAATTAAGAATCTCAGATACCCAACCTGGAAACAAGACACAGGAAGGTCTGGGGCCCAGGAAAATGAACAGAAACCTCCAACAGGTGACCTGACACCTGCACCAGCGGGGCCAGACCCTCGCACTCCACTGCTTCCCCTTAAACGCCTCTCCTGCAGCCAGGACCCATCTTTGTGTTCTAAATTAAGCACAACTGAAATATAGTGGTGTTGATAAATTGATTAAGGAATGTCAATACCTATTTCAAATTCAAAAGGAAGGAAACCCTAGTATTATTTACCTACCTGCACAGAATTTTATTCCATGTCTTTTATTGCAAAAGAAAAAGAGGCCGGGTATGGTGGCTCAGACCTGTAATCCCAGCATTTTGGGAAGCCCAGGTGGGTGGAGAGCTTGAGTCCAGGTTTGACACCAGCCTGGGCAACATGGTGAAACCCTGTCCCTACAAAAAATACAAAAATTAGACAGATGCAGTGTTGTGTGCCTGTGGTCCCAGCTACTCGGAGACTGAGGCAAGATGATCACTTGACCCCAGCTCAAGGCTGTAGTGAGCCATGAATGCACCACTGCAATCCAGCTGGGTGATAGAGACTGTCTCTGACTGACACTGACACACACACATACACACGCACACACTGCTGCATTGTAATTACACATGTGTAAGACACCACAGAAAACTCGAAGTGAATAGTTGGAAGTGCTTAACAGACAGACTTGCTGGGCGCGGTGGTGCATGCCTGTAGTCCCAGCTACTTGGGAGGCTGAGGCTGGAGGATCGCTTGATTCCAGGAGTTCTGGGCTGTAGTGTACTATGCCGATCGGACTAAGTTTGGCATCAGTATGGTGACCTCCCAGGAGCAGGGGATCACCAGGTTGCCTAAGGAGGAGTGAACCAGCCCAGGTCCGAAATGGAGCAGGTCAAAACTCCCGTGCTGATCAGTAGCGGGATCGCGCCTGTGAATAGCCACTGCACTCCAGCCTGGGCAACATAGTGAGACACCGTTTCTAAAAACAAAAACAAAAACAAAACAAGCACAAAAACCAGACAGACTCACAGTAGAGAGTGATGGCTCAAGGATACAAGTTTAGGAGAAAAATGAAATCTTTGAGAAACGGCTGAAAACCAAGTTAACTAAAGTGGCTCTTTCTCTCTGCAGATGTTCTGGTCATTTTCTTTTCTTTTTTTTTTTTTTTTTTTGGCTTTTCCAAAATTCCCTTCTCTCTTTCACCACTTTGAGTTGAAAGTCAAGATAAAGATTTATGCTATAAGGCCGGGCGCGGTGGCTCACACCTGTAATCCCAGCACTTTGGGAGGCCGAGGCGGGTGGATCACGAGGTCAAGAGATCGAGACCATCCTGGTCAGCATGGTGAAACCCCGTCTCTACTAAAAATACAAAAAAATTTAGCTGGGCATGGTGGCGTGTGCCTGTAATCCCAGCTACTCAGGAGGCTGAGGCAGGAGAATTGCCTGAACCCAGGAGGCGGAGGTTGCGGTGAGCCGAGACCGCGCCACTGCACTCCAGCCTGGGTAACGTGAGCGAAACTCCGTCTCAAAAAAAAAAAAAAAAAAAGATTTATGCTATAAAATAACCCACCTCCCTGCTATAGCAACCACAAATGTCACAGGTTCCTAAAGGATCCAAGTATTTGTTTTACAGCAAGAAGGTTATTTTTCTAAAACAAACAAACAAGTCCATTTGCTCCACCAGGATACACAATGGGTAAAAATCTAGCTGTTAGGTACTAGCCAGAGTTACGGGAAGGAAAAGAATCCCTTCTTTTTCTCTCAACCAGTTTTCCTTTCTAACCCACTTCCTTTGCCAACTGCTGATGAGGCATGTCTAATTTTGCAAAGTGATACTGTGATACTAGAAGAGTGAGATGCACTGCCAGCTCCTTCTTCCCTGATCCAAAGGACCTCCTACCCTGAAACGTAACCTTACAACCACAAGTGTTAGATGTCACGGTCAACAGGCCTTTAGGAGATTATTTTTAAATGACCAAATATATGCCAGTAAGAAAAAACTTCTTGAAAAACTGCTCTGTTATGCAGCCTGGGGCTGGAATAAAACAGCAGTAATGGCAACATATATGCAATTCCAAAAAGTACTATGTGTAAATGGCTTACAGTGAAGATGGCGCTACAAAAATGTAACAGACGACTCAGAATCCTTGCAGTTCTCACAATGATACTGAAAATTTATGTGAAGAGTTGGGGGGTAACATCATATTTTATGATTTTCAGTAATTAATAAACGTAAGTATACACTCTACTGCTTTCAATTCTAATATATTGAAGAGTTAATCAAAATACATCTCCACAACTTCTCAAAGAAAATATAGAAATCTAATACTCTGCGAAATACGTTCATTCAAATATAGTAGCTGAACGCTATAGAGTGGCTAAAGGCGATTCCAGATTCAGAATGCTGAGAACCTTAATACCTGCCTCAACACCACCACTGGCTGCTATACAACCAGGCTCCTGAAGCTTATCCACAGAGCAAGGTAACTACTAACATGAGGCTTAACGAAGCGTGGACAGTTCCAAGCACAACGCCTGACACACAGAACTCAAACTGTAGCTGTTGTTTCGTAAATAATGTCTAAAGAATTCAAGTCAGCTATTTTAGACTCAGTTTAGGTTCTCCAATTTTTAGAAATCTACTCTCAGACAAAACGGAAAAAAAAATACCCAATTTGAGTGGCAGTCCTGAAAAAAAAAGTTACAGATACTAGAACTACAAATTATATGAATTTAATTATTTGTAGACACAAGAATTCGAAAACTTCTGCTGGCATACAAAGTCTCATTGTCTTATGAGCAAAAACAATCCATCAGAAAAAGGACCAATCGGATTTAGTTAGAAAGAACACATTAAGAAATTCCCAAGTCTGGGCATGGTGGCTTACGCCTATAATCCCTGCACTTTGGGAGGCCAAGGAGGGTGGATCACGAGGTGAAACCCTTTCTCTACTAAAACACAAAAAAAGTAGCACATGCCTATAGTCCCAGCTACTCGGGAGGCTGAGGCAGGGGAATGAATTGCTTGAACCCGGGAGGTGGAAGTTGCAGTGAGCCGAGATTGTGCCACTGCATTCCAGCCTGGGCAACAGAGCAAGACGCCGTCTCAAAAAGAAAAAAAAAAAAAAAAAAAAAAAAGGCATGACTTATAAGGCATATTAATTCTATCTCAATAATGTGGATTTTAAAAAGAAATTCTCCAGAGACAGATCAGCAATGATACCTCCTTGGGCTCTGGAGCAGTGCTCTCCTGCTTTCTGTATATCAGAAATCCAACCAATAATGTCTTGCCTCACCACTGGAACCACCATCTTCAGCTTTCTTACATGAATTAAGAAACTGTCATACCACGCAAGCCAGGACCCTGTTGGGTGGCATAATATCCTCTCACTTGACAAAGACGCTATTACTTCAAGAGCATCCTACCTGTCACAGGACCATGCAATCCCACTCCTAGGTCCATGCCCTGGAGAACAGAAGTCATAGAGCCACTCGAAAACTCACACACAATGTGTACAATGGTATTAATAACAGGCAAAAGGTGGAAATAACCCAAATGCCTATCACTAATCAATGGGTAAACAAAATGTAGACTAGACATACAACTGAGTCATAAAAAGGAATGACGTAGTGATGCGTGCTATTGGGATGAAGCCTGTGAGCATGCTAAGTCAAAGACGCTACACATGCAGCCCACACACATCATATGATTCCATTTGTGCAAAATGTACAAATGAGCAAATTCAGCAGGGCTTGGGGGAAAGAGGGCATGAGGAGTGACTGCTAATGGGTACAAGGTGTCGTTTTGGGATGATTAAAATGTTCGAAAATTTGACAGTGGCGACAGTTGTAAAACTCTGTAAGTATACTAAAAACCACTGCATTGTATACTTTTCAAAAGGGTGAATTTTATGGTATGTAATTATATCTCAATAAAGCTATTATTTTTAAAAAGTATCCTATATGTAAGTGCATATACATACATAAAAATGCAAACACACACAATACATTTTATGCGAATTCAGAGACAGACATAGTTTTATATCTGCTTAATTTTTTTTAGGATTCTAAAATATTAACGTATGTAAGAGTATATTAGAATATGACAAAACCTAGTTTGATCATAACTGAGATAGTCTAAAAATTTAAACCTGAAGCTCTGTTGAATCAGCAACTTTAAAGTCCTAGAGTCAGTAGCAATCTCCTCTCTCCTGAGTGAGCTTAACTCTCATTTCAATGTCGTATGTATATGGAATCAAGAAACCTTCCAAATTAGACAGTGCGTCTCCAGCCACACGAATAGCGGCAGCCACATCTTTTCCACCCTCATCGCCCTTGCAGCACACAGTACAGTCCCCCATGTACATCACGGACCAAACACTAAAGGAATAAAATACTTTTAAATACTGTTATTTAAAATAGGGCCATAGCAAGACTCTGTCTCTACAAACAAAAAAACTGGCCAGGTATGGTGGCACGTGCCTGTGGTTCCAGCTACTTGGGAGGCTGAGGTGGGAGGGTTGCTTGAGCCCAGGCAGCTGAGGCTGCAGTGAGCTGTGACCACGCCACTGCACTCCAGCCTGGGTGACAGAGCGGGACCTTGTCTCGAACACACAAAAAAATAGGGCCATAACAGGAAAACTTTCGCTCGATGTTCTATCCCTTTAGATCAGGTCAACAAACTTTTCCTGTAAAAGGGCAGGCAGTAAATATTTCAGGCTTCATGGACCAAACTGTTTCTAACACAACTACTCAACTCTGTTTCCATAACACAAGGCAGTCATAGACAACATATAAACAAATGGACAGTAAAACAAATGATCTGCTGAGAACCTTAGGACCTTGCTTTAGACCAGTGCTGCCCAACGGAACCTTCTACAATGACAGAAATATTTTATTATCTGACTACTGAGCACTGGAAACACGGCTAGTGTGCCTAAGGAACTGAACCTTCAAAATATCTCAAATGTAAACAGCCACATGTGCCTAGTGGTGACTGTACTGACCAGCCCTGCATTTGACTACTAATGAACCAGTTCTGCTCCGTTCAAAAACTTAAGGCTAAAAATGAACTGCAATTATTTTACATGATGAATTGGGAGGAGAAAATGACATAAAATCACACTAATTCATAGGTCACACTAGTAAATAATCAAAACTCTAATCAAATCAACCTGCGCTAGGCAGGAGGATACGTGTAGAGCTCCATGTATCTGGACTTGGCCATGCTCTGCCGCGTGTACACCTGCTGGATGCCGGCTCTGAGGTCGTCCCAGATCTGGTCCAGGCCAATCTGCTTCAGGCCATGGGGGTTCTGGCTCCGGGTTGACGACATTGTGAGGGATGTTCTCAAGTCGTCCAGTGCAGCAATCCCTATTCAAAGTACAGCTAGTTCTCCATTAGATGAAAATATACAGTACCATTCCAAATTTATTCACAGCAGCTCAGAAAGGATGTCCTTTAAATGTAGAGAATGCAATCTCATTGCAGGCAACCTGAGGAAGAAATAAGGAGAATTAGTGGATTCTCTCTGGGGTGCTGTAATAGAGTGACACACACTGATAGAAACACTGAGTCTCCAGGCATTAGCAAGACTCACTGTAGTCCAGAGACCATTTCTCTATGTAAAAACACGCTCATATTAATCATATGGTCTGTGTACAAAAAAATGCTTAGTTAGACATTTAGTTCAAAATCATGATTAGCACTCAAGAGAAAGGCTGGGTAAAAGTTCACACAAGCACAACTAACTCTGTTGCCTTTGCCTTTTAAAGTTATCAAAAATATATATCACTTGACCTAGATGACAATTAGAAAGACACACGCAAAGAAAAAAGGGCAAAGGATATGCTCAGGAATTCCCAGAAACACAAACAGCTAATAAATAGGAAAAATCATTTCACTCTCACAAGTTACCTATGACTTTTACTAACCTTTCACTTAGAACTCAGCAAGAATGCAAATGTTGGTGAGGCTGAAAATGAAAGGAAACAGGCATTCTCTTTTTAAGAAGGGATTCTGGCAAGAATTATCAAGATTTGAAATGTACAGGTATTGATCGACTTACGACCTACGCAACTTACGACCATTTGACTTTACGACCACAATCACTAGCCACGACTGCTCCCCGTCTGGCAGCGCAAACGTTGCCCAGCTGGGCGTACGACAGTGCGGACCAGCTTCCGGCAGCACTACCATCTCCGCGTGCACCGTTTCAACTGTACATATCGCCTATTCAACTTACGACCAAATCGTGTTATGACCAGTCTGTCGGAACCAATCGTGGTCCTAAGTCGAGCACTAGCTGTACTCTGAATTGAGAGAGACCTGAGTTTGAAGCTCAGTGCCACACCTACTAGGCAGGTACATGCGGTACTGGGTGAGTTTCTCAATCTCGTTAAGCTTTAATTTCCTAGTCTGAAAAATGGAGGCCAATCACTGTCCTTCAATGGTTGTTGTAGAGTTTAAATAAGATAATGTATAAGAAAATACTTAAAACACAGTAAATGCTTAATACATGGTAGTGGCTATTATTTCTAAGAATATGAAATTAGTACGAAATACAACTCATAATGCTTCAGCATCTTGACCCATAAAGTAACTTAGGTATTTAATATTGTATCAAATCAGTGCTTCTCAATGTACAATATCACAAACATAATTTAAGGACTACCTATGTACATCACATCGAAACGTAAAGGTTTTAAATAGGTATTTCTAGTGCAAATCAAGAAACACTGAGTAATTTTAATGGCTTCGTAAAAATGTCATTGGGAAGTAAACGAGACCTGGAACAAGGAGGCTAGGTTATTAAGGCCTGCAAACGCATGTCCGAGCTACCTGTCAAGTAAGGCAGCTCATCCTTTATCCTCAATGGCATTACACAGTTCTGTGTAATCTAAGGCAAACTTTTTTTTTTTTTTTTTTTTTTTTTTGAGACAGAGTCTTGCTCTGTCGCCAGACTGGAGTGCAGTGGCACGATCTCGGCTCACTGCAACCTTCACCTTCCAGGTTCAAGCAATTCTCTTGCCTCAGCCTCCCAAGTAGCTGGGACTACAGGCATGTGCCACCACGCTCAGCTAATTTTTGTATTTTTCAGTAGAGACGGGGTTTCACCATGTTGGCCATGATGGTTTCGATCTCTTGACCTTGTGATCCGCCTGCCTCGGCCTCCCAAAGTGCTGGGATTACAGGCGTGAGCCACCGCGCCCGGCCATCTAAGGCACATTTACGGACCCTGTGAGGACATGCCTTGGAGTAAGTCTGAGCCACTGAAACCTACTCTCTAATATTTATTTATATTCTGGGCTATGGAACTTGGTATTTTATGAATCCACATCATTCTGGATCCTAAAATGTTTTATGTCTTACATTCAAATAGGTATGTTCAAATGTGGAATATATAAATATCTAAAACAAGGACTTGCTCAAGTTTTAAGAAACTTAACAACTCAGCAACCACTCTGCAAACGTTTCCTGTGTGTAGTGTCCATGTGCTTTCCTTTCATCATCTACTTTGGGAAGGTCAACAGCACACTTAATAAGCGTGTTTGGACTGGTGGCGCCATCTGATAGGATCGGCTGTTTGGACCCACCCTACTTTCCCCCATCACTGATTTAACTTTCCCCTGAGGAGAAATTATCACTCAAATTCCCTAAACCTGCCGTTCAGTTAATTCTATCTTGGATGAGCTTTCTCATACCCCTCTAGATGCTCTTTCACTCCTTTTCCTTTTCCTTCTCTTCTAATTTCTATCAGCAACTGAAAAAATATTCTACTCTGCCCCTCAAATGCCTTTCCCCATCAGTGTTGTCCAGGTCAGTGAATGGCACCACCCCATGTATCCCCAAGTCAGAAACCTGGGAATGGGCCTGATGCCACGGCCCTCATCTTTCATATTCAAGGGCTACGGACTTTCACTTCTAAGGTGACTTCAAATTCATTCCCTCTCCTCCCTTTCCTCCTCTAGTAAACATCATCGTCATCATCTCTTACCTGGGCCACTATTTTAGTTGTTTAAACTAGATTCCAGTACCTTGCATCTGCTCGTATCAGTCTTGACATAGCAGTTAGCTGCATAAAATTGCTGTCATCCTAAGATGGTTTCATCGTGATTCTGAATAGGCTGTCACCCTAAGAGCAACAGGGGGCCAAGGTAGAGTTTGAAGAAGGGAAATCCTTAATATGGCACTAACAGATCCTTTTCTCTCTCTTCATTTGCCTCTTAACAAAACCTCAACTCTTCCCCCTTCCTCCCCTCGGGTTCAGCCGCATGAATGTCCCCTTCCCTGGCCATGCCAGTCTCCTTTCCCAGCCAGAGGATCTCTGCATCTGCTGCTGCTTCTGCCTGCAGAGTAACCCCCTTCTTCAAGTTGCCTTCCAGTCATACTTTCAAAGGAAACTTACTAGGAAGTCCCAGAAGCTGTTCAGGTTTGCCTTTAAGTGGGATTTTCCCTTCTTAACACTTACTCGAGGCTATAATCCCGCGCTAGTTTCTGTATTGTAACTCCCTCACTTCACTGGAATGCAAGCACCACTGGCTCGTGAGAATCTCATACAGAGCCTGGCATGCAGTTCAACAAATATTTCACATAAGTAAATGAAGGAATACATTAAGAAACTGAAAAGCTGTATGTTTTTCAAAGATTTAGAAATAAAATGCCAGTATCATCAAGCATCTGAACTTGCTTGAAATCCCTTTGAGAATCTCTACAAAATTCTATCTTCTGTGTTCTAAACTTTTTCCTTCAAATATTGGATTTTAGGCTAAACTTTATGTCTTCCTGTTTCATTTAGTCATGTTTTATATTATTTTGGTCATTGCAAATGTATACATACTCCAAAACAGTGTTTAAACAAGCTTGTGAAAATTACAGAATTTTAGTGACTACTTAGTTTTAACAAATATTTAGTAGGAAACTACCATATGCCAGGCACCATCTTAGGTATTACTGACTGTTAATAGTAAACCAAAACAGACATGGTCTGCTTTCATAATGCTACAGCTATAGAATAAAGGGTGCTTATTTATTTTTAAATATGGCAACACTCTGTCACCCAGGCTGGAGCGCAGTGGCAGGATCACAGCTCACTGCAGCCTCGACCCCTTGGGCTCAGGTGATCCTCCCACCTGAGCCTCCCGAGTAAGTGGCACTACATGTTGGGACAGCCATGCCTGGCTAATTTTTAATTTTTTTTTTTTTGGGGGGGTAGAGATGGGGTTTCGCCATGTTGCCCAGGCTGGTCTTGAACTCGTGAGCTCAAGCAATCGTCTTGCCTCAGCCTCCTAAAGTGTTCGGATTACAGGCATGAGTCACAGGGCACCTGGCCAAGTGTGCGTCTAAGACGCTGACACATAACTTTTGGTATGTAACCTACTTGTAAAATCAGAAACTTTACGTGCTATGCATTTGTGTACCAAAAGCATTTGTTCTTAAGAGCCAAATATAGTCCCTGGCAATCAGAGGTTAACCTTAAAGATAGTTCTGACCCTTCCTTTTCAGATGAAGAAACTAATTCAAAGAAGCAATCAAACTTGGCAAGATTCTAAACGCTACAAAGTAGCAGTACCACAAACTAGTACACTCTAGTCTGAATTTTAGGTTCTTCCATTTTTAAGGTGTCAAAACAGTGAACCCACTGTAAGAGTCATAGGAAAAAACAGCCATCAATTGCCTATTCGTTAAATGAGGAAACCTCAACATCTCCAATTAAAAGAGCTGATAGTTTTAAAGAGTTAACAAGTCAGTCTTAATGGTATCAGTATTAAATCTATTCAAATATTTTGAAATTTAAGAAACTCCCAATTTTTTTTCTAAAGCTTGACTTTTGAAAAACTAAGATAAACACTGCAACTATGAGGACAATATAAAAGACAAAGTCGAGACACCAGTTATTCTCCAGCAAAGTTAAAATATACCAAATAAAATGTTCAATGTGGATTTTTCTCCTTAATACCTCCATTCTCCTGTCTCAGCATAAGCACATCAAATATGTTTGTTACATATTCCCTATTCTTTGTATCACATTTGATTCCAATTACGAATCTCTCTTTATTAAAACTCATTGATGGCCAGGCACGGTGGCTCACTGTAATCCCAGCACTTTGGGAGGTCGAGATGGGTGGATCATGAGGTCCAGAGATTGAGACCATCCTAGCCAAAATGGTGAAACCCTGCAAAAATTAGCTGGGTGTGGTAGCATGCACCTGTAATCCCAGCTACTTGGAAGGCTAAGGCAGGAGAATCGCTTGAACCCGGGAGGTGCAGGTTGCAGTGAGCAGATATCGGGCCACTGAACTCTAGACTGGCAACAGAGTGAGACTCTGTCTAAAAACAGAACAAAACAAAACAAAACAAAACAAAACAAAACAACCACTCACTGATAATGTATGACATCAAATACAACTTTTCCTGTCACACTGTCAAGTTTACTTGCTGTACACTTTTTGTGTCCAGGCCTACACACGGTAACTTTATGTCACATCACACCTGTTTACATTCCAAATATGCTGAAAAACTAGCAAAATCTTCTATTCCTGCTGTTATGTGATTTATTCTTCTCTATCCATTCTCTTTTTCTAGTTGGTCCCACTGAGTATCTAAAATTCATGCATAGCTGATCTGAGGTTTTCAAAAATTCATACTTAAGTGGGCAGGCTTAAAGAGGATGACCTAATCTTACCTTTCCAATATCCCCTAGAGAGCCTCACCTATGTACTTAAAACATTAATAACTAACACAGCAAAGATACCTAAAACAAAGTCTAAAGGGAAATGTTAGAAGTAAGCACATCACGAAACGGTCTTAAAGGACCGACAGGTCAGACACATGCTGGGCAGCAACAGAGACTGTGAGCAGGTCCCAGGCGGGGCTCTCTGGAGCACATGCTGAGACCCGGCTTGGTTGGAAGGTGCTTCTCAGAGATGGGCATCCACGAGATGACGAAGAGGAAGCAGACAGGGCACTGAAAAGTTGAAGTGTGATGTAGGCCCTATAAAGCCAGCACCAACCTGGCAGGGAACTTTTTAACAAGTATTGCCAGAGGGTCTCACACGGGCTGCAGGCCAAGCCTTTAACTCCCACTGGGCTGAGAAGGGCACAGCCCGGACCAGGCGGCTCTGCAGCTGAGGCTCAATGGCACTAACGCTGGGAGTCAAGTCTTTCCTTGAAGGGGCATCTGGGTGGGCCACCTCTGTATCTACCAGCCAGCTCCAATGGATACAAGAGGCTCAGGTAGTGGTTTTCCAGTTTAGAGGTGTGTGTGTGTGTGTGTGTGTGTGTGTGTGAGTGTGAGTGCCCATGCTTGATCTGCTGAAGCATCACTCAAGTGTCTGTGAATGGAACTGACTGTAAAACTGCTTGGAACAATAAAATAGAATACAGGTGCCCACAAAACACTTGCTTCTCTGTTAATGTTGAATTTTAATTTACAAACGCAATTAAAATGGTGGTGAGGATATATCCACTATCTCATAATCAGGCCATCAAAAAATGTCAATTTTAAGCAGATTTTATAAAAGTCAGAGAGGTTCCAATGGTTTTTAGGTAAGGGGTAAAAGCATTTCCTCATAAATTACATCTGATAGCTAGAAAACTTAGGAGGTCCCCAAACCTAAAGATATTAAAAACAAACAAAAAATATACATATACTTAGGAAATCAGGTAGTTTTCAAAAGTACTCTGGTATAGGAGATCCTTGGCATTGCAGGAGTTACTAATCGGGGTTATGAATACCCATGAGTTTCAGGCGTGTAACCTGCTGATGTGCCACCTCCTGGCTTGGACACACAGCTGGCTGGTGAGTGAAGCAGGCCAACAGCAAGGGCAGCCACAGGGCCCCTCACAACTTCAGCGTTCTCTAGGTGGCCAGCCCAAACCATGCTCACAAACTCTCGCTAATCCCCAGAGAGGGATTATCGTTTTCTTGACAGGAAACCAAGGCACGAGATGCAATTAGTCAAGGACAAGAAGCAATGGCAGAGCCAGCCGTGCCTCCACTCACACTAGCTGGTGGCTCACGGGGCCCGCATGAGCTTTTACCGCAGACACACATGCGCGCACAGACACACACGTGCCACAGTTATACTTCACTTTCATCTAACCCTTGGAAGATAATGGAACACAACAGTCAAAATAAACAGGTCTAACAGAAGAAGGGCAGTCATATATTTAAGAACTTGTCTCACAGAAAAGACAAGGAAGATGTCCAAAGGAAGATGAAAGCCAACAGAATCAATATTAAACAAGCTCCCTAACAATTCCAACTGTGAACTAATCAAACAGCCTGTTTCTCAAGATTAATGGTGCATAAGATTCCTTCATTGAGTAGAAGTGTGAACTAACTAAATGACCTGCAAAAATCCTGAAAAATATATCTTCTTTGATATTAGTAATTCAGTTTCATCCATGCATACTGAAAGAGCTTTTGAAAAAGAGCACTTACAACAGTCTTCTACTAAACGCTAATTGGGACATCGACTGAACTGAACATCAAGGGAGTTTGGGAAGTACTAGCTTTAGTGAAGTTAAATACTTTGTTTGCCACAAACCTTCAGAGGTCTTGATAAGTGAACATGCCTTATAAATTTGCAACAGAAAAGCAGTATAAAGCATCTTCTCTCAAACTTACTTGGCCATGAAATATTTTTTCCTGAACATATCTCGAGACCAGTAGTGCTTCAAGAAAATCCCAGTATTTCAAGGAACATGACTTTAAAACAAACAAAAAAAAAATCTGTGCTGACCCCTACTGACTTCCGGCTCTTTGGGGATCAATCATACACTGGTTTGACAACTTTTTTTACTTAAGAACGATATTACCTCATTTCACTTAATGAAATGTACCTCATTTTCTTTTGTGAGTCATATAATATTCCATTATTCATCAATAATAGTACCTTACAAAAAGCTTTCAAGTATTTACTTAACAATTATAATACTGCAACAAGCAGCGTTGTAAGTATTTACTTTTTACTTACTCGAGTGAGTGATTAATACCTATGTGTACCCATCTGATAAATATATTGACAACGATAACATCTACTGAGACAGGAAACATTAGAGAGGAACAGGTCTACGGGAGGGCAGCTGCCCTTGATGTGTGAACCTGAGGTCCTTGTGAATCATCCCAGGTAGCTGGACACACAGGCCACAAAACAGAAGAGAAGGAAGCCCTACAGAAAGCCGATCTCTGGTGTCTACCACCTGATTCTGGGAACCACAGTTCCTCAGGAAAATGTGGCAGAGAGACGGCCCAAGCTGAGTCCTGAGTAACATTTAAAAACTGACTAGATGATGGAAAACCCAGAGTTTGTAGCTGCAAAGTTATAGCCAAAAACAATGAGGAAGAACCCAAGCCTGGAAGCCAAGAGAAGAAAAGGCAGTGATTGCATAAAACGGTATGACCTTGTAAATTCTTTCATCTCTCTTAACCCACCTCATGGGTTTGTGGTGAGGACTGAATAAGGCAACACTGTTTCAAAAATGCTAACCATTACTTGAGCAGAAATCTAACTGGAATGGGTGGGGAGGACAGAAAAGACAGACCACCTTAAGCATGTGGGCTGTGAGGAGTAAGAAAGCTGGAAGGGGCATGATGCTAACAGGCTCACGTGCCTCACCCTCTTCCTGCCTCTGGCTAGGAAGTAGGGGGCTCTCAGTCAAGGCGGACTGTGGGAGCACCACAGTCCAGGTGGGAAGGCTCAGCAGGGCCCCACCCGCGAATGACTGCAACAAAACAGAGCTCAAGGAAACAAGAGGCTGAAGCCTGGGGTGGCCTGCAACCATCTTTGGTAATAGGTGTCTGCAGTGGACAGAAAGGTTCTGGGCTGTGCCAGAGTGTCCAATGAATTTCTGAACTCTGGTGGTTAGCAGATGACCACTGCAGGGAGAGAAATGGCTAGTGCTGCAGAGGAACTCCAAAGAGTCTCTGGGTCTATGGCTGTCAACCCCCATGAGGAGGCAGTGGACCCCTGCCTACAGTCTGGAGGCCTGCAGGATGTCAGAGGACAGGAACAGCCACACCTAGAGAGGGCTTTAAGGAGTCTTAGTCTTTATGGAATAGCAATGGGGTTGAAGCAGTGTGAGAAGTGGCTATGGAGGAGTTTCCCACTCATGGATGAGGACTCTAGAGAGGTCCAGGAAGAACTGAGGTGGGTAAAGAAGTGAGGGGAGTGGAGTGGGGAGCCCCAGTCAGAGGATGAAGCAGGCAGCTGAGGGTGTTTGTTAGTGCAGAAGACAGAGAGATGACCTGACGGCCCACATCAGTCAGTGACCATAGGGAGATCCACTGGGGATTCAAACCTCCAGCTTCAGGAGCAGGGAGCTTCCGCTTTATAATTTTCAGCCACAGGCCCCAGGATTGGACAGGGCCAAGCATTTCTTCATCACCTATCTAACCAATTACGTCTTATGTATTCTCCTAATCTATTATTACTTTGACAATTCCTAAATATACAATAGAGCAGAATAAACTTCTTAAAATTAAAACTTTCAGAATTTTAAGCTTTACTTGCAGTGTGGCACATAAGGTGTGAAACTGACAGTAAAACAATTTAGACCTACAGAAACTCTTGTATATGAACACCAGAAAATATGCAAGCACATGCATTTGCTGCTCTGTTTATAAGAGCAAAACAAAGAAACCTGGAAACAACCCACATGTCCACCAACAGGAGAATTCCCAACTAAGCAGTGGGACAGTCAACAGACCTCACAAAATAAGCCAACTTCAGCTACATGCTTCAACATGAGTGAAATTCAGGAGTCTTGAGTGAAAAAAAGGTAATGAGGGAATATAAACAGTATATCATTTTTATATCTAAGATTAATTTTAAAAGAGTACTTCTATGAAAAGAGAGATTAGCTCTCCCCGACATGAAAGGAAGGCACCATCATGAACCACACACATTTATCTGCTTAAAACACGGGCTACTGTGGTTTCATTGCACTTATGTAAAAAAAAAAAAAAAATACTAGCTAGAGATACATACTTTTGTGATTAAAATGATATGATGGCTGGGATTTACTTTAAAATTTTGCAGAGAAAAAATGCTGAGAGACAGATACATTGCAGTTTCTACTTTCCATAATAAAAAGCTAACAAAAAACTCAGCAAACCCATATAACATAAGTAAAAACAGAAGCAAAAGCATTTGGGGGAGGGTCAGACAATTAAAATGTTGTGGGGTAATGATGGGTTTGGGAAGAAGCACTCAGGGAGCTTCCATAGTACTGGAAATATTCTATGTCTTAGAGGGGAAATGGGTTTGCTAGTGTTCACTGCCGTAGGAAGCTTGCTTCTTAACATGGAACATGCTATGTTCTCTTGTGATCTATTTGCTACATACATAAGAAAACAATCGAGCAGGTTAAAGGATACTCTATGCCACTCAGAACTGAGACTAGAAAGCTCGAGCTCAGAAATTCTTGAATTCCGTAAGAAATTATTAAATCCTCTTTAAGTTTTAAATGAAGGAATGCCTGAAACAGAAAGAGGCTAATAATACAGCCAACCTGAGTTTTAAGTATGGCCAAGATTAGGTAAAACTGTGTAGGCAAGAAAACTGAAGCTTCAGGCTATATACACACTTCACAAAAAGCTCTGTTGAGGATTTTAATAATACATTTCTACAGTTTCAAGTTAATTTCAGGAATAAGAAAATCAGCAACAAGCCACTTGATCTGTTGTGGCCCCTTCTACTTTGCCCAACCCTCGACAACGGCTCCAAAGGGCTCCTCACTCCAGCTCTTCCTCCTCCTTTCACTGGATCTTCCAAAGGCCACAGACTCAGGTTCAAAACCGAACTCCTCTCTCCCTGCCTTTCTTCCCAACTTAGTTAATAGAAGCCTTGGCTGCTCAACTTGGAATCCTAGGAGTTACGAAAGCACCACCTTCTCTTCTAATTGCCCAAACATCAAATCCTATCTATTTTCCTCGTTTCCTCCCCATTCCCTCTACCAAGACTTTCAACTGAGGGTCACGCTTAGTCTTCCGACTGGTGTCTCTCCCTTCCGTATTTCCCATTGGCTTTGATTCCTCTCTATTCTTGTCCCTGATGAAAACTCAGTTCTATGATTTCCATCTCCTTATCCTACTTCTCTTTACACTCCCAACTGCTGGAGTCTAGGCATTATTACCTCTCATCTGGCTCACTAACTAAAGGGTCTTCACTGGTCTCACCCCCTCCACTCTATCCTCCATATTGTTGCCCCACAATTTCTAAAACACAGACACTCACTCTGTAACCGAATGAACTCCAGGGACCTTCTATCCGCTATGTTTCAATTACCCACACCCATGGCACCTCCAGAATGTCCATTGAGTAGAACTGTCCCATGTCAGCTTATTAACTACATAAAGAAAGGAACAGTATTTACTGTGGGCTGCTAAGGTAGACTCTGTGCAACAGCTTTAGTTGATTTACTCCTCACAGTAAGTACATTCTCTGCATGTACGAGCTACATTTCACAAATTGAGGAAGCTCAGGCTCAGAGGTGTTACCCATGCTGTTTCCTTAGGACCGCAGGAGCGTCTCATTCCACCTCCTTAAGAAGTGTGCTACCAAGAGTCTCTCCTGCATTTGACGTTACAACCTGGCTTCAAAAGGAAGCATGAAAAAGACAAGTGAAAGCCTTATGATATGAATATGTAATGACAAGTCCAAATTGCTGCCAACGAATAGGTTGGAAAAGAACTAGCAAATTCATGAGCTTGACTTTTATTTATATTTACATTCCCAAAACTATTGAAAATTCTACTTTGTTTGGATTTTCACTCATTAGTATTTGAATGTTATTCTACGTTTTTTAATCAAGAAGAAATTTGAACAAGGACAGGGACTAAAATATAGACCAAGAACTTGTGCATTCAGTATCTGCATATCTACCAAGAAGGACATTTACTACATTAGATAAGACTACATGAGTTCATTACTGAAAGTCGAGGCTTGAAAAATTTGCACTTAACTTATAAGATGTATACTATCCCTTTCGATATAAAACTATGGAAACTCCCAAACAATTAAAATTGACAAGTAGCATAAACAAATTTCAATAAACACCCTAGTAGATGGCTTCTAGAGGCACTAAGTTTTATCTCTACTTATTTAAAGCCATTCTAAACCTTTAAGTCCGCTGGCTATAAAGACAGAGAAATAAACACATACCCAAATAAGAAATGGGTTCTGCTTCTTTTGCTAATTCCAAGTCAAATCCTCAGACATGAATTGATCACATATGCTTCCATTGCCTTGTTCGTGTGGTTACTCAAAGCTAATAATTAAACATCTGGGGCATTAAAAGACCACGTTCAGTTAACATAAATCTGTCACATGCTCTATTAATTCTACCAGATATCAACCCCCCAAAAACAATGAGACATCCATCCACCCAAAGACCTGTACATGAATATTCACAGCACTTTATAATAACCCCAAAGTGGAACAACCCAAATGCCCACCAACAGGGGACAGGATAAGCAAAATGTGAGGCAGTCACACAATAATACCAAGTAGTCATACTATTTGGCAATAAAAAAAAAAAAAAAAATCAAGTACTAATGCAGCGTAGATGAACCTCAAAAATATTAACAAAAAGTGAATGCCAGATGCAAAAGACCACATATCATATGACTCCATTTATTACATGAAATGTCCAGAATAGGCAAATCTATCGCGACAAAGTAGGTTAGTAGTTGCCTGGGGTTGGGGAGAGGGTGGGAATGGGGAGGGACTGCAAATAGACACAAGGGATCTTCTCAGTGTGATGGAAATGTTCTAAAATTGCATTGTAATGATGGCTGCACAACTCTAACTTTACAAAAAATCACTGAATTATACATTTTAAATGAGTTAATTTATAGTACATGAACTAAACCTCAATAAAGCTGTTAAGGGAAAAAAAAAAAAAGAACAGACTTAAAGCATGCTAGCTGTAAATCTGTGGGTCAGATTCAGTTGATTCACAGAAAGGAATGCATCTCTGCAAGACGACCAGGTTCTGTGTACATATGGGTCTTGGCATCAGCGCTAAAAGCAACAGTACTGAGTATGCTACCAGAAAATCAGCTTAAAGAAATGCTTTGTAGGCCGGGCGCGGTGGCTCAAGCCTGTAATCCCAGCACTTTGGGAGGCCGAGGCGGGTGGATCACGAGGTCAAGAGATCGAGACCATCCTGGTCAACATGGTGAAACCCCGTCTCTACTAAAAATACAAAAAATTAGCTGGGCATGGTGGTGCGTGCCTGTAATCCCAGCTACTCAGGAGGCTGAGGCAGGAGAATTGCCTGAACCCGGGAGGCGGAGGTTGCGGTGAGCC
>NW_022436996.1:9513053-9540391 GCF_009761245.1 Sapajus apella
CTGTTAATCAAAAGAGGAAACCGCGGTAACAAAAAAAAAAAAATAAAAACAACTAAAAGAAATGCTTTGTAAAACATTACCAATAGAGGGGTTTACACTCCCGCAACAATATATCAACAGGTGAAAACACAAATGTCAAAGCTTTGCCTGCAGGTATTAGAAGAGATGCCATATGGCATGCATGATTTGCTGCCGTATTAAAGATAAAGGCAAAAGTGGCAATTCAAGTTAATAGGCAAAAGAAGTCATTTCAGGCTACAATTATCAGGAAGTCTTTACAGAATGTGGGCTTCGAGTGTTTCCCAGAGGACGAGCAGGAATTGAACAGCAGTAGAGGTACAGGGAAGCTGATGTCCAAGGAAGACAAGCACGACGCAGAAGCCAATCGCAGGAACCGGGTGAAGGATTTGTGCAAGTCGTGAGAGGTAGCAGCTGGGTTGGTGGTAACAGGATGCAAGGCCTTTATTCCGTGAGGGTGACAGAGTTATGGAAGGTTTCAGAGAAGACAAGTGACACCGAGATAACAGCTCAACTTAGACCTACAGCAATGGAGAAGGAGAGGCCCAAGACATAGGCGACACAAAGCAGTTATCACGGTAACTGGTCTGACTGGATGCGGTGGGACAGGTAAGAAAGAATTCAGATGACAAAGACTCTAATTTATACTTTCCAACTTCCAACAATTCATTTCTGGGTTCCAGAACTTGACAGACACTGCTTTCAAAATTCAAAACAAGGCCAATGTGGTGGCCTGTAATCCTAGCACTTTGGGAGGCTGAGGCGGGCAGATCACCTGAGGTCAGGAGTTCGAGACCCAGCCTGGCTAACATGGTGAAACCGCATCTCTACTAAAAATATAAAAATTAGCCAGGTATGGTGGTGCGTGCCTGTAATCCCAGCTATCTCAGAGGCTGAGGCAGGAGAATTGCTGGAACCCAGGAAGTGGAGGCTACAGTGAGCAGAGATCACCCCACTGCACTCCAGCCTGGGCGACAGAGCAAGACTCCAACTCAAAAAAACAAAACAAAAAACAAAGTTCAAAACAATACAGCTATTGCTGAAGAAATGTTCCATGATAAAAATAGGAATTTGCCAGATCTAATAACATGACAGATGCCTTTCTCCTTTGACCTGGCAATCCACTTCTAGTAATCTATTCCCAAAATATGTCAGCCAAAACCACAAGAAGTGGTAAATTCAAGTTGTGTTGCTGCAAGACTTGAAATCAACCCCAAACCCATGAGTAGGGAACAGGAAGACTAAGTTAGTACAATGGAGCACTGTGCAAAGATAGAAACTGTTAAGAAAGAAAGGACCTCCACATACTGATAAGAAAGTAAATTCTTAGCGGATACTTAGCTGAAAACAGGCACTATTTATGTGTGAGGGGAGTAAATACTAACACGTAAGTGTAGATATATATTTTTTTTTCCAGAAGAAAAATTGGGAAGCTAAACTGAACACTAATATAAAATGGTTACCCACAAGGGAAGGAGAAAACAGTGGGGGAGGTGAGTGGAAGAGCGACTACAGTGGGGTCCATGGATGGATTTCAGGGGGCTTCTGAATGTAGATGGGGCAAAAAAAATTATGTCTTTATTTCTACTAACCTCTGATGGAAATTTGACAATTCCTTTGGTTATGAATGCAGGCAACAGACGCAGTACTTTTAACAAAATGCCTAACGTTGTCAGCAAGAAATCACAAAGATTTTCATTATTCCATGCCAGCCACTGCCAGTATCATTTATGCTCATCAGCACCTTGAAATTATAGTAGTTACATATGAAGTCTGTAACTACCAGATCTAGGACAATGTCTGCATGTGTTAGCCTGTGTAATTATCAGGAATGGACATGTCTGCTACACTTTTGATACTTTTTATGATTTTAAAAAAACAAAAAAGTTATCCTGTAAATGCTAGAACATCTTGGAGCCATATGTGGCCTGCAGGATCTCAAGCAATTCTAGCCTCTGCCTTAGGTAATTATCTGGCAACAATATAATTGTAAATAAATATGAACTCACAAATATAAAATATCATGGCAGTTCTAGGTTACAGGATGATTATCCAGACATAGAAGTATATTTATATGAAATTCTTTATATCACTAAATTGAACACTCAGTTTAAAAATTCTCATGCTGGCAAAACCCCAGGAGTAAAGGGAGTTAGAAAAAACGCTATATAAGAAAGTGAGGATTAACAGAAATAGGTAAGTTATGAGAAGAAGCCTGAAACTAGAAAGAAGATGAAGAGCTTAATTTTAGATAAGTTGAATGTGAAGTGATTTTTTTTTAAAGGCAGGCAGTTAAAAAATTGTAACCCAAAGGAAATCACACCTGAAGAAATAAATTTAGTAATAGACAAGTAAAATTGTTGGCATCAGTGCAAACAAAAATCTTCAAAGCGTGAAGGAAGAACTTAATAGAGATGAGGACTAAAACACTGTACTTCAAGGATGTGGGGAAAGTAGTCGCTTGCCTCCCACCCCTCCCAAAAAAATAAGAGAGAATGCTTGCAAGAGACAGAATATATTAAGCAGGAGAACAAGGAGGCCAGAAAACAAGCCAAAGGAGGCTCAGCTATGAAACTTCTAGCCCAAGAGTGTTAAGGTTGAAGATAAATCAAAGGTCTGTTATGAAAAAGTCACTCACCGTGGTAACTGCCAGGAGACATGGCCTTCAAGAACATAACTCCAAAAGAGTAGAAAGCGATGAAGCCTGGCTGCAGCCAAGTAGAAATGGAAATGACTTGCTCAAAATGATGGTGAGAAGAGGATGGTGGACTCTGTCACTAGCAGAAACCACCAGATACCTGCCTCTCCTGACATCGCTGTCACAAGAGAATCCTCAGTACTGACTCAGAGAGCATGAAGACTTATTACCGCATTCACCATGATACGACGACTGGTAGGAGTGAGACATGAAATTTCCTTTTAAATTCTAAAGCCAGTAAACACTCATAATTACAACAAACTTGCAAATGAACGGACATGACAAATATGTCTCCCAAAACCACACACCTTATTCAAAAACAAGGTACAACTCAGGAGGCTGAGGCAGGAGGAACGCTTGGGCCCAGGAGTTCCAGGCTGCAGTGGACTCTGATCATGTGACCATATTCCATCTTGAGGGACAAGGCAAGACCCTGTCTCAACACACACAAAAACAACAAAGCACAACCAATAATACTTCCAGCAGCATTCTCACAACAGAACTTCTGTGCATATCTCTCAGCTGGATATATGGAACCCTGGATTCAACCTCTGGTATAAAGACGACCATGTTCTGCCCAGGTGTGTTCATGCTTTCCACTGCCCTCTAAAACGAGTCCCTTTGGCAACCTCAACAAGATGACCCCCACTCAGATCACCACCAGAGGGCACTGAGAAAATACCACACCAATCCCTACGGAGGAGAGAGACAGACTCCAAACCAGCCAGCACTGCTGTTCAGATTCTCTCACAAGGGGCCGTTGGTTCATTCTATAAAGCCAATTCTAATTCTGTTCATTCATTTTTAAGTTTTCCTCTAAAAATGAAGCACCAAGGAGTGGGATGGGGAGAAACTGGCCAAAGGTACAAAGTTTCAGTTAGACAGGAGGAATAAGCTATGTAGATGTGAAAATTGCTTAAAAGCAAAACAAAAGAGAAAAAAATGCTTACAGTACATCTTAAAAAAAATGTTAAGTATGTGAAGTGACGGATATAATTAACTTGATTTAATCATTTCGTGATGTGCAGTATACATATATCAAAACATCAGGTTGTATACTGTAAATACATGTTTTGTTAATTATACCTTAATAAAGTGGGGAGTAGAAATTAAACACAAAAATACCACCTTCTTAGAATTGCTATAAAGAATAAATTAGTAGAGCCTCAAAGTTTTACTACAGTTCCAGCTACTTGGGAGGCTGAGGCAGGAGAATCGCTTGAATGCAGGAGTGGAGGCTGCAGTGAGCCGAGATCTCGCCACTGCACTCCGGCCTGGGTGACAGAGACTCCGTCTCAAAAAAATATACATATAAAATAAAATATACACACATGCTAATTTAATTAATCTCCCCCCCCACACACACAATTTTATAATTATGAGAATTCTCAGATATCATTAAGTACAGAATTTTTCTCCTAGAAACATCTTAGGAATTCGAAAACAATTTTTGTTCTCTTAGAGTTGATACTTCAATAAGTAATAGAGGAGGGTCCTTTTAAATTCTAAAAAGTCCACACACAATCACTAAATGCCTTAAATATTGTTCAATTCACAAATGAATCTTAAGTCAACATCTATATTCTTCCTATTTTACTACATGACTTCCAAGTAGGATGCCACAAGCGTCACTGGCATAAACTGCTCCAGAAAACCTGAAAACTTACAGAAAACCATGATCACATTATATTTATCAGGTGTTATAAAGACTGCCCAGTTTGTCCAAATAAACTAGTTTTAACTGCTAAGGACTGAATTCCAGTTCAGTTTCACCACAATGCTTTTATTCAGTTACCTACATTGAATCCTAATTACTCAATGGTCTAGATTGGTACATTGATGTATTTTGTTTCCAGTATTTTCATTCACTTTAAGACAAGAAAAAAGTGGTACTACATTTTATCATAATCATCTACATCACACATGCATTTCAAACTGAGGGCTGCAATTCACTATTGTGTAGATCATGAAACTAACTTAGTAAAAGGGAAGGGAACTTTTTAAAAATTGAAATAGAAAGAAAGCTCATAGAATGTAACACGGTAAGTATTACTCAGTGCATTTTTTTTTTCCAGTTATGTCTGTGTGGGTTCCGGGTTATCCCACAAAAAAACATTTTACTAAAGAAACAATTCAACAGGCACTGACTGGCAGTACACAGTGACAAATTTCAAACAGCTAATATAGAAATGCATGTGATTGTCTCTCGAACTTCACAGTTCTGGCTCCACAAGTCACTGGCAGTGTGAGCTTGGTCAGTTTCCTTAACTTCTGTGCCTATATTTCATCATTTGTACTAGGGATAATATTGTATCTGTTGTATAAAGTGGCTGTGGGGAATAAGTGAGTTGTGAAAATAAAATGCTTAGCAGAGTCCTGAAACACGGTAGGCATTTGCTACTTACTATTCATGTTAATACTACTACAAAGGGTTTCTAATATCTATGAAATTCCTAAGATAGTCCTTAAATGTTAAACCAGTCATGCTTATTTTTAAAGTCAAAATGATGTACATTAACATTGTCTAAAAATTCCACAATACTTTTGATAACTGATGACACAGAGGTGGTGCTTCTCCAAAATTACCACCAAAATGTATCTTTGAGCAGAGGGTGGAGGATTTCTTTGTATTGGGACAGACCTGGGGATCCAGCCTAAGCTGTGACAGAGTTCAAATTTTCCTTGAAATATCACTCTCTCAAAATTCACATGACTCTTTCGCTGTAACATGAAATACATAACAATACTTTAAAACACCAGCTTGACAGGGCTTCCTAGCTCTCTTTCTAGTGAATGAATGGGCTGCTGTTGTATGAAATCTACTGACTTTGGAAATGCCGCTACTGAAGAGCTCTCACTGCACATCAGCATCCAAGAAATTTATCTTCTGTCTTGACACTATGGTATTTTCAGAAGCCAGCCCAACACAAATACAAAGATAGAATGAGCAAGCCATTCTGCCCTCCTTTTAGGGGGCCTGTAGACACTGGTGCTCCAGGCCACCGAGCACGGAAGGCCAGATGTGTACCTCCTGGAGGGTCTTTCCCTCTTCCAGTGAGCCGTGCACACGAGGACCACTTCCGTAAAGGATGCCCTTAGTCAACCACAAATGCTATTAACTCCCAGTCAAATGAAAAATCTCAACTCACAGTTCCCACAATCCTATTCAACTAATTTCCAAATTTTCCTCATGTGGTGAACGGTGTGCCCTGCCGTTGAGTGTGAGGCCTTGAATACTATCTGCTCAACAAGCAGATTTTGGAAGCTAGTGTTATCACTAAGTGAACATGAATCTTTTCGCCAATAAGAACACCCCTTTTCATTATTTTTTTTTCAACTAAGATAATTTAACCCTGAGTCAAAAATTCTGATCAGCAACTTTCCCTAGCTAAGCAAACCTTCAAATACACTTCCCATTTCACTACAAACTGGCTCAAAAGGAGAAAGGGTGCTACCATGCTGTTTATTTGATTTAGGGCTTTTACGTTTTGTGTTTAAAGACACCCAACCACTTTATCCACCCTCCTAAAGGAACTGGGCACAGTTAAGTGATATCTCTTTCAGGTAAGATGCTCCTGACACACGTCCCCAGTGGTCCCTGAGCCACTCAAGGCTCACAGTGATCGATGTCACCCACTGTACCTGTGATTCCATCTGTCTGCCAGACTTGCACCCCTGTTCTCTGCATATATGTTCAATGCTGCATTTGCTAAAAAGCAGCTTGTTGAAAACGTCCTTACTAGCTATTACAACATCAAGTACTAAGAACTCTTTAGTATTTTCCAAAATTATAAACACTGGGAAGAGGGTATGGGGAGAAACATATATGCAGAGAAGTGTATATTTAAACCCGGGCTTTAAATCAGTCAAGAATAATTGGGAAAAACGGTTTCTCAATCATTTGAGTATGTCTTCTGAGCTCATAGAAATCTGTCACTCGATAACCTTCAATAAGAGACAAGGTTCTTTTGGGGAGGGGACTTTTTAAATTTTGCTTCCTACTCTGTCTCAAAACAGTCTGGCCATACCTATAATAAAGGAGAAAATGTGGGCTGGACATGATGGCTCATGCCTGTAATCTAAGTACTTTGGGAAGGCAAGGAGGGCGGATCACCCGAGGTCAGGAGTTTGAGACCAGCCTGACCAACATGGTGAAATCCTGTCTCTACTAAAAATACAAAAAAAAAAAAAAAAAAAAAAAACAGGAGGGGGGCAGGCGGCAGCATCAGCTTTGCTTATTATTCTGAAACAGTGGTAAGCCTCTAGACATTTGCATTCGCTTGTAGTTTTTATAGAAATGCCCCTAGTCAAGATGTGCCTTTCTGTGTAGTTACAAAAGTTTCTAGTCAGTTTCCCTCATGGTCTGTACAATTTGTATTTATTTGTTACCCTTAGAGTGGTGGGTTTTGGGGGTTATTGTTAAAGGGCAGAGACACAAAAGCATCAGCAATAATTTAAACCTACATTTTACTTATTTTTGACACAGGCTTTCACTCTGTCACCCAGGCTGGAATGAAATGTGCTACTTCGGCTCACTGCAACATCCCACTCTCGGAGCTCGGCAATCCTCCCACCGCAGCCTCCCAAGTGGCTGGGACCACCGGTGGGAGCCATCACACCCAGCTAATATTAATTTTTTGTAGAGATGGGGTTTTGCTATGTTACCCAGGCTAGTCTCAAATGCATAAGCTCAAGCAATCCAGCCACGCTGGCCTCCAAAGTGCTGGGATTACAGGTGTGAGCAACCGCACCTGGCAAAACCCAGACCTTAAATAAGTATAAAGAATATCCTGCATGTCAAGATTGCTACTGATTTACTGATTTCTGTCACAACCCTAGCTGTATAAACTTAAAAAGCTTGCTTGAGAAAATACACAAGTTAATGAGGTAAATTATCTGAGATAAAATATGGACAGACTACTGTTGAGACCTTCCACACTAAACTTAGGCTGTCCATATTTTTTATCTCAGATAATTTACCTCATTAACCTGTGTATTTTCTCAAGCAAGCTTTTTAAGCTTACACTTCAAGTAGCTTATTTTGAAAGCCATAAATCCATGTTCCCAGTTGAAAATACAGTTAATATTTTTAAAAAGGTAAAGAACTAACACTAACATTACAAAATCCAGATTTTCCCCATAGTTTTATCATCAAGAACTCTATAACACTTTAAAGCACGTGACGCTCACAAACTTGATTCAGTTTCCTGAAAAATAAAATGTACACATCAAAAAAGCAAATAAATCAACTTCTGAAAAATATAAATACAATGGAATAAAGAGATGCACATTTTAGGACTTTTTTTTTGGCGGAATCACACACACAGAACACAGTTTGTATGCGCATATACTCAAGTTAGCCTGTACTCAACTGTCAGTAAAGCAAATCCCCCTCTGTATTTTTGGTGGGACAGTACTCTTTTTAATGTGAAACTGTAGTTTCACTCACTTTCACCAAGAGAGGCATCAGAATGCTTTTTAGAATCACTTTTCCTACAACTATTAAGGGAATCACTATCCTAGTTACATACATACACACTCACCTATATGTTTACCATAAAAAGCAATGTGGACACTCATCTTCCACAATATCTATACCTTCGAAACAAAACTTCAGTGTAATATATGGTTTGCTGGTTATCATCAGTGAATTCTTTAATCAGTTTTCCATAAACTAGCCTTATCAATAGAAAAATTCCAACATTTATAATTGATTATGGTAAAACCTCAAAGTTAACAGAACTTCCACAAATTGGTTGCTTTGTTGAAATTTTGCTAAACGCTGTCACTAGAACTTATATTCCAAGTTTGAAGAGCTAAGAGACATATACCCAGAACCAACATCCAGCTACTTTCAAATGCGAAACGCAGCAGAGCCAGTTTTTTTAAAAAGCCTGTTAGCATTATACATATAGCTAGACCTTGAGGATTTTTTGAAAGCTTATGAAGATGAGACAGGAAGGCTGTGGTGAAGGGTTGACAAAGACGAGAAGCCGAGTCCCCTCTACCAAATGCTGGCGGCCCAATACCTGCCCTGGAGAGCCTCTGTAGTCAAGGAAGCCGGGCAAGTCCTGAACAAAGCAGCAATCAGCAGCGCACTGGATCCCCAGGTGTGAGGGCAGAATGACGCTGGTGACTGCAGGGCCAAAGAGGAAGGTATAAACACACAGCATGTGCTTATGGGGGAGTAACTAGTAAGATTTGGTAGATCGCTGAATATGGACAAACAAAAAAAGTAAAGTCAGACACACAAATATTTTACTTGTCTCTGATATAATGCTAGAAATAGAGACACCGGATATGGTCTAAGGAGCAAAAAAAAAGATCAGGATGGGGCAAGCCAAGTTGTAAGTAGGGGCAGGTTAGTCAAATGGAAAAGCCCTGAAGGCTATTAGCAGGACTGGAAGGCACTCAGCTGAAGTTGCTGAGTCGCTTAGCCTGAATAAAACCGAGAATCCCCAAAGCAAAAGAGACGAGAAGATCAAGTTAAAGCTATCTCCTGAATGCTCATGAAGAGTTAGAAAAGATAAGATGAACTAGAACAGCAAATATTTTGCACGGAACCCTAACTTCAAGAGGTGGCCCAAGAAAAAAGAAGGGTAACCTGGTCCACAAGTCTTGGAAATGGGTAACGCGGCCTCTCGTCAGAAGGGGCCAAACACTCTGGAGAACAGACCTGGTGATGTTCCCCAAATTAATCTAACGCAAGACCATCATGAGAACAGTGTTCACCCTCTGGAAATCATGAATTCAAAATGCAAGAGAACCAATCTGATAAATCAAGTAAAAATCTAAGAGAGCCTTCAAGAGGAGAAGTATTGAGATGCTTTTAAAACCAGAAAGTTTTAGATTTTTAAGGAAAAAATGTGAAACAGCTTTGTGGTTAAACCATTATTGTACAGGTTTCAGAAGCATTCTCCACGGACACAGCTAGGGGAATAACACCCACTGGGGCCTGTCGGGGAAGGTATGGGGGATAGCATCAGTCAAAAGAGCTAATGCATGCCAGGCTTAATACCTGGGTGATGAGTTGATGGGTGCAGCGAACCACCGTGGCACACATTTACCTTTGCAACAAACCTGCATATGTAACCCTGGAACTTAAATAAAATACTGTTCTCAACATATGACACCACCAATAAGATGTAAATGACACAGGCTTTGATTTTGTTGTCTCCCATATGCCTTAATTTTTTTTTGAGACAGTTTCAACCTGTCGCCCAGGCTGGAGTGTAGTGGTGCGATCTCGGCTCAATGTAACCTCCACCTCCCGGGTTCAAGCAATTCTCCTGCCTCAGGCTCCTGAGTAGCTGGGATTACAGGTGTGCACCACCATGCCCAGCTAATTGTTTGTATTTTGAGTACAGACAGGGTTTCACGATGTTAGCTAGGATGGTCCCGATCTCCTGACCTCGTGATGCACCCACCTAAGCCTCCCAAAGTGCTGGGATTACAGGCGTGAGCCACCTCGCCCAGCCTGCCTTAAAAATTTTTTAATGTAATTCCTCTAATAGTATTTAGGATTTAAACAAGGACTAGAATGAAGCAAAAATTATTCCTACACACTAAACTTATAACCACACTCATTAGGAACCTGGCCTCTATGGCATGTCTCACATTGTACTACAAAGAACCATAGGTATTTCCAGGTGCTCGTCAGTGCTCTACCAAAGAGAAAAAAACGAACACATCCATTCACTCCGTATCAAATCTCTACTGCAGGGCACCTTATTTTCCACATTCTATGATTTTAAAATCAGTATGTGTTCTACAAAACATGTTCTTTAATATGGTAGGAGAGTTTTCTTCTTTTAAAGGTAATACATATGAATGTATGTATATATGCATATATCTCCCTATAGGAACAGTAAAGCACATTAAGATTGTAAAGGCCCTTCAATATGCCACCTGGCATCTCCTAAGTTTATTCACAGAGCTTCCCTCCCATTCCCATACCTTACATGTCACAGAACACAGATAGGCAAATATTGGTCTAAATAAATAAAAATCCTGAAAATGTGGTAACAAGTAGAGTGGTAAAGCAGAGCTCCATTATAAAAATAACAGTGACCAAAACAAACAAAACCTTCATAATGTCATAAGTGAGCACACATACAATGTTTCACCTGTAAAGCCCCTGCTAAACTGCTGACATTAAACACACACACACACACACACACAGATACACACACACCCATCCCTGCATAGGGCAAAGTCCCGTATACACAGAACATGTAACAAAGGCATCACTGAAGAGCCAATTCCAGTATGTGTCCTCAGCATTCCTAACCCTTCTTCCCTCTGTGTGTTTTGGGTCCCTTTTTGGTAGGACCTACTCTACATAGGTGCCCAAGCAGCCTTTCATCAACAAATCAAATAGGAGACACTCTAATTTCAGTAGTCTCTACTTGATGATTGACGTAATACATTCTCATGCTGTGTGTCAAAGTCCACCCTCAACCAGGACTGCATTAGACAGCCTTCTGTCCCATGTGAGGCATCTGCAAGCAGCAGAAAGCTGAGGGCAAGCAGCGATGGAGTCACAGAGCATGCTTGGCAAAGTCTTTGGCTCACACCAAGCACTGAACACAAGTATCCCTTATCTGAAATGCTTGGGTCCAGAAGTCTTTTGAATTTTGGATTGTCTCATCTTTTGGAAGATTTGAGGTACTTTGGGGATGGGATCCAAATCTAAAAGGGGAATTCAGATGTTTTATATACACCTTAGACACATAGCCTGAAGGTAATTTTACTTTCCCCTTGGGGATGTTGAATAAACTGCTGAGCACTCTCCCAAGTTGACCGTGGCCCATCACATGAGGTCGGGGTGAAGTGTTTCACATGTCACCTCATGTTGGTAACTCAGAAAGTTCTAGATTTTGGAGGATTTAGGATTTTCAAATTAGAGATGCTCAACCTGGACTAGGAGTTATTATTGCATGTAAAATAAACGGCAAGTAAACCTTTTAAACGTTTAAGATGGTAGAAGTCAGAAGAATCAGTCTGGAATTTTCCTTCACCATCCCCCACACTAAAGTCTCCAAGTTCCTGAAGATAAGCTTGGAGTTTGGGGAGGGGGAAATGACTATTTCCCATGTCTATTCCCTGAATTCCACTTGAGATCAAAGAGTGGGTTTATCGACATCATCTAGAATTGCAAACCTTTCCTTCCAGTCTCACCAAAGCCTCCTTCCTTCCCTGAGAAAAGGTCTGAGCTCTCTGCCTCCTCCCCTCCAACCCCCTTTTGACTTTTGGATGTATATCAGGCATATGTAACTATTTTCGTTAGTATTTAATTAATTTTGACATAGTAAAGACACCCCCAGAACCCCCTCCAGCATTTGTATTATTTAGCATACATTTCTTAAATAATTGATAGTCGCTTTTGTGAATTTTCCAAGCTACAGTACCCACTGGACCAAAATATTTTTTCTGATTTTTAGCAGATTCTTATTCTTAAGCATAATGACATTAACTTTAAACATTAATTGAAAATGCATCTACTATCATTAGGAGTTGTGAGCTAAGCAAAAAAGGATAGAAAGTTCACACTAATACTAAGAAAAAGAAACTTCCACATTAAAGACAATTCATTAGTGCCTAATGTAGTGTTATAATAAACAATCAAAACATAAATCAGTTTCATGAGATTAGGACAGTTTTGTGGAGGGCATTAAATGAGGGGACTAAAGTAATTGAAGGAATAAGATATGGGGAAATAAACAAAAGTCAGATATTTAACCCTGTGCACCAACACACAGCAAATACGAAGTGCTTTTAGCATTAAGTAGAAACGTCTTCCTTGCAAGAAGCTACTCTGCTTCTACTGTTTGAGATTTCTTGATTTTATTATAAATTAATCCACTGAATTATAAATACATGTGCACTGTAGAAAGTTGAAGGAAAAAATTTTTAAAAAACTAAAAATAACCCACTGCTCAGAGAAATTAAAAATAATTCCACTGCTCAAGAGATAATCAAGTGTTAACATTTTGGTTTTCATCTTTTTAAAAAATACATATACTTACACACCAAACAAAATTTTAGACATTACTTACATATGCTGTTTTATAAAGTTATATTTTTTTATCATTAATACTGACTGTTCATTAAATACAGTATTATGAAAGTTGAAAGATTGATCTAAATGCTGAAATAGGGCCAGGTGCGGTGGCTGGTGCCTTAATCCCAGCACTTTGGGAGGCCGAGGCAGGTGGATTAAGTCAGGAGTTCAAGACCAGTCTGGCCAAGATGGTGAAACCCTGTTTCTACTTAAGATACAAAAATTAGCCGGGTGTGGTGGCTTGTGCCTGTAGTCCCAGCTACTTGAGAGGCTGAGGCAGAGAGCTGCTTGAACCCAGGAGGGGGAGATTTCAGTCAGCCGAGATAGCGCCACTGTACTCCAGCCTGGGTGACAGAGGAGGATTGTCTCGAAATAATAACAAATAAATGCTAAAATAATCATCCTTAATAACAGCAAAAAAACCAGAAAACAAATGCTTGTTAAGAGGCTATTAGTTAAATAAAAGCATACCCTGGACAGAATATTAATCTGTTAGTCAGCTTTTTTTGTATTTTCTTAGACTAAATTCTTAGAAATGGAATGGCAATTGCAAAGTATACATATTTTATAAGCTTTTGTTACATATTTTGTTCTTTAAAATTCATATTAAATTACACTTTCTAGTAAGGTATGAGTGAGCTCATTTCTCCATACCCTCGCCATACGTAGCTTATTTTGTAATCTATGCCAATTTAAACAAACAGTATCTCACTGATTTGCATTTCGAGTACAGCTAGTGAAGTTCAAAGTTTTTTCATGTTTCCTGCTCCTCTCTTTATAAATTACCAGTTTGCCCATTTTTTTCCACAGGGGTTGGGGCAGTCCTCTTTGGTTGTTGCTGTTCACATGCCCTCTTTTTACAGTAAGGAAAGTAAATTTGCTTGTAAGTTACAATATTTTTCTGTTTGCCATTCACCTTTTAATTCTGTTTATGGAATTTTAACACAGAGAAGTTGTATTATTCTAAGGTACTCAAATATTTTCCTTTACAGTTCCTATATCTAGGTCTTCTCCATCTTGAGATTGCCATGCTGCTGTTTTTTGGCTTTAAAATTTTTTCTTGAAAAAATATTTTAAAAGCACCCAAGTTTACCCCCTAAAATGACAGTCATTTTTACTACTTTAAATATCTTCATTAGTACATACACACTTTATACATATTTTAAATGGCTGCACCCATTTCATACAGTCTCCTTTCCAAAATATTTCTGACACAGGCCTTTAAAAAAAAATTGCAGCTTGTTAGATTTGAACTGTCTTGAATGGTTTTACAAATTTTTGCAAGGCCAATGAGTCATAACATCACACCCAATTTAACAATAGCCCCAAAGTTCCAGAACTGTTCATGTCTATGCTATCAGTGCCTGATTACTCTCCCACAATGTTACTAAAAGACCAGGAAGAATAAGCTCATTCTTAGCAGCAGATCACAGTTCCGCATAATGAATTCTGCCATAATGATCAGATATCAGTCTTTAAAGCTTTTCATTTTAGTCTCTTCTAGTCTTCTTCCACCTTTTATAAACCAGTCAGTCAGGGAACATTTGGTTAAAAGCCTGAGCTCTGGAGTTAGCCAGGCTTCACCACCTTCCTAGCCCTGACCTTCACCGCTCAAAGTCTCAGCTCCTTCACCTGTATTCTGTAAAGTGGGTTAAACCATAGTGACTACACTTCAGAGGGCACTGTAAGGATTTCCAGTGGAAAGATGTACGTGAATGTTGACGCATGCAGTACGCTAGTCATTGGGGACAGATGCTATCACAGCCTCCCTGCCCAAAGGAGGTCAGTTTGGTGGGAGAAACCACCAAGTACAACCAAAAGGTTAAATATTGTGATAGTGACACAGGCAGGACACCACGGGAACCCAGGGAAGGCTCCTAACCCAGACCGAGACATCAGGGCCAGCTTTCCAGAGATGGTGATGTGTGAGCCGTCAGTGAAAGAAAAGGCAAAGAGTCACATCTTGAATGGAACTGCAACAGCACCGAAGCATGCAGTGAACACTAGGAAGGGCAGAACAGTGCTTACTTGGTCCAAGTTTCCCAAGGGAAAAAATATACCTCAATCTTAGGCTTCACAACCCTGCTTTTCAAACATGAATAGAATACTTGATGTTCTTTGAGACCGTTTTTCCCAAAATGCTGTTAATGTTAAAAGCCGTGGCATTCCCATGAAATCCACATACTTTGAGGGCCTAAGGAAATCAACAGTGTCAATTTAAAAACCATCTCATTTCACAAATGAGGAAATACAGGCCCTCGCAAAGGTAAGCTTGAACTAGACTCCATGTCTTCTCTCCCAATCAAGACGCTCTATACCTAAGCAAAAATAAATGACTACATCTCTCTCTCCATCACAGAATTTTTAGAAGTGAAATACCTCCATGCATGAATAAAAAACTTAAGTCATTAAATGTTATAATCCTGTTTATAGTGTGCTTACTCAATGTTCATTTTATAAACAGGAAACTTCCTATAAAAAGGAAATTATGTCCTCAGTAGTAAACATAAGGCTTTTATCCAGATTGGATCTATTTTTCATTTAATGTTCATTTCTCATTTGCAAAACAAACTGGCTGATAAACTACCAGATATTTTTAAAAAGCAAGGCAAACTTAGAATTGGCCCTTCAAATGGTTAACTCTTTTCTCCAGACATACCCAAAAGACAAGTTCAAAATGAAGCTGACAGTCCCCCAAAGACATTTTATTCCAGAATGACTCAAGGTCATGGCTCTGGGACCTACAAAGGGCTGAAACAGCAAAAACAAAACAAAACAAAACGCCTTCATAAGTTCTTATGGTTCTAATGTTTTTAATTTGAAGATCGGCAAGTAACAACTCCCCAATTTAAAGTACATTCGTTTCAATTTGCCATGCTGAAAGACAGACACAATGCCTCTGGGTATACTAGGAATGACATTCTGATGAAAGGGCCTCAGTGGCCCAGGGATGGTTCCTCCCGCAGCAACTTCCTATCCCACTCCAGCAGAACCAAGGGGCTGGCCTCATCTTTCCGACAAGGAGACGCCTCAACTACCAAGCTGCTTCATTTCAAAGGCAAGGCTGGATACTCAACCTGGGGGAAAAACCTGATCGTGTTTGTGTTTCCAAAAAAAGTATTAAAAAAAAAAAAATCCACACCTTAAAACTAGTTTTAAGGGGAAAGAAAGCTAAAGTTTCACAACTTGTTCTCTCTTGGCACTGTCCTGGACTTCACAGGTATAGAAAACCTGGGCATTTTTCTGTTGGGGCCCTATACTAGATACTGGGGTGCTGTGGGAAGGTGGGAAGTGGAAAAATGGGAAGGGAGAGTGGAAAAGGAGGGATGAGAGAATCAGTTTTACTTAAGTGTATAATAAAGCTTGCATTCTTAACCGGCGTAAGTGCAACGACTGCGTTTTCTGTAGCCAACAATCAGGGCATGTTTTCAAACACTAAGTTAGAATTATTCCAGAAAACTCACTCATTCAAAAATAAGCAATTGAGGCACCACCATAACCAAGTTCTGTTACTCTGGAGAAGCAAGAATAAACAAGGAACATCCCCTGCCTTGGAGGAATTCAGAGTCAGAAATGTATGGGAAATAAGGCCGTATTGTAGTTCATTACAGCTAGAAGATAACATTCAGTAAGTGGCAAGAGTCTAATGAACTGTAATATCTAAGGAAACCATGCAGAATCAGCTCAGGCATGCGTGTCTGTCTTCTGATGTGGTACACACATTGGGAGTGGGGGGTGGGGCTGCCTGTAAGGACCTGAGCATGTGGCTCTCAGGGAGGGAAGCTTTCACAAATTGGTGAAAAACCCTAGCATATCTAAAGTTGGTTTGCTGTTTGACAAAACAGTTTTTAAAAGATGAAGCCAATGCGGAAAGAAGTGTAACATATTTAGAAAGCAATTCGGCCATCCCTCTCAAGCTTAAGGAACACTCTCCTGAAACCTCCAAAAATGGGCATAATAGAGTTAAAGGGAGCCAGTCCTGTGTTTGCATGCTTTGGGATTTGAAAAGCAATGCAACTATTTCGACTCACCATGGAAAACAACAAATAGAACCTTGAAGTAAAACATTTTCTAATACCCAAAAACCTCCTTTAAACAAAGAAAAATCTCATCCCCAAATATTGTTTTCAAACAAAATGGTTTTACATTTTAAATATCATTACATATTTTACTGCATAATACACTCTCCAGGATTTCAAAAAACTGGGTACATTTTCGGGTGCACCATGAAATGAAGTGTTAAAACTGCACACACTTCTGCGAGGCGTTAGGTCCTAGAAGCTCATGGCTTGAAGTAAAAAAGGAATCTAGTTTCTCTTCTGCCGCTTCGTTAAGATTATTCCAAAAAGTGTGATCGTTTACTCCACTCAGAACTTTTGACGATTTTAATGCTACTACAGGAAAGAGCAATCGCACTGAGCAAATAAATATTTAAGTAGACTGCAATTCAGTATTTGCGCACTTACCACTAACGCCTACTACGAACCAGAAGCAACCAAGAGTGACCCAGTCGGAAAAGAGAATCCTCTTTTTGGCAAAGCCAGCCAGGCAGAAAACCTTAACTTTGGGGATTCATTTCAAGCAGGGTCTACAAGCATTCCTCTCTTTCTTGATTATCTTACGTCTGCGCTACACAATATTACACGGGTGGCAGAAACAGGGGTCTTTCAGATCTTGGGGCAAAAATCGCACGAACCCGAGCCTGGGGACCCCAAGTCCCCGCAGCCTGCGGGCGCCCGGTTACCTCCAGGGTCATGGCGCGCGCTCCCGTTGGGGCCGGGGGCGCGCCGAGGCCGCGGCGCAGGGCCCGGCCCGACTCGCGAGCGCTAGGCGGGCGCCGGGGGGCTCCGTCCGGTTTTGCCGCCGGGCTCGCATCCCTGAGCGCCTGCCCCGGCCCGCTCCCCGAGGACAACTGGGCAAAAGGACGACTGTTACCCAATAATAGCGTCCTGCACGGTCGCAACAATGCCGGCGGGGAACCCGAGAGCCGCGGGCAGGGAACCGGAAAGCGAGAAAGCCCGGCTTGGCGGCTGCTCGTGCGCGCGAGCCCAGGGCTCACAGGAGGGCACGCGTCGGCCGGAAAGCGGCGCCGAGGAGGAGCGTGGTCGTGAGGGCGCGAAGGGGCAAGGGCACGGGTCCCGGTGTCCCGCGGAGGTCGCCTCGCGAGGCGAGGCGCGAACGCCCGAGCCGCCCGGGGCCACACGCCGGCCCAGACTCCGCGGACCCAGCCCGGTCGCGACGGGGAAACGGGCCGGCGCCACCAGGCCGCCGCTCTGGGCGCGGTGAATCGGGCTTTTTCCCTGTGCGTAGTCCAGGCCTGGCCGCCCCGGCCCGTCCGGGGTGACTCAGGGCCCAGCCCCGCTCGCTCCCCTGCTGCCCCCGGCGTCCTCCGCCCACGAGCCCCCGGGCCCGGCCGCCATTCTGCCCGGCCGCGTTTCGGTGGCTCAGGCCTCGCCCAGCGCCTGGGCTCGGCGGCCGCGGCCCGAGTCACTGCGACACCGCGGCTCGGGACCGGGCCTGCGCCGCCGCCGCCACCTTCTTTCGGTCCCGCGGCCGCCGACACTCACCCGCATTTCCGTGGTGCCCACAAGGCTCCCGCGACGCCTCCGCCTGGTCGCTGGGCCTGGGCCCCGGCGAAAGCCCCGTCCCGCCAAGGTCTGGCTGCGTCCCTCAGCCACCGGGGCTGCCCCGCCTGGAGCTGCGTGCGACACGGAGCCCGCCTCCTCCTCCTCCCCTGCCCGCCCGGCCCTCCTCCTCCCGCCGCCGCCGCCGCCGCCTGCACCACGCAACCTCCGCCCTCTCGCCTTCCCTCCGCGGCTCCCCGCCCTCCCGGCCTCACCGGCTCCGGCGACCGCGGGGGAGAAGCTGTTGGGGGAGGGCCGGAACGCACCGCCATCGGCGTCCGGGGCGGGGGAGCCGGGAAACCGTCGTCGCCATCGCCCCGCCAGCCCGCGACGCGGGAGGGGCCCGGAAAGCTCCCGCCCGCCTGCCGCCCCGGGGGAGCCCCTTCTGCGGCCGAGGCCCCCGCTCGCGTGGGGCGCTTCTACCTGCGAGCCCGCGGCCCCTGCCCCCCGACACCCGAGTCATCCCGGACCCGGCGCGCCGGATCCTCCGCCAGGTTTTACAGCCTCCCTCGCCTTGGGGCCGCCGCGGAGGACCCGTTCCCGCCACTTCGGACCTCGCCAGCGGGAATGAGCTGCTGGGGTCGGGGACACCACCAGCCTCTGGAGAAAGGGCCCGAAGCACCCCGAAGGAGAGGGGCTCCCAGTCCTCCTGCCCGTCCCCTGTGCGCACAACCCCTGCCCCCCGCTGGCCTGGAACCCGACTCCCCACCTTTGTCGACCGGGACTGGGGGATGCACCCCAGATCAGAAAGTCAGAGGTGACCAGGTGCCTCCCAGAATCAGCGCAGACTTCCAAGGAACCTGTAGCTGATTCTCGACCCCCTTAACACCTGCAGGCCTTACGATGGGGCTCCAGAAAGCTCGAGCTTATCTGCGTGTCTCTTTTTAAAAATCACTTCTAAGATCAAACCTAACTAAGCTTTCCCTTTTCAGACTCTTTCACTAACTCCCATTTGGCAGATTTTGACATTCACTCTACCCTTCGTCTTTGTAAGGACAAATCAAGACTAGAAGGCTTTGATTACATATAGGGATGGCATGAGGCATGATGTAAAATAGTGTTGTTTTCACGTGTAGTTCGAAGTCATCTCATTTGAAATTAACTGTCATGATTGGCTATTTGGAATATTAACACTAAATACTAATTTTGGCAGCACAAATAGCCACCTGCTGCTATGGTGACAAGGGCTGGAGGAAGCGTGGTGTCCCCCCACACCTAGTGAGGGATGCCTGATTAATACCACGGCTCACACGTAACCGAGCGGCTCATTCCACGAACAACCCCCGGGGGATTTCGAATTCTCCTGTCATCTGGGCAAAAGATGTGATGAGTGTAACTTTCTGTTTCCTCCAAACTAAAATGCTACACAGATTCCAGTACTACTCCGGACAGAAATCCTCAGTCAGAGCAGAGGGCCGTCCCCAGAGTCCACAGTTTCCTGCGTAACGTGGGTTTGTCTCAGAAGAAACATCCCACTGGTCTATGTGATCCCCTCTATCGAAATGTCTTGGCCCAGCAGGGTGACTCACGCCTGTAATCCCAGCACTTGGTGAGGTCGAGGTGGGCGAATCACGTAGGTCAGGAGTTCGAGACCAGCCTAGCCAACATGGTGAAACCCCCCTCCCCTACTAAAGATAAAAAAATTAGCCAGGTGTGGTGGCAGACGCCTGTAGGCCCAGCTGTTTGGGAGGCTGAGGTAGGAAAATTGCTTGAACCTGGGAGGCGGAGGTTGCAGTGAGCCGAGATTGGGCCATTGCACTCCAGCCTGGGAGACAGGGCAAGACTCCGTCTCAAAAAAAAAAAAAAAATGTATTTTGTCTACATCTAAGTATCTGTCAAAGTAATGCATTTGTCACTCAGGTAGGTAATCCTTTCATTTGTGCAGGGTGTTGGGGCGTGAAAAATTCTTGGTTTATATCCTACACTTTTAAATAACTTCGTCAAAACTTAGGTGTATTTAACACCTTTATTTTGTGAGCACATGATAAGGTTGGAAGTAAAAATGGAAGGTTTGTCCCTATGGCCCATACTTTCCAGTGTACATATGTGAGTTTTAAAAAAAAAATGTCCCAATTTCTTCCCCTTCCTGGAATCTGCGTTTTTTAGACAACTTATCTTCACATTCCCTAAGCAGTCTTCTCCAATCTCATAATTCAATATGGCCTCCTATTCTGTGACTTCCGTCAGCTAAATAGAAAGGCTGAGTGGGTCAGCCTTCCCTTTATTGTATGTTTCCTCTGCCCTCCGTTTTTCCTTAATAGAAGTATTTGGTTCACCCACACCACCCTCCCTCTTCTCACTGCCTCGGAGATTCCTGGTTCTTAACTCCTTTCTATTCTTTACCCTCCACCTGCCTACACGATCATTCTTAGCAGCAAATTTATTCCATCGACTTTTATGTCCACTTAACAACCAGATTTGCATTTACTTTGGGCAGATAACCTTGCCTCCTACCTAACAGGTCAAGGCCACCTGCTGCTCCCTTTCTACTTTAAAACGTGCTTCCTCCATCTTTCTCCCCCATCTCAGCAAAATTGATGTCCCTCTCGGATGACCCAAAGTTTGGAGGGATAACTAATTTGATAGATGTCAGAATCAAAATTCAAAATAGTCTGAACAGACTAGAACATTAGGCCAAAAGCAATGACATAAAATACAACTTTCAACTCAACAATATGATGTACTAGTTGGAAAAGCCCGAGTTTTAGATTTTAATGGGCCTTGGTTTATATTCAGTTCCTCAAATTCGAGTCATATCCAGTAACTCAAATTACTGATTTTTGCTCTAGTTAAGTCAACTGTTAATTTGGGATAAAAATACCTACCTCATAAAAGTGTAAAGAGTAATTTCTTTATAATTCCCTCATAATTTGTGGAACATTCACCAACCATTAGTTCCCCTCCCTCATCTTGCACAAGGTGGATGTCTCTGTTGCCATTCATAACACATTCTTTAATTCATGCAGACCTGGAAACAACTCAAAATCCTGACCCATTCACCTTGTATCCCAGAGCTGTCACCATCCTAGAGAACTCCTTTGCCTGTTTTGAGTCAGTCATTATCATCATACCCATTTTTCATTAAAAAAAAACCCAAGGCTCAGAGATGTTAGGCAATTTGCGCCAAATCACTCAGCCTGATCAGTGCATAACGTGACCCGGTAATTCTCACTTCTGTGTATATTCACTCCTTTACTAAGATATTCTCCCACACTTTTATTGGTTCTTTAACCTTCTAAATGCTCTTTCTTCCTGGTTCTTACCTCCTTCCGCTTGTGTCATGACTGATGGCAGATTATTCCTTCTAAATTGATACCTTCATCATCATAATGTTGTCCTTTCAAGCTTCAGTAGCTCTATATTGTGTACAGGGTTCAATCCAAATTTGGACTTGGCACTTAAGGTTTACCATATCTTGTCCTAACTTGCTTTTCCAAATTTATTTCCTGCGACTTCCCAAAAAGAACTCTCAGTGCCATCCAGTGCTGTTGGTTGTAGTCACTGGCCCACAAGATGCCAGCTGTGAATCGCCATTTATGAGCTCTTGCCTCAGTTGTTCCCCTAACAAGTACTCTTCCCCCCTTCTCTCCTCCAACTCCAAATCATGCTCACTTTTCAAGATCCAGCTCACACCCCCTCCCAGGAAGCCCACCACCTTACACCTTCTACTCAAGCTGTGTGACCCCTCCCTGATTGCCCTCTCACATGTGCCTTTCAACGAGGTGGTCTGTGCTGTAGGGTCAGAGACAATTTCCTAATGTTCACCTGCCCCATCAGCACTGTGCCTGAGGAACTCTGAAACAGATTTCCAGCAAGTTTGCTTACTACCGAAATGAAAGGGTATGGCGTTACTTGACTATGTGAACTATTATTTCTAAGACACAGGTAAGTAACTAGCCGTCCAGTCCAAAGTGAATTAACAGGATGGCTCTCAAGCCTGGTTTTGCTTCAGAATCACCTGGGGACTTAACTTCTAATTCTAAGGGCCCCATTCCAGATCTACTGAATCAAAAGTAGCTGGGAAGCAGCAGGGAGGGAACTTGAAACTGCCAGAGTTTCTATCCTGGCATCACTACTTATTATCTGGGGAACTTTGAGCAAGTTAACCTCTTTGTGCCTCAGTTTCTTCATCTGTGAGATGGGGATGATAATAATAATAGCTCAGCCGTGTGCAGTGGCTCACACCTGTAATCCCAGCACTTTGGGAGGCCAAGGCAGGTGGATCACTTGGGGTCAGGAGTTGGAGACCAGCCTGGCCAACAAAGTGAAACCCTGTCTCTACAAAAAATACAAAAATTAGCCGGGTGTGGTGGCACGCCTATAATCCCAGCTACTCAGGAGGCTGAGGCAAGAGAATCATTTGAACCCAGGAGGCAAAGGTTGCAATGAGCTAAGATTGCACCACTGCACTCCAGCCTGGGTGACGGAATGAGACTCTCTCTCTCAATAAATAAATAAATAAATAATAATAGTATCTCATATAAGATTGTTGTAAGTTAAATCTTTAATAAATATTACCTATGCTGACAGTGATAATTTTTAAAGTAAACTTTATTTAATCCAAATCATGAAATATACATTATTTGTGATTTAAAAAAAAAAAAAAAAACTAGTTCTGTTTACAGAAGCAGCTCCATATATGCTATAACTATACAGAGTAATTCAACTAGATTAATGTTCAAAGGAACCAGGAAAGAGATGAAATAATTTAATGATTTCTTCTACCTTACCTCAGACTAAGATTTTTTTTTTTTTTTTTTTTGAGACGGAGTTTCGCTCTTGTTACCCAGGCTGGAGTGCAATGGCGCGATCTCGGCTCACCGCAACCTCCGCCTCCTGGGTTCAGGCAATTCTCCTGCCTCAGCCTCCTGAGTAGCTGGCATTACAGGCACGCGCCACCATGCCCAGCTAATTTTTTGTATTTTTAGTACAGACGGGGTTTCACCGTGTTGACCAGGATGGTCTCGATCCCTTGACCTCGTGATCCACCCGCCTCAGCCTCCCAAAGTGCTGGGATTACAGGCTTGAGCCACCGCGCCCAGCCTTTTTTTTTTTTTTGTAGAGATGAAGTCTCACTTTGTTTCCCAGGCTGCTCTTTGATTCCTGGGCTCAATCGATCCTCCCACCTCAGCCTCCCAAAGTTCTGGGATTACAGGCATGAACCATTGTACCTGGCCTAATCCGCTACTTTGGTTTTACTAGAAAGGATTTTGTAGCTAATTTTGGTCCATCGAATGCCAAATAAACAAGATTTTAATAATAGAGGTAACTAGATGTAAAACATGATGCAGAAATTTGCTTACCAAAGTCACAAACTGTCTGAATGGGAAATATAGTATTGGTAGACCTCATCTTCTCAACTCTTGACTTGTAATTTTGCCTGTCTAAACAAATACACAACGGCCTTGTTTTTATTGCCTGGAATTCCACCTGAGATTATTGAGTATTATCTCTTAAAGGCTCAAATAGCTCTGAGAGATAGGAGGGCTTGATAGTCGTTCACACATTGGCATTAACTAGTTCAATCAGTATGCCTTTTTTTTTTTTTTTTTTTTTTTTTTTTTTTTTTTGTAAAGACAGAGTTTCACTCTGTTGCCTAGGCTCGAATGCAGTGACATGATCACAGCTCACTACAGCCTCAACCTCCTGGATGCAAACAATCCTCCCACCTTAGCCTCCTGAGTAGCACCTGCCACCATCCCTGGCTAACTTTTTTATTTTTTGTAGTAATGGGATCTTGCTATGTTGCCCAGGTTGATCTTGAACTGCTGGGCTCAAGCAATCCTCCTGCCTTGACCTCCCAATGTGCTGTAATTACCATACTTCATCTGGCCAGGTCACCTTCTTTTTAACACAGATCAGTAGCACCTAAAATCTGAAAGTTTTAGGCAAATTATGTTTAAGAAAAAGACTGAGTGCCTCAGGGAGGGCCTTAGGCCTTAGGCCAGAGGTTCTGGGAGGAGGAGCCTTAAGCAAAAGAAGAAAATGAAGAAAAGGAGATGGAAGGATTTAAAAATTTAACCTGTTCAATTTCAGATCTTGCATATTGCCAGTTCTAGGCCTCTTATTTTGGAATCCAGAAAATACTGCTGTAAGATAGTCATGAATCTTTTGAGTCTGGCCTGGGAGACCTAAACACCATCATAACATTGTATCAGTTTGGATCACATGAAATAGCAATTTTTTTTTTTTTTTTTTTTTTGAGACGGAGTTTCACTCATGTTACCCAGGCTGGAGTGCAATGGCGCGATCTCTGCTCACCGAAACCTTCGCCCCTGGGTTCAGGCAATTCTCCTGCCTCAGCCTCCTGAGTAGCTGGGATTACAGGCACGTGACACTGCACCTGGCTAATTTTTGTATTTGTAGTAGAGATGGGGTTTCACCATATTGGCCAGGCTGGTCTCAAACTTCTGACCTCATGATCCGTCCACCTCGACCTCCCGAAGTCCTGGGATTACAGGTGTGAGCCACTGCACCTGGCCTGAAATAGCAATGTATTTTCGAATGATTCAACCTAGTTTCTATGAGGTATTATTCACAGAAAGAAGAGTGTCCTAAAATCTTCCCTCCTTCCTTCCTTCCTTCCTTCCTTCCTTCCTTCCTTCCTTCCTTCCTTCCTTCCTTCCTTCCTTCCTTCCTTCCTTCCTTTCCTCTTTCCTTCCTTCCTTCATTTCTGTTTCTTTCCTTTCCTTTCCCCTTCCTTCCTTGCTTCTGCCCCCCACCTACCCCCCCACACACCAAGGCTGAAAGTGCAGTGGTCTGATCCCAGCTCGCTGCCCTGACATCCGGGCTCAGGTAATCCTCAGCTCAGCCTCCTGTGTAGCTGACACCACAGGTATGTGCCACCATGCCCAGCTTTTTTTTTTTTTTATGCAATGTTGCTCAAGCTACTTTTTTCCCTTTGTTGTTGTTGTTATTTATTTCTGTGGTTGTTTTTTTTGTTGTTGTTTTTTGGTTTTTGTTTTTTTGAGACCAACACTTGCTTTGTTGCTCAGGCTGGTCTCGAGCTCCTGGGCTCAAGTGACTCTCCCGCTTCAGCCTCCTGAGTAGCAGGCTACAGGCGTACACCCCTGAGCCCCGCCTACCCTGAGCCTGGCCTAGAATTACTTTTTCCAGGAAGCTTTCTGTGACCCTCCATATAGCAACCCACCTCATGTCTACATCTGGATTAGGCGTCCTTCTTGTGTAATTTTTTTGTACCATGTAGTTATTATATTGCATTATAATTTTCCCTCTGTATCTCCTACTTTCTGAGATTCTGAGCTCCTTGAATTCAGACACTGTATCTTTTGTCACTATATCTACAATATTTAACACAGTGCGTGGCACATAGTATACTAAAAGTGGTTGGAACCCAACTCATGCACTAATTGAAATTGTTTGTGCTATGGAATTCAGTCATTCCACTTTCCTCTTCAAAGAACTTTCATAGTTCTCTGCTTCCTAAAACAATCTCAAACACTTCATTCCTAATATCGAAGCACCCTCTACGCTTTCGCTCCAGTGGATCAGTCCCTCTGGTTTCTCATACATATCATACCAGATTCAAACTAGATTCCTATGAATGCCCAATTGGGTTCCATGCATTTCCTCATCTAGCTGTAACTCCCACAGAAATTGCTCTTCTCCAGTCACTGCTTACCCAAATATAACCCATCCTTCTGGGCCTACCTTAAATGCAATCTCTTTCGTGAAACCTTCTTTTTTTTTTTTTTTTTTTTTGAGATGGAATCTCGCTCTGTCGCCAGTGACACTATCTTGGCTCACTGCAACCTCTGCCTCCCAGGTTCAAGCGATTCTCCTGCCTCAGCCTCCCGAGTAGCTGGGACTACAGGTGCGCACCACCACACCCAGCTAAGTTTTGTATTCTTGAGTAGAGACGGGGTTTCACCATGTTGGCCAGGATGGTCTCAATCTCTTGACCTCATGATCCGCCCGCCTTGGCCTCCTTTCAAAGTGCTGGGATTACAGGCTTGAGCCACTGTGCCCAGCACCTTTCCTGATCTTCTACCTGATGTGAATTCCACTTCTCCTTTCACACTGGGTAAACTTCTTAAAGACATTCTTGAACAAGTTTGTATCTTTATAGGAGTGTATTAAATTATGGAAACTGGCAAGTCTAAAATCTGTAGGTTAGGTCAGCAAGCTGGACAATCACAGAAGAACCAGTGTTGAAGTTCAAGTTTGAAGGCCATTAGGCTGGCAGAATTTCATCTTGCTTATGGAATGTCAGTCTTTTGCTCTATTAAGGCCTTCAACTGATGTGATGAGGCCCACCCACATATGGATAGCAAGTTGCTTTATTCAAAGTCCACCAATGAGGCCAGGCACAGTGGCTCTTGGCTGTAATCCCAGCACTTTGGGAGGCCGAGGCGGGTGAATCACTTGAGGTCAGGAGTTCGAGACCAGCCTGGCCAACAGAGTGAAATCGTGTCTCTATAAAAATGCAAAAATTAGCCAGGCATGATGGTGCACCCACCCCTGTAATTCCAGCTATTTGGGAGGCTGAGACAAGAGAATCTCTTGAACTTGAGAGGTGGAGATTGTAGTGAGCTGAGATGGTGCCGTTGCTCACTGGATGATACAGTGAGATTCTGTCTCTAAATAAATAAATAAATAAAGTAAAACAAAGCCCACCAATGACTGTCAATCTCATCCAAAAAACACCTTCACAGAAACATCCAGAATAATGTTTGACCAAATATTCAGGCACCACGATCCAACCAAGTTGATGCATAAAATTAAACACCACAAAGACTAAGTGGGATGTCCTGGACATAACAAATGCATTTTATTTCTTTAAAAAGTAATTTATACTTGGCTGGGCACAGTGGCTCACACCTGTAATCTCAGCAGTTTGGGAGGCTGAAGCGGGCAGATCACTTGAGTCTGGAGTTTGTTCTTTCTTTTTTTTTTTTTTTTTTTTTTTTTTTTT
>NW_022436996.1:9540491-9546400 GCF_009761245.1 Sapajus apella
GGAGTTTCACTCTTGTTACCCAGGCTGGAGTGCAATGGCGCGATCTCAGCTCACCGCAACCTCCACCTCCTGGGCTCAGGCAATTCTCCTGCCTCAGCCTCCTGAGTAGCTGGGATTACAGGCACGCGCCACCATGCCCAGCTAATGTTTTGTATTTTTAGTAGAGACGGGGTTTCACCATGTTGACCAGGATGGTCTCGATCTCTTGACCTCGTGATCCACCCGCCTCAGCCTCCCAAAGTGCTGGGATTACAGGCTTGAGCCACCGCGCCCGGCTGAGTCTGGAGTTTGAGACCAGCCTGGGCAACATGGTGAAACGCTGTCTCTATTAAAAATACAAAAATTAGCCAGGCATGGTGGCAGGCACGTGTAATCCCAGCTACTCAGGAGACTTAGGGTGGAAAGAGGTAATAGCCTTAGTTTAAATCAATCACAGCAAAAATAACCTACTTTTGAAATTTCTGCAAAAAAGAAACATGACAACATGAACATATTGCTAAGGCCCCTGCCAGGTGCTTGGAAGACCCCATGCAGGTGAGGAGAGCTGAAGCTAAAGTTTGCCACCTCCAAGAGTATTGCCTCCACCTCTGTCTTCAGCCTGACCTCTTCCACACTTGAGGTCTGATTTTCTAGCCGCTTGCAGACCCCTCTACTTGAACGTCCTTCATATTTCAAACCATTTGGCCTCAAAGACCTTATTCTTCTCCTGACCCATCCCATATCTTTTCCTTTGTTTTTCTGTCTCCGATGTTGGCATCACCATCTGCCCAGTTATTCAAGTTAGAAGCTTTAGTTATTTCCTGTTCTGTCCTTTCCCCCCTCCGTATCCATTGGATTTATTAGATCCGATTGAGTTTGTACTTGTATTTGCTTTCATTTGGACTGCCTCAAGGGCCTCCTCGCTGTCTCCCTGCCTCTGGTCTCCTCGAATTCATCCCCCACACAGCCGTGGAGCTGTCTTTCTAACATTTGGTAATGACTTCCTCAGGAAGCAAGACAGCAAGGGCTCTGGAGCGAGCACCCAGGTTTAAATCTTGGCTCTACTGCTTACTACCTGTTTGACTTTAGACAAATTATTCAATCTGTCTATGCCTTAGTTTCCTACTTATAAAATGGGAATACTGGCCAGGCAAGGTAGCTCACACTGTAATCTTAGCACTTTGGGAGGCCGAAGAGGACAGATTGCCTGAGCTCAGGAGTTTGAGACCAGCCTGGGCAACATGGCAAAAACTGTCTCTACTAAAAATATAAAAAAACTAGCTGGGCATGGTGGTGGGTGCCCATGATGGGAGGCTGAGGCACAAGAATCACTTGAACCTGAGAGAGAGAGGTTGCAGTAAGCTGAGATTGTGCCACTGTGCTTCAGCTTGGGTGACTAAGTGAGACTCTGTCCCAAGAAAATAAAACAAAACAAAAAAATAGGGAATAGTTCATACTTCACAGGAGATTTTAACAAATAAATTATAGCATTTCATGGTGTTGAGTATTTGATACATAGAAAGCATTAGTATGTTATTAGCACCATTAACATAGCTTTCCTATAAAAACTTTTGATGGGGCCAGGTGTAGTGTCTCACGCCTGTAATTCCAGCACTTTGGGAGGCCAAGGAGGGTGGACTGCCTGAGGTTAGGAGTTCCAGACCAGCCTGGGCAACATGGTGAAACCCCCTCTCTTCTAAAAATACAAAAATTAGCCGGGTGTGGTGGTGCACGCCTGTAAACCCAGCTACTCAGGAGGATGAGGCAGGAGAATTGCTTGAACCAGGGAGGTGGAGGTTGCAATGATCTGAGATTGCGACACTACACCCCAGCCTGGGTGACAGAATGAGACTCTGTTTAAAAAAAAAAAAAAAAAAAGAAAAGAAACTTTTGGTTGTTCTACATACTTGAACAAGACATTCAATAATAATTTTTATGCCTGTAATCCCAGCAGTTTGGGAGGCTGAGGTGTGTGGATCACCTGAAGTTGGGAGTTTGAGATCAGCCTGACCAGCATGGAGAAACCCCATCTCTACTAAAAATACGAAATTAGCCAGGCATGGTGGCATGTGCCAGTAATCCCAGCTACTCAGGAGGCTGAGGCAGGAGAATCGCTTGAACCTGGGAGACGGAGGTTGTGGTGAACTGAGATCGTGCCATTGCACTCCAGCCTCAGAAACAAGAGCAAAACTCCGTCTCAAAAAATAATATTCATCATCATCTTCATGTTGAGACCTCAGTCCCTCTTCCCAGTGTCTGTTCTTACCACGCCTCTTCCTAGATTTGTGCTGCAGACACACTTGAAAGCAGGCAGATGCTCCCCTGGTTTTTCCTTTGTTGGAAATGTCCTCCTTCCTTTTTCTTTCTCTGGAGAAATCTCAGTCATTCCCCAGGTCTCTGATCCATGTCATCTTCTCTCTGAAGTTTCCTCAGCCTCTTTGTTCCCACTGTGTCCTGGTGTTTCTTAATAAACACCGAGCAAAAGGCCTCTGACAAACTCCTCCTCCTCCTGAGCTTTCTTTTTCAATTGCCAAAAATGGGGTTTAAATGTTTAAGCCACGATTCTTGCATGCATTCTCTCATGTAATACTTGTAAAGTACATCTTGGATAATTCCAAGTTTTTATTGGCATAAATCAGAGAGAACATTCTAGTCATGAATGATGAAGTATGTTTTCCAGGTCATACTACATTCATGCCAGGGACATGGCATAGCCCATCAACACCATTTGTTTATATGTTACATTTTAAAGAACAATGATAATATTTAGAGAATGTGCACAGAGAAGACATGTTAGTGATCTCAGAGCTTGATTTTCTTGATCTGTAGAGTCAGTTGCTTTTGACTTGATATTCACTCTGGGAATGGAAAAATGGAACTAAAGGTACTAGCAGGCTGGAATCATCAATCAACAGATAACAACTAGAAAAGATTTTATACCGCCATTTTATGGGAAAAGTTACTTTTTCGCCAATTAATTTTTCTATGGGATGGCAAGGGAAGAGACCTCTTTAGAATTTGCCTAATTTATCTGACCATTTTAAAAGAATAAATGTGTGTTTGTTTGTTTGTCTGTTTGAGATGGGGTCCTGCTCTGTCACCAGGCTGGAGTGCAATGGAGGGATCTCAGCTCACTGCAATCTCTGCCTCCCAGGTTCAAGCGATTCTTCTGCCTCAGTCTCCCGAGTAGCTGGGACTACAGGTGCACACTACCATACGCAGCTAATTTTTGTGCTTTTAGTAGTGATGGGGTTTCGCCATGTTGACCAGGCTGGTCTTGAACTCCTGACCTCAGGTGATCTGCCCACCTCGGCCTCCCAAAGTTCTGGGATTATAGGTGTGAGCCACCATGCCCGACCTTAAAGAATATATGTATAATTTATAGTTGAAATCTGGATTAACAGCTCCTGACTAGTTCTGCTTACAGAGTAAGTTCAGAAACCAAACTCTCACTGAACAATGAGAGCAGTATGTTATTTTTGCTGGTAATGCCCCAGAAACTTAGTGCTATTAACCACAGCTCCAAACTCCAGGTTTTTGGCTCTTCTGAGGACTCCATCAGCCTACAAGTCTGTTTCTGTGACATTAACAAGGAGAAATAACAACATGAAAAGAATTTCAAAGATTCCTCTTGCATGATTAAGTAGGGGAGCAGGAGAGACAAGATGGGTGGGAGGCTGGCAACTAAATATTTAAGATAAATACTCATGTTTTCCTCCCATTTGGGAAACCAATCTTTTTTTTTTTTTGAGAGGGAGTCTCTCTCTGTTGCCAGGCTGGAGTGCAGTGGCATGATCTCGGCTCGCTGCAATCTCCGCCTCCCGGGTTCAAGTGATTCTCTTGCCTCAGCCTCCTGAGGAGCTGGGATTACAGGCAGGCACCACCACACCCAGCTAATTTTTGTGTTTTTAGTAGAGACGGGGTTTCACCATGTTGGCCAGGGTGGTCTCAATCTCCTGACCTCATAATCTCCTGGCCTCAGCCTCCCAAAGTGCTGGGATTACAGGCGTGAGCCATCATGCTCGGCTCCCCATTCTTTTGTCAATGATATTTCCTTTTATTTTTCCCTACCTCTCCTTCCAACAGCTCTAACCTTTTACTGAAGGATTAGAAATGGGTAAATGTTCAGTAATCTAGTTCCTGGTTATTTTACGACAGCCAACTTAATTGCCTTTATAATAAATGCTACTTGGACAGTACAAGGGCACTTGTATTCTGTAGGTACCAGCAAGACAGCCTGGAAGAAGCTGGTAATGTAATAGACAGAAATTTATGTGGAGCTACAGACACTTAAGACACTTGAGTTTTCCTGATAGAATAAGGTGAGTTGATGTAAAGAGTGAATATAAAACTCTAATGGTGAAAATAAAGTGATTTTTTAAATCCCAGGGTACACACATGTTTGAAAAATAGTCAAGCATTTACCGAGATGTGTTTCTTGAGTAAGCACTTCATAACCACTTGCTAACTGACCTACTTTTTGTTTTTCTTCCCTGTAGTGAGAAAAAAGCTTTTTAGCTTTCCTGTAGCTAAAAAGCTACTCTCAGACAAGGGAAGGAAAGTTGGTTCTTCCCTTGCACAGAGCGGGATATAATCCCATTTGATTTGTGCTACAGGTGAGCTTTTTCCGGTTCTGCCCTCAGTGTGAGAAAGACTGTGGGAAGAAGCCAGGGAGAGGCTCCCACGGGAAAAGACTGACTCAGGTATCTCAGCCTGTGCCTGGACAAGTGGCAGCGGAGGGAAAACGCAAGCTCAGAGGCAGCCCAGCCTTTTCCCTGCTGCTGTCTCCAGGCTCTTCCAAAGGAGTGGATGGGCATCTTTCAGGACAGCCCCTGGCTAAACAAACAATCTCATTCTTCTGAAAGCCCAGAGTTCATACCTGCCAGAATTACCTGCATCTCTTACTGAACTTATCATTTTGTACCTGCAAGCTATTTGGGAGCAGGGCTATGTCCCCATGCATTGTCCCCAGCCACCTTTCCAGGCTCACGTCCCATCCTGCCCTCCCTCACTCCTTTATCTGTACCGGCCTATGTACTGCATACGTGTTCCTGACACTTTCCTTCCATGGTGCTTTTGCTAATTCTCCACTGGATGTGCTTCTTATTCCCGGGTTCATCCATTGCAATCCTACTTAGCTTTCAAATCCCACTTCAGTTTTCATCTCATCAGACTTTGCAGAGTCCTTGGGCTGAAATAAATCTCGCTCTCCTTTGTGTTCTCATGGTTGTTTGCTTGGGCTTGTTTGAGACACATGGCTTCTTGTTTGTATTTCTACTGTGCCAGAATCTAAGCTCTTTGTCTTTTCATCCTGTTAATACGGTCTTTCACAGAGTGAAAAGGTTAAATTTTGACCATGTGCAATTCATCAATGTTTCTTTTTATGTGCTTTTGCTGTCAAGTCTGAGAACTCTTCACCTAGCTCTAGGTAGGCCCTGAAAATGTTCTTCTGTGTGTTTCTCTAAATGTTTTAGAGTTTTATGGTTTACATTTAACTGTGGGATCCATTTTGAGTTAGTTTTTGCATGAGGTATGAGGTTTAGGTCTAGGTTCATTTTTTTTTTTTCCCCTGTGGACATCCGATTGCTCCAACAATGTTTGCTGAAAAGGCTCTCCTTTCATTGGATTCTTTTTCGTAGTTTTGTCAAAAAATAGTGGCGCATAAGGCTGGGTGTGGTGGCTCACACATGTAATCCCAGCACTTTGGGAGGCCAAAGCAGGCTGATCACTTGAAGCCAGGAGTTCGAGACCAGCCTGGCCAACATGGTGAAACCCTATCTCTACTAAAAATACAAAAATTAGCCAGGCATGGTGGCAGGTACCTGTAATCCCAGCTACTCGGGAGACTGAGACAGGAGGATCGCTTGAACCCAGGAGGCGGAGGTTGCAGTGAGCCGAGATCGCAGCACTGCACTCCAGCCTGGGCGACA
>NW_022436996.1:9546500-9599829 GCF_009761245.1 Sapajus apella
AAAAAAAAAAAAAAAAAAAAAAAATGTAGTGGAGCATATTTGTGGGCTTCTATTTCTAGGTTTGCTCTTCTATTCCGTTGATTTATGTGTTTACGTTCTAGGTGCCTTGAGGACTAGACATATGCGTTTTTTTTTTACAGTGCTTTTGGCATATTGCCTTGCAAATAGTACCATCTAACTCAGCGGCTGGCCCATAGTCAGTGTTCAGTAAATTTTTGTTGAAAGAAAAAGTCAAATATAAATATAAATGTGAGTTAAATTATTGATGAATTAATTCTTAAAGTTTTGAGAGTCAGACCTCTATGTCCGTGTAGCTTCAGCCTGGCGAAAAGCTTTCCCTGGGCTTCTTGACACAGAAACTAGAGCCTCACACATCCTGCACACTCTGGAGGCCTCCTGCCCTCCAGGAGGGTCATACACTCAGCAGCAGCTCCCTCTGCAAGTCTCACCGGCCCCCACACAGCCTGCACACCAAAGGCCTTCCAGCCTGCTGTTGCCCCAAGTCCTGCTGCACCCCCACACCACGGCTTGTTGATCCCCGCTGCCCTCTTGCGCTCTGGTGGGTGGCTTAGTGCTGGTGCAGCAACTCCCGAGCAGCTCTGGCCTGGCCGAGGCAGCGAACTCTGCTCTCCTGCAGCCAAACCACACCTTCGACAGTGAGTTCTGAACTCCTTCAAGATCTACCCTTCCTTGGGTACTCTCCCTCGCCCTAACAAATAGAGTTTGCTTCTGACTTACAGTCAACCTTGAATTTAATTTTTTTAATTAAAAATCATTTTAATTTTTAATTTTTTTTTTACAGACAGATTCTTAGTTGCCAAGACTGTAGTGCAGTGGCACGATCACGGCTCACTGCCGTTTCGAACTCCTGGGCTCACGTGATCCTCCCACCTCGGCCTCCCGAGTAGCTGGGATCATAGGTGTGCACCACCATGCCTGGCTAATTTTTAAAATTTTTGTAGAGACAGGGTCCTGCTACATTGCCCTGGCTGGTCTTGAACTCTTGGCTTCAAGTGATCCTCTCCTCAGCCTCCCAAAGCACTGGGATTATATGTGTGAGCCACTGTTCCTAGCCTCTTTTATCATATTTAATAATTCTTTATATTCGGCTTCCTGCTTAACCTACCCTGTGGTTTCTTTTTGATTGATGTTTTTAATTTTTAATTCTTATAGGTACATAGTAGGTATATATATTTATAGGGTACACGGAATATTTTGATACAGGCATGCAATGCATAATAATCACATCTGGGTAATGGAATATTTATCACCTCAAGCATTTACCCTTTCTTTCTTTTACAGACAATCCAATTATACTCTTTTAGTTATTTTATTTTTTGAGATGGAGTCTCTCTGCTGCCCAAACTGGAGTGCAGTGGTGCAATCTGGGCTCACTGCAGTCTCCACCTCCCAGGTTCAAGTGATTCTCCTGCTTCAACCTCCTAAGTGGCTGGGATTACAGGTATGCACCACCACCTCTGGTTAATTTTTGTATTTTCAGTAGAGATGGGGGGGTTTCACCATGTTGGCCAGGCTGGTCTTGAACTCCTGACCTCAAGTGATCTGCCTGCCTCAGATTCCCAAAGTGCTGGGATTACAGGCATGAGCCACCCTGCCCAACCCCCTTTTAGTTATTTAAAAATGTACAATAAATTATTGTTGACTATAGTCACCCTGCTTTGCTATCAAGTACTAGATCTTATTTGTTCTACCTAATTATATGTTTGTACCCATTAACCATCCCTGCTTCCGCTACCCTTACTACCCTTCCCAACCTCTGGGAGCCATTGTTCTACTCTCTACCTCCATGAATTCAATTGTTTTAATTTTTAGCTCTCACAGATAAGTGAGAACATGCAAAGTCTGTCTTTTTGTGCCTGGCTTATTTTACTTAACGTAATGACCATCCATGTTCCATCCATGTTGCAAATGACAGGATCTCATTCTTTTTTTGTGGCTGAATAGTACCCAATCATTTATATGTACCGCACTTTCTTTATCCGTTTGTCTGCTAATGGACAGATCGGTTGTTTCCAAATCTTGGCTATTGTGAATACTACTGCAATAAACGGGAATGAAGATATCTCTTTGATATACTGATTTCCTTTCTTTTGAGTATATACATAGCAGTGGGATTGTTAGATCCTGTGGTAGCTCAATTTTTAGTTTTTTGAGGAACCTCCAAACTGTTTTCCATAATGGCTGCACTAATTTACATTCCCACCAACAGTATATGAGGGCTCCCTTTCTCTACATCCTCACCAGGATTTGTTACTGCCTGTCTTTTGCATAAAAGACATTTTAACCAGGGTGAGATAATATCTCATTGTACTTTTGATGTGTATTTCTCTAATGATCAACTGTGTTGAGCATCTTTTAATTGATCTATCTGCCATTTGTATGTCTTCTTTTGAGAAATGTCTGTTCAGATCTTTTACCAATTAAGTTGGTTTATTGGATTTTTTTTTTTATTGAGTTGTTTGAGTTTCTTGTATATGCTGGCTATTGAGCCTTTGTGAGGCGGTAGTTTGCAAATATTTTCTCCCATTCTGTGAATTGTCCCTTCACTTTGTTGATGGGTTCCTTTGCTGTGCAGAAGCTTTTTAACTTGATGTGATCTCATTTGTCTATTTTTGCTTTGATTGCCTGTATTTATGGGGTATTACTCAATAAATCTTTGCCCAGTCCAATGTCCTGGAGAGTTTCTCCAATGTTTCCTTTTAGTAATTTCATAGTTTGAAGTCTTAGATTTAAGTCTTTAATCCATTTTGGTTTGATGCTTACATATGACAAAAGGTAGTTCTAGTTTTATTCTTCTGCATATGGATATCCAGTTTTCACAGCACCATTTATTGAAGTATGTTTCTTGGCACTTTTGTCAAAAATAAGTTGATTGTAGATGTATGGTTTTGTTTCTGGGTTCTCTATTCTGCTCCATTGGTCTATGCATCTGTTTTTATGCCAGTACCATGCTGTTTTGGTTACTATAGCTCTGTAGCATAGTTGGAAGTCAGGCAATGTGATTCCTCTAGTTTTACTTCTTGCTCAGGATAGCTTTGGCTAGTCTGGGTCTTTTGCAGTTCCATATAAATTTTAGGATTGTTGTTTTCTATTTCTGTGAAGAATGACATTGGTATTTTGATAGGGATTACATTGAATTTATAAGTTGCTTTGGGTGGTATGAACATTTTAACAATATTGATTCTTCTAATCCATGAACACAGAATATCTTTCAATTTTTTTGGTGTCATCTTCAATTTCTTTCGTCAATGTTTATAGTTTTCATTGTAGAACTCTTTCACTTCTTTGATTATGTTAATGCCTAAGTATTTTATATTATTTTATTTGTGGCCATTGTAAATGGGATTACTTTCTTGATTTCTTTTTCATTTTGTTCATTGCTGGTATATAGAAATGCTACTGATTTTTGTATATTGATTTTGTATCCTTCAACTTTACTGAATTTGTTTATCAGTTCCAACAGTTTTTTGGTGGAGTCTTTAGGTTTTTTTCCAAATATAAGATTATATCATCTGCAAACAAGAATAATTTGACTTCTTCCTTTCTAATTTGAATATCCTTTCTTTCTTTCTCTTGTCTGATTGCTCTAGCTAGGACTTCCAGTATTATGTTGAATAACAGGTGAAAATGGGCATCCTTGTCATGTTACAGATCTTGGAGGAAAAGCTTTCAGTATTTCCCAATTCAGTATGATACTAGCTGTGGGTTTGTCATATATGGCTTTTACTGTGTTGAGACATGTTCTTTCTATACCCAGTTTTCTTTAGGGTTTTTATCATGAAGGAATGTTGAATTTTACAAAGTGCTTTTTCAGTATCAGTTGAAATGATCTTATGGTTTTTGTCCTTCATTCTATTGATGTGAGGTATCATATTGATTGATTTGCATATATAGAGCCATCCTTTCTCCCCTGGTATAAATCCCCCTTGCTCATGATGATCTTTTTAATGTGTTGTTGAATTTGGTTTGCTAGTATTTTGTTAGGATTTTTGCATCAGTACTCATCAGGGGTATTGGCCTGGAGTTTTCTTATTTTGAAGTGTCTTTGGTTTTGGTATCAGGGTAATTCTGGCCTCGTAGAATGACTTTGGAAGTATTCTATCCCCCTCCATTTTCTGGAATAGTTTGAGTAGGACTGGTATTAGTTTTTTTAAATGTTTGGTAAAATTCAGTAGTGAAGCCATCAGGTCCCAAGGTTTTCTTTGCTGGAGACTTTTTATTATGACTTTGATCTTGTTTACTTATTATTGGTCTGTTTAGATTTTGAATTTCTTCATGGTTCAATCTTTGTAGGTTGTATGTGTCTAGGAATTTATTCATTTCTTTGAGGCGTTCAATGTATTAGCGTATAGCTGCTCACAGTAGTCTCTAATGATTCTTGCAATTTCTGCAGTACCAGTTGTAATGTCTCCTTTTTCATCTCTGATTTTATTTATTTAGATCTTCTCTCCTTTTCTTCTTTGATAATCAGGCTAAAGATTTGTTGATTTTGTTTATCTTTTCAAAAAACCAACTTTTTGTTCTATTGATCTTTTGTATTGTTTTCTTTATTTCTGCGCTGACCTTTATTATTATTTTCTTCTTCTAATTTCTTGTTTTTCTAGTTCTTTTTCTTTTCTGTTTATTTTTTTATTTATTTATATATTTTTTTGAGACAGAGTCTTGCTCTGTTGCCCAGGCTGGAGTGCAGTGGCACTATCTCGGCTCACTGTGACCTCTGCCTCCCAGGCTCAAGTCATCCTCCCACCTCAGCCTCCTGAGTTGCCAGGATTACTGGCATGCACCACCATGCCTGGAATTTCCATGTGTTTGTATAGTTTCCAAAATTCCTCTTGTGATTGAATTTTAGTTTTATTACATTGTGTGAGGTTAGAGAACATACTTGATATATGTCAATCTTTTTGAATTTTTAAAGACTTGTTTTGTGGCCTCACATATGGTCTATCCTTGAGAATGATGCATGTGCTGAGGTGAAGAATGTGTATTCTGCAGCTATTCGGTGAAGTGTTCTGTAAATATCTGTTAGGTTCATTTTGTCTGTACTGTAGATTGTGCCTGATGTTTCTTTGTTGATTTTATCTCTGGAAGTCTCCAGCTATTATTGTATTGAAGTCTATCTCTTTAGCTTTAACAATATTTGCTTATATATCTGGATGTTCCAGTGTTGGGTGCATATATATTTACAATTGTTATATCCTCTTGCTGATTTGACACTTTAATCATTATATAATGACTTTCTTTGTCTTGTCTTATAGTTTTTGTCTTGAAGTCTATTTTGTCTGACATAAGTATAGCTAATCTTGGTATTTTTTGGTTTCCATTTGCATGGAATATCTTTTTCCATCACTTTATTTTCAGTCTTCATGTCTTTATAGGTGAAGTGTGTTTCCTGCAGGCAACAGATTGTTAGGTCTTGTTTTTTATCCATTCAACTACTCTATGTCTTTTGATTAGGCAGTTTAGTTCATTCAGATTCAATGTTATTGATTTGTTATTTGTTTTCTGGTCTTCTCCTCCTTCTTTCCTTCCTTCCTGTTTTCCTGTTAGTGAAGGCGATTTTCTCTGGTGGTATATATTAATTTCTTGCTTTTTATTTGTTGTGTATTTGTTATATGTTTTTGATTTGAGGTTACCTTACCATGAGGCTTGCAAATAACATAACATATTATTTTAAACTGGTAACAGCTTAACACTGATTGCATAAACAAAAAAACAAGCAAAGAGAAAACTAACAAAAACTCTAACTTTGCTCTCCTGCTTTTTAACTTTTTGTTGTTTCTGTTTATAGCGTGTACTGTCTATGCCTTGAAAAGATGTTTTAGTTATTATTTTTTATCAATTCATCTTTTAGTTTTTCTACTCAAGATATGAGCAGTTTATATACTGTAATTACAGCGTTATAATATTCTATGTTCTTCCATGTATTTACTATTACCAGTGAGTTTTGTACCTTCATATGATTTCTCATTGCTCATTAATGTCCCGTTTTTTCAGATTGAAAAACTTCCTTCAGCATTTCTTGCCTGGGTGTGGTGGCTCACGCCTGTAACCCCAACACTTTGGGAGAACGAGATGGGCAGATCATGTGAAGTCAGGAGTTTGAGACGAGCCTGGCCAACATGGTGAAACCCTGTCTCTACTAAAAATACAAAAATTAGCTGGGCAGGATGGCAGGCACCTGTAATCCCAGCTACTCGGGAGGCTGAGGCAGGAGAATTGCTTGAACCTGGGAGGTGGAGGTTGCAGTGAGCTGAGATCACACCACTGCACTCCAGCCTGGGTGACAGAGAAAAACAAAGCAAAAACAAAAACACAACAAACAAGAACAAACACAAAAACAAAAACACACCAAACAAACAAACAAAAACAAAAAACTTACTTCAGCATTTCTTGTAGGACATGTCTGATGTTGACAAAATTCCTCAGCTTTTGTTTTGCTAAAAACAAAAAAAAACACAACAAACAAAAAAAAAAAAAAAAACTTCCTTCAGCATTTCTGGTAGGACAGGTCTGGTGTTGATGATATTCCTCAGCTTTCGTTTGTCTAGGAAGATCTTTATTTCTCCTTCATGTTTGAAGGATATTTTCACTCAAAATACTATTCTAGGATGAAAGTTTTATTTTTTCGGCACTTTAAATAAGCCACACCACTCTCTCCTGGCCTGTAAGTTTTCACGGAGAAGTCTGCTGCTGGCCATATGTTATTTGTTTCTTTTCTCTTGCTGGTTTTAGGTTCCTTTCTTAATTTATTTTTTTCTTTTCTTTCTCTTTCTTTCTTCTCTCTCTCTCTCTCTCTCTCTCCCTCTCTCTCTCTCCCTCTCCCTCTCCCTCTCCCTCCCCCTCCCCCTCCCCCTCTCTTCTTCTCCTTCTCCTTCTCCTTCTTATTCTTCTTGAGACTGTGTTTTGCTCTTGTTGCTCAGGCTGGAGTGCAATGGCATGATCTTGGCTCACTGCAACCTCTGCCTCCTGGGCTCAAGCAATTCTGTTGCCTCAGCCTCCCAAGTAGCTGGAATTACAGGCACCTGCCAGCATGCTTAGCTAATTTTTTGTATTTTTAGTAGAGACAGGATTTTGCTCTGTTGGCCAAGCTGGTCTTGAACTCCTGACCTCAGGTGATCCACTGCCTCAGCCTCCCAAAGTACTGGGATTACAGGTATGAGCCAGCATGCACAGCCTCAGGTTCCTTTCTTTATCCTTGACCTTTGGGAGTTTGATTATTAAGTGCCTTGAGGTAGTCTTATTTGGGTTGTATCTTCTTGATGTTCTATAACCTTTTTATACTTAAATATCGATACCTTTCTCTAGGTTTGGGAAGTTCTCTGATATTATTCCTTTAAATAAACTTTCTACCCCTATCTGTCTCTCTGCTCCCTCTTTAAGGCCAATAACTTTTAGATTTGCTTTTTTAAGGTGATTTTCTATATCTTCTAGGCATGCTTCATTCTTTTTCTTTTGACTTCTTTGACTGTATCTTCTTTCTTTTTCCTTCTTTCTTTTTTTCTTTTTCTTTTTTTTGGAGACAGATTTTCACCCTTGTTGCCCAGGCTGGAGTACAATGGTGAGATCTTGGCTCACTGCAACCTCCTCCTCCCAGGTTCAAGCAATTCTCCTGCCTCAGCCTCCAAAATAGCTGGGATTACAGGCATGTGCCACCACGCCTGGCTAATTTTTGTGTATTTTTAGTAGAGATGGGGTTTTACCATGTTGATCAGGTTGGTCTTTGAACATCTGACCTCAGGGATTGACCTACCTCAGCCTCCCAAAGTGCTGGGATTACAGGTGTGAGCCACCCTGCCTGGCCCTAGACTGTGTATTTTCAATTAGCCTGTCTTCAAGGTCACTACCTCTTTCTCCTGGTTGACCAATTCTGCTGCTAGGAGTCTCTGATGCATTCTTTATATGTCAGTTGCATTTTTCAACTCTAGAATTTCTGCTTGATTCTTTTCAATTGTTTCAACCTCTTTGTTAAATTTATCTGATAGGATTCTGAATTTCTTCTTTGTGTTATCTTGAATCTCATTGAGTGTCCTCAAAACAGCTCTTTTGAACTCTCTCTCTGAAAGGTCACATATCTGTCTCTCCATGATTGGTCACTGGTGCCTTATTGAGTTCATTTGGTGAGGTCATGTTTTCCTGGATGGTCTTAATTCTTGTGGATGTTCATTGGTGTCTGGGCATTGAAGAGTTAGGTATTTATTGTTGTCTTTGCAGTCTTGGCTTGTTTGTACCTGTCCTTCTTGGGAAGGTTTTCCAGACATTTGAAGGGACTTGGGTATTATAATGTAAGTTTTTGGTCACTGCAGCCATATCTGCATTAGGGAGCATCCCAAGCCCAGTAATGCTGAGGCTCTTGCAGATTTATAGAGGCATGTACCACCTTGGTGGTCTTGGGTAAGATCAGGAAAAATTCTCTGGATTATCAGGCAGAGACTCTTGTTCTTTTGCCTTACTTTATCCCAAACAAATAGAGTCCCTCTCTCCATGCTGAATTGCTGGAGCTGGCAGATGAGCGACACAAGTGCTCCTGCGGCCAAACTAGTACAAATATAGCTGCAGTGTTCAAAAACCAGAACTGTGCTGGGTCAAACTGGGTCTTGCCCAGGCTCTGCAGTAATCACTACTTGGTGTTCCAATCAGGGATCCCAAGAGCTCACTTGGTGCTCTACCCCACTGTGGCTGAGCTGGTAGCTAAACTGTAAGACAAAGTCCCGTTTACTCTTCCCTCTCCTTTGTCAGGCATGAGGAGTCCCCATAGCCACCAAAGCTGTGTGTATGCTGGATCACACCTGAAGCCAGCATATCTCTGAGTCTCACCATCACTGCTGATTATTTGAGGTCCAAGAGCTCTTTGATCAGTAATTGATGAATCCTCCCAGGACTGAGCAGGATTCGAGGTTTGGGTTCTTTGATATTATCCCTTTGCATAAACTTTCTAGCCCTATCTATCTCTCAACTTCCTCTGTAAGACCAATAACTCATAGATTTGTTCTTCTGAGGCGATTCTTCAAGGCAGTGGGTTCCCTTCTGGCCCAGGGTGTGTCTAGAAACGTCATCCAGGAGTTAGGACCTGGAATGGAGGCCTCAGGACTCTACCCAGTGCCCTGTTCTGCTGAGCTGGTCTCCAAGTTGCAAGACAAAGTCTTCTTTACTCTTCCCTCTCCTCAACCAGAAGGAAGGAGTCCCTCTCAGAGCTGTGAGTTATGCTGCCTGGGGTTGGGGGTGGGGCGATGCAAGCACTCCCTTGACTTGTCCCAACTGGTATCAGAAACAGGGATCTACTTGGTGTACATCTGCCCAGAGCCCCCCAAGTCTACTGGCTCCAAACCCCACACAGCACCAGGACTTCTCCAGGAATTGCGGTTCTTGTGACCTAGACTGACTTTCAGGTTTATTTAGAACCCCAGATCACTTGTGCCTGCAGTGGTGGGGCTTGCCAGAACTCGGGTTCCAGATGCTGGGACGTACATTTCCCCTCTTGCTAGGGCTGGCCTAACTGCTCCATCTGTGAGCACCAGCTGAGTCCTGAGTGTTGCTTTCTGCTGTATGAGTTCCAATGCAAAGTCCCACAATCACTGTGCTCTCCCTTCCCCAAGCACAGAGAATTGTGTCTCTATCCCCTATGGCTACTGCCAGTGGTTGGGGAGGGGTGGTGTCAGCAGTCCAAGACTCTCTCTTCTACCCTCTTCAGTGCCTCTTTCAGTGGTGTGAAGTTCAAACCGGGTACTGTGATCACTCACCTGATTTTTGGTTCTTATAAAAGAGCTTTTTGTGTACGGATAGTTGTTTGATTTGGTGCTCCTGTGGGGAGGATGATCAGTAGAAGTTTCTATTTGGCCATTTTGCTCCACTTCCTCTCCATTGTGTGGCTTCTGTCTTTTGAGTGGACCCAGAATTCTAGGCTTGGTTAGCCCCCACAGTTATCTATCTGTTAGGGTCCCTGGGATATTTGGTCTCTTTTCTTCACCTATGCAGCAATGCTCTCAGGCACGTATCTGAGAACTGTGATTGACATATTGGTATGAATTATATTATCCTGTTACAGTGGAAAGATCTAGGACTTTGGAATAAAAAGCCCAGGGCATTTTTTTGGCCTTTACTGTTGAGTGATATTTTCAACACTGTCAGGGCCATCTTGGTCCAGTCACTCTCCATTAAGCCCTCGAAAGAGAATGGTTGTGATGATCTTACCTAACAGTTTTGGTGTGCTGATCAAAATGAGATAATGCATAGCAAATGTTTTGGACCAGTATTATGTTTCAAAAAAGAGTCACTAGTTTTATTTAACTTTAAGACAAATTATGGAATGCAAGACCATGACTCCTGCTGATTACGTTTCAAATATTCAGAACGGTGGAGAATTTCTTCTGAAATCAAACCACAGAGACCATCCCCTTGGCACAACGCTGGACCCAGGCACATAAAAAGACCTTAACATGTATACTCCCAACAGCAGTAAAATAATAACTTTCTACCTTATTTTAAAGACGAAGTTACATATAATAGGAGAAAAACTGCTGTGTTCCCATGATTTAATTACCATTTCTAGCTGTTTAGCCAGACGGAAATAGTTACGGATGTAGGTGTGTGAAAGAACAGGGCCAAATCAAGTGTTTTTAGCCAAAACATTCGAGTATAGAATAATTACTGTAATAAAAGCATGATGTCAAGTCAGAGCTCAGCAAGCAGTTTTTGAAACTGATGATTCATATTAATGTCAAACAAGAACAAAAAAAATGAAAGAAAGTTACAGGAAAGATTTCTCAAGAATTTCTGAGTTTCTGAGGAGAATTTCACCCAGCTTTAAAGTTCCCAATATTTATATTTTGCACAACTTAATAGGCAGGATGTTCAAGTGCTAGTGAACAATGTAAAAAAACCCTCCAAATTTTATACAATACCATATGATATTCCTGTGGGGAGGATACAATATTCATATGGTATATAAAATACCATATGAGATTCAATATTTTAGGATTACTTTAACAATCATTATATAAGGTAGATTAAAAGTATTTTCAACAGGATTACTTGTAAATAGTACTTTGTTATAGGATGTTGTTTTTTTTTTTTTGAGATAGAGTTTGCTCTTTTTGTCCAGGCTGGAGTACGATGGTGTAATTTTGGCTCACCGCAACCTCCAGCTACTGAGTTTAAATGATTCTCCTGCCTCAGCCTCCCAAGTAGCTGGGATTACAGGAATGTGCCACCATGCCTGGCTAATTTTGTATTTTTAATAGAGACAGGGTTTCGCCATGTTGGCCAGGCTGGTCTCAAACCCCTGACCTCAGGTGATCTGCCTGCCTCGGTCTTCCAAAGTGCTGGAATTACAGGCGTGAGCCACTGTGCCCAGCCAAGAGATGAATTTTCAAAACCTAACCATTTTTAAAATTGTGATTTGTATTGACAAAAAAACAAGAACACTAAGAGTTTTGCTTATTTGTCCAGTTTTAATGTCAGCAATGATCTAGGCTCTGCCAAAATCAAGTGTTATAATTTAAAAACATTATTTGAGGCTGGGCGTGGTGGCTCACGCCTGTAATCCCAGCACTTTGGGAGGCTGAGGCAGGCGGGTCACCTGAGGTCGGGAGTTCAAGAGCAGCCTGACCAACATGGTGAAACCCTGTCTCTTAAAAAAAAAAAAAAAGAAATAGAAAATAAAAACATTATTTGTAGATGGAAAATTGTATAATATTGCATCTGCTGCATATCACTTCCATCCAGCCAATAGAGACCTCAATCTTTGAATTATAGCAGTCCTTTGAATTAATGTTCTTTATTATGGCTTTAATATATGTACCCAGTAGTTTTCTTTATTAAGACAGGGACTCATTCTGCTGCCCAGGCTGGAGTACAGTGGTGTGATCTTGACTCACTGCAACCTCCACCTCTTGGGCTCAAGAAGCAATTCTCCTACCTGAGCCTCCCAAGTAGCTGGGACCACAAGCACATGCCACCCTGTCCAGCTAATTTTTTGTATATATATATATATATATATATATAGACACACACACACAAATATATATAATATATATGCACACAAATTTATATATTTATATTTATATAATATATACATATCTGTATATGTGTTATATAATGTGTGTCTATATTATATAAATATATATATATATTTTGTACAGATGGGATTTTGCCATGTTGCCCAGGCTGCACAATATTTTTATACTCCTCCGTTTAACAGGTGTAACCAAATTCCTCTTACCTTGAAAGTACTTCAAATAAGTAGGATAAAATGGAAACAGGAATGTGAGTCTTGGGACACTTGGGAAACCACACTGCCAAAAGGCAGTATGGTTTCTTCTTTGCTTACTCTCCCTTGGATTTCTTGCTCTGAGGGAAGTTAGCTGCCATGTTGTAAGGAGATCCCTGTGTGGTGAGAAACCAAGGCCTATCATGTGAGGATGATAGATGTAAGAGGCAGACAAGGGAACCTGAACAGGGTCTTGCCTGGGCATTCCCACAACAGACTGGAGGCCCACTTGCACTGGAGGAATGGGATGGCACACCAGGAATTCATGCTTTATGCAGAGGGAGGAGCCTAGCCTCTCCAGCTTGTGTGTGGTGGCCTGATATTCAATCTGTGATGTGGCAGCCTGTTGGCAGGATCCCCTCTTTCTTTGCTGAGAGCTTTCTTTTCACCTAGTAAATCTACCTCCTTAACCTTTGATGTTCCACTAATTCTTCCTAGTTGTGAGACAAGAACCCTGATTTTAGCTGAACTAAGGAGCAAAAAATCCTGCACCAAGGGTGCCATCTTAGAAGTGAATCCTCCAGCCCGTCAAGCCTTCAGATGACTACAGCCCCTGCCGACCTCCTGCCCAAAACTGTAAGAAAGACCCTGAGCCAAAACCACTCATATCAGCCATGTCGAAATTCCCAACCCACAGAAAATGAGATCATAAATGTTTGTTGTTTTAAGCCGCCAAGTTTTGGGGTAATTTGTTACACAGCAATAGATAACTAATACACTCTTGTAAGTAACAAATACCTTTTCTGTGTCCACCAGGAGAAGATCATCTGAGGTAAAGTGGCTTTTCATCAATATGCTACTTGAATATATGACAGGACTATAGAATTCATTCAGACTTCTAATACCACATGGAATTGGGTCAGGGCTGGAGGGAGCACTTGAGGCCAGCCAATCTAAGAAAGGCTTTCATTCCTTTCCCCATTGTATCAGTGTTCTTCTGCTACTGTAACAAATTACCACAAATGAGGTGACTTTAGACAATACAACTGTAATATTTTACTGCTCTGGAGGTCAGAAGTCCACACTCTATCTGCAGGGCTATGATCTTTCTTGGGGCTTTGTGGGAGAATCCACCTTCTTGTCTTTTCCACCTTCTAGAGGCTGCCCACACTCCTTGGCTCACTGCCATACATCACTCTGACCTCTGCTTCTGGCATCACATCTTCTTTGACTCTCACCCTCCTGCCTCCCACTTAGAAGAAATTTTATGATTACTTGGGCCCACCCAGGCAATCTGGAATAATCTCCTCAAGAGTGAAGATCCTTAGCTTAATCACATTTGCAAAGTCCCCCTTGCCATGTAAGGTAACATATTCCCAGGTCCAGGGATCAACCATGGACATCTCGGAGTGGCCACTTTTCTGCTACCATGCTCACAGTTCAAAATGCAGATCCAAGTGGCTCTCTGGTCTCTTCCATTTGCAGAGCAGCACCACACCACCAACCCCTCTTTATTTTATCTGAGGGGCCTTCTGATTTCCTCTTTTCCCACATGTTCGTCTTGTTTGGAAAGGGCCCTTCATACTTCCTTGTGTCACCAAAACCTGAGTCTTCCCTAAGAACACTGCTTCCACTACAGTTCTCTGAGAGCGGAGTTTTCAAACTCCTATGCTGTGCTGGCCACAGGACAGGAAGGATTTCTGTATCATCCTAGTTTTGGGTTGTCATTTCTAAGACATTCATCTTTGCCCCTCATTCAATGTCTTCTTCATTTAAGAAGTATGCTACCTTCCTCGCTTATCACTGACATTTATCAACTACATCTATTATTTTTTTGTTTCTTTCCAAAACTCAACATTTCTCTTCATCCTGCTATTTTCCTAGGGGACTGAAGAGTGTATTAAGATGACTCATCTCAAGCAGTGTCCTGAGCTCCCCTCAGCCTCAACTCCAGTGACTTTGCCTCCATGCTCATAATCATACTCTGAACCTTTCTTCATCGCTGTCTAAAACTCTTCCTCCTCTGAAAGTTTAAAGGACAAGATTCCACTCTCTCATCACAACTTTCCTATCATTCCAGCCATTCCATTCCTCATGCCTACAACACCCCATCACCACTAGCAATGGCTCTAATCCTTAATATGTTTGTAATAGTTTAAAAAACTATTCCTTCCACAAAAAAAGTTAAGCATAGAATAACCATATGATCCAGCAATTCCACTTCCAGGCACATACTCAAAAGCATTGAAAGCTGGGATTTGAATAGACATTTGTACACCCATGTTTATAGCAGCATGATTCACAGCAGCCAACAGAAGAAGCAACCCAAGTGTCTGTCAACAGCTGAATAGATGAGCAAAATGCAGCCGATCCATACAATGGAATATGAGTCAACCTTAAAAAAGGAAGGAAATTCTGATGTGTGCTACAACATAAAGGAATCTTAGGTTTAGGATATTTTGTTAAATGAAATAAGCCAGAAACAAAAGGACAAAGACAGTGTGATTTCACTTACACCAGGTATCTAGAATAGCCAAATTCATAGAAACAGAAAATAGAGGGCCAGGCAGAGTGGCTCATACCTTTAATCCCAGCATTTTGGGAGACTGAGGCAGACAGATCACTCGAGGTCAGGAGTTCAAGACCATCCTGGCCAAGATGGTGAAACTAAAAATTTTTGTCTGTACTAAAAATACAAAAATTAGCCAGGTGTGGTGGTGCATGCCTGTAATCCAAGCTACTTGGAAGGCTGAGGTGGGAAGATAGCTTAAACCTGGGAAGTGGAGGTTGCAGTGAGCTGAGATGGCACTATCGCACTGCAGCCTGCGCAACAGAGTGAGACTCTGTCTCAGAAAAAAGGAGGGAGGGGATAATAGAATGGTGTTTGGCAGGGGTTGGGGAAAGGGGGAGAATTGGGAGTTAGTATTTAATGAGTACAGGGTTTTAGTCTGGGAAGATGCAAAAGTTCTGGACATGGAGGTGGTAATGGTTGAACAACAGTGTGAATGTGCTTAATGCCACTGAACTATGTATCTAAAAATAATGAAAATGGTGAATTTTATATTACATATATTTTACCACAATAAAAAATTATCCCCATTTTTCAGGTGAGGAAATCAAGACTCAGAGAGGTTAAATATCTTGCCCAAGATCCAGTGAAGGTCATCTGCTTTGCCAGGCTCCATGTTGGAGCCAGGATTTGGACCTGAGCAGGTGACTCCTGAGCTCCCGCTCTTAATCACTGTCCCATTAAGAATGACCGAAACTCTGACTCTCACTTATTCCTCAGCCTATTCATCACCTTTCCAGTCTGCCTCTGCCCCTGGGGATTCTTAAATACCCGCACAGTTCCAGCTTTCCAGGCAAATGGGCTCCTATAGCCTGGGGTCAGCCCTAGGGCTAACAGACACAGGGGCTAGCTGTGGGCCGTGAACACTGAAACGGTGAAGGGTCTGGGGGACTTGGCAGAGCACTGTGGGCACCTGTCCTGCCTGTGTGTCTTTGGACTGCTCTAGTTTCCCCTTTCCAGGGCGGCCTGTCCAAACCTTGCCACTCTTCTGAAAGCAGCCTTCCTCTCCTGCCACTATTCTCTCAGTAGATGGCCTTCTACTTCCTTGGGAAAACTGCAGCTTCCAGTCTTGCCTCAGGCACATCCATCTTCCTGACCACTGATAATTCATCCATCTGGGCTCCAGCTCTCATTCCCTTTCATCTCCATGTGGCTCCTATTCCACCCACGGTCCCCCTCTCTATTTTCTATGGTCAATCTTTTGCTATCTGTTGTTTCTGCCATTTTAGAAATGTGTGTAAATGTACCCCATCTTAAAAACAAATAAAAAGTTGGCCAGGCACGGTGGCTCATGCCTGTAATCCCAGCACTTTGGGAGGCCAAGGCAGGTGGGTCATTTGAGGTCAAGAGTTCGAGACTAGCCTGGCCAACATGGTGAAAGTCCGTCTCTACTAAAAATATAAAAATTAGCCGGGTGTAGTGGTATATTCCTGTAATCCCAGCTACTCGGGAGGCTGAGGTAGGAGAATTGCTTGAACCTGGGAGGCAGAGGCGTAGATTGTGCTGCTGCACTCCAGCCTGGGCGATGGAGTGAGATGCTGTCTCAAAAATAAATAAATAAATAAATAGACAAACAAACAAACAAACCAAAAGTCAAAAACCCAAAAAGACAAATAGAAAAACCTACCGTTGCCCTGTGTTCTCCCTAGCTATTGTCTGCTTCAGAGCCTCCTCATAAGTCTTTGCCTCCTTGTCTCTCATTTACTCTTCAACCTTCTTCAGTTCAGTTTCTACCCTATCAGTTCACTAAAACATGTCTTCCTAATGTCTGCCCAAATAATAACGTAATATAACATAACTGTATTAGTCCATTTTTACACTGCTGTAAAGAAAAACCCAAGGCTGGGTAATTTATAAAGAGGTTTAATTGACTCACAGTTCCTCATGGCTGCGGAGGCCTTGGGAAACTTACAATCATGGCAGAAGGGGAAGCAAGCACCTTCTTCACAAGGCGGAAGGAGAGAGGGCGAGCAAGAGGGAAGCCCCTTTTAAAACCACTAGATCTCGTGAGAACTCCCTCACTATCACGAGAACAGCATGAACAGCATGGGGAAAACTGCACTCATGATCCAATCACCTCCTACCAGCTTCCCCACATGCACTAAGGGATTACAATTTGAGATGAGATTTGGGTGGGGCCACAGAGCCAAATCATATCAATGACATAACATATATAACATAACACACCATAACATAAACATAATATTTTAATTACCTAGAGGAGACTTCACAGTCTAAACACTGGCTGATCTTTCTGAGCTTTTCGTTTTCCCTTTGCCTCCTTCTTTAAATTCTCTCTTCCCTTCATCTTGGTAACACCATTCTTTTCCAAATCTCTATATCCTCCAACTACTCCTTAATACTTAGTGTTTTTGGCGGGGTGCGGTGGCTCACACCTGTAATCTGAGCACTTTGAGAGGCTGAGGCAGGCAGAAGGCCTGAGGTCAATTTGAGACCAGCCTAGCCAACACAGTGAAACCCTGTTTCTACTAAAAATACAAAATTAGCCAGGGCATGGTGGCGCACATTTGTAATACCAGCTACTCAGGAGGCTGAGGTGGGAAAATTCCTTGATACCAGAAGATGGAGGTGGCAGTGAGCCCAGATGGCGCCATTGCTCTCCAGCCTGGGCAACAAGAGTGAAACTCCAAAAATAAAATAAAATAAAATAAAACAAATAAACAAAAACTCAAAAAACAACTTAGTGTTTTCCAGGCTTGTCTCTTCTGTTTGCCCTCATGTTGAGGGGCTCCCAGCATGGCTTTGGCTCACTCCCTGTATGTGAATGAGTCCTCAATCTCCTTTTCTTCCACTGGCCTCTCTTCTAAGTTCCTACTCACATTTCTAAATGTCTTCTTGGCATCTCCACCCAGTTGTTCCCCAAGGGCATCAAGCTCTCTCCCTTTGCTCTCCTGATGAAAGAGCCAGCCAGCCACTTTGATTCTTTTGTAGCCTCCTCTTTCTTTCCCTGGCTTTTAAATGTTGGTGTTTCTCAGAAGGCCTGGCCTTGACTTTCCCTTTTCTTACCCTACGTTCTTTCAATTGCATGCAGATGACTCACAAACTTATATCCTTAATCTAAGACTTTTTCAAAGCTCTGGACCAGGGTTGTCCCATCTTTTGACTTCCCTAGGCCGCCACATTGGAAGAAGAATTGTCTTGGGTCACACATAAAATACACTAACAATAACAATAGCTGGGAAAAAAAAGAAATAATATCTCATAATTGTTTTTTGGAGACGGAGTTTCACTTCTGTTGCCCAGGCTGGAGTGCAATGGCACGATCTCGGCTCACTGCAACATCCGTCTCCTGGGTTCAAATGATTCTCTTGCCTCAGCCTCCCAAGTAGCTAGGATTACAGGCATGCGCCACCACACCCAGCTAATTTTGTATTTTTAATAGAGATGGGGTTTCTCTGTGTTGGTCAGGATGGTCTCGAACTCCTGACCTCAGGTGATCCACCCACCTCTACCTCCCGAACTGCTGGGATTATGGGAGTGAGCCACCGCACCTGGCCCAATATCTCATAATGTTTTAAGAAAGTTTATGAATTTGTGTTGGGCCACATGCAAAGCTGTCCTGGGCCACATGTGGCCTGTGAGCTGTGGATTGGGCAAGCTTGCTGTAGACCACTATACAAAGCAATTTCCTTGATTGTCCTTCTTAGGTATCTCAAAGGCTCCTAAACTCAGCAGACATAGGGTAGACTCATGATTTCACCCTACAAACCCTGTTCTTCAGAATTCATTATTTGAACCACTGGTTTTGCCATTCAGTCAGCTGCTTAACAACTCCTGTTCCTTTCCCGCCGTAAGGTCACTTTGTAGGAATTTATCAACTTCTATAAGTTTTACTTGTAAGTACTGTTTACCTTAAAAAAACAACTTTATTGGAGTATAATTTAGGTACAATAAAATTTGGCAATTTTAAGTGTACAATTGAATGAAGTTTGATAAATGTACACAGTTACATAGCCACTACCACAGTCAAGATATAGAACCTGGGCCAGGAGCGGTGGCTCATGCCTATAATCCTAGCACTTTGGGAGGCCAAGGTGGGTGGATCACTTGAAGTCAGGAGTTTGAGACCAGCCTGGCCAACGTGGTGAAACCCTGTCTCTACTAAAAATACAAAAAGAATTAGCCAGGCATGGTGGCACACATCTGTAATCCCAGCTACTCCGGAGGCTGAGGTAGGAGAATCACTTGAACCCAGGAGGTGGAGGCTGCAGTGAGCCGAGATTGCACCACTGCACTCCAGCCTGGGCGACAGAGCAAAACTCCATCTCAAAAAAAAAACCAAAAAACAAAAACACACACATATATATAATCTTTCCTTCTTTCCATCACTCCAGAAAGTTCCCTTGTGCCCCTTTTTCAGTCATTCTCCTCCCCCATCCCAGCTGTTTCTGACAACCATTGATTTTTTTTTTTTTTTTTTTTTTTGTAGAATTTCCAAATAAACAGAATGATACGGCATGTAGTCTTTCGTGGCTGGCTTCTTTTACTTGGCATAATGCTTTTGAAATTCGTGTTGTTGCACTTTCCCATTCATTCCTTTTTATTGCTGAGTGGTATTCTGTTGTGGAGATATACCACAATTTGCTTATCCATTCATTAGTTGTTGGACATTTGGATCATTTTCAGTCTGTGGCTTTCAGTCTGTTAGCTTTGTAAATAAAGCTAACCCAAGTCTTCATGTGGACATAAATTTTCATATCTCTTGAGTGAATCTTATGAGCAAAATTGCTGGGTCTTATGGTAAGAGTATATAAAACTGCCAAACTGTTTTCCAAAGCAGTTGTAACATTCTGCATTCCCATGGACAATGTGTGAGAGTCCCAGCTGTTCTGTGTCCTTACCAGCACTTGATGTGGTCAGTCTTTTAAATGTTAGCATCCTGATAGTTGTGCCATGGAATCTCATTATGGTTTTGGATAGCATTTTCCTAATGACAAATGGCATTGAGCATCTTTCATTTGCTTATTTGCCATTTGTATATCTTCTGAGGCGAAGTATCTGTTCAGATATCTTGCCTATTTAAAAAAAATTGGTTTGTCTTTTTGCTATTGAGCTGTAAAAGTTCTTCTATATTCTAGATACAAGTATCAGATACTGTATGTTTTGCAAATATTTTGAGTATACAGTTTATATTTATTTCATTTTCTTAAAAATGGCAATTGAAGAAAAAAATGGAGTCCAGTTTATCACTTTTTTTCTGTTTTAACGAATTTATTTTACAAAAATACTCCTACAAAAACGCACACACACCACCATTATTTGTAGAAGAGAAAACTGAAATCTAGCCCCCACCCCCTACCCCTGATTATTGCATCTGCCCTCTTCCTAGCGATGAGGTTCAGCCCCCAACACTGCAGGGCTGGAACGTGAGCCCGGGCAGGGGCCTTGGAACCCACCCTGGGCGTGTAAACCCTGGACAGAGATTCAGAAGACTGAGCAAGAGGAAGCAGGCAGTCCAAAATGGAGAAAGAAAAGCAAATTGCAGAGCAATGCACGTGGTATGAGAGCATTTGTACAAGAACCAAAGCTCTGTGTGCTGTGGCCAGGACTGGTTTCTGCAGTAACAGGCTTGGGAAAGGAGGCTGCTTCACCGCAAACACTGCTTCTCTCTGGAGACCAGGCTGGGGCAGGAGAGGGCAGGAGAATTTCTGTTTATTTTGGATAGTCTTACATGACCTAAACTGTTTTCTTTTTCTACACAGAGACTCTATCATTATTATTTTTAATGGACAATTTTTAGAAGAGTCTTAGGTTCACAGAAAAATTGAGCAGAAAGTACAGAGAGTTTCCATATACTCCCTGCCCCCAGTACAGGCACAGCCCTGCCCCCACTCCCGGCACTATCAACATGTTTGTTACAATAGATGATGCAACATCAATACATCATTATCACCCAATGTCCATAGTTTACATTCAGGCTCACTCTTGTGCTGTACATTCTATGGGTTTGGACAAATATGTAACAACACATATCCACCACTAGAGTATCATACAGAGTAACTCCACTGCCCCCAAAATCCTCTGTGCCACTCCTATTCATCCTTCCCTGCCCACTAGCCCCTGGCAAACACTGGTCTTTGCAATCAGGTAGCATAAGTCCTTCAATGTTGTTTTTCCTTTTAAAAATAACTTTGGCTATTCCAGACCTTTTGTATTTCTTTATACAGTTTAGAATCACCTTGCCAATTTCTCTAAGGGAGTCTGTTAGGGGCCGGGTGCAGTAGCTTGCGTCTGTAATTCCCAGCCACTCAAGAGGCTGAGGCAGGAGGATCACTTGTGGCCAGGAGTTTGAGACCAGCCTGGGCAACACAGTGAGACCCCATCACTAAAACAAACAAACAAAAAATTGAGATTTATTCTTCCTAATTATCTCTTAGATCTGTTTGTTTCTCTCCATCTCTATCACAATCAACACCCTAATAGAAACCAAGATGAACAATAGCCCACTGATTGGTCCATCTGTCTTCATTTTGGCCCCTCATCTGTTCTTCACCTGTAAATTGAAGTGGTATTTTCTTTCTTTTTTTTTTTTTAAGGTGGAGTCTCACTCCGTCGCCCAGGCTGGAGCGCAGTGGTGCGATCTAGGCTCACTGACATGGCTGTCTCCTGGGTCCAAGCAATTCTTCTGCCTCAGCCTCCTGAGTAGCTGGGATTACAGGCATGCACCACCACACCCAGCTAGTTTTTTTAAAAAATATTTTTAGTAGCAATGGGGTTTCACCATTTTGGCCAGGCTGGTCTCAAACTTCTGACCTCAAATGATCCATCTGCCTTAGCCTCCCAAAGCGTTGGGATTACAGGCGTGAGCCACCATGCCTGGCCTCTAAAGTGGTATTTTCAAAATATATATCTGATCATGTCACCGACTTCAAGGATGTCTCATTATTCCTGTTAAATTAGTGAACAAGCAATATGGCACGGGTACTGATCCATCAGAACACACGCGAGCATCTTGGAGCAGCATTTAAAACCTGCTCCCTCCATATCATACCAGGTATTACTCTTCTGGTTGCCAGATCATGAGGCAGTCCAGACAGGGACTGGGCAGCTGGATTCGTGTGTGGAGCACTGGGAGGAACCCTTGGGTAGCTCTGGGCAGCAGCTATTCACCCACTGGTGGGATGCGTGTGATGTCTTCACAGGACAGCTGTGCTGGTGCAGACGGGCTGCCCCTCAGGCCTGCTTCCAAGGCCTTCTGCGGTCTGGCATCTGTCCACTTCTCCAGTGTTGTCTCCTGGCCTCCCTGCTCCAGCCACACTGGTTTTTTTTTGAGTTCCTTGAAAATGCCACACACCCGCTACAGGGCCCTTGGACATTCTGCTTCCTTTGTGAATGTCTTTCTTCCCTCTTTCTCTTAGCTAACTCCTACTCATCTTTCCCATCTGACACTAATCCTGTAACACTAATTCCTTAGGAAGCTCCCTTGACCCTCAAGGAGGTGAAATCCCGCAATGACAAACCCTCACAGCACCATGTTCTTCTCTCTAGTGGTCATCACAGAGGACATGTATACATATAGTTACGTGATTACTCAGTCAATTCTCTCCTGTGAGCTCCAGGAGATTGGGGATCTTCTCTCTTTTTGCTAACCATTGTGGTGGGCTCATAGTAGGTGTCCAATTAATACTTGTTGAATAAATAAATGAAAAACCATCTCAGTATTTTTCCTGCCAGGACTGTTCTTTCTGAATTTCCCATTTTGGCTAATGGCATCATGTGTCTAGTTGCCTTAGTGAGAGTCTTAGAAACCACTCTAGATTCTTCCTTCTTTTTTTCCCATTAAGATGGACACAGATCCTGTCAGTTGTACTTCTTAACTTTCACTCAGGTTGGCGGCCTTTCTTGTCTGGACTAGAACAGCCTTCTCCAAACTGATCCCATTGTCCCCAGTTTTGCCCTTACCCTGTTTATTCTTCCTACTGCCTTAGGGTGATCCTTTGCACTTGATCAGGGTCAAATCTAAAGTCACTCATGATCTGATTCTCGCTTACTGGTCCAAGGCCACTTGTTTGCCGCCTCTCACAGTACATTTCCTGTGCTCTCAGGTTCCCTTAGTGAGAAAAAGAAACCCCAGTTGCAGGGCCCAGGTTTCATTCATGTCTATTCTTAGAACCCAGGATCATGTCTGGCACAGAGAGGGCAAACAAGTGTTTGTGGTATTGAATGGAAATGCATAAGACTTATTTTTGTCTCTCCGTGCTGTTACAATGCAGTTCAAGGAACAGTGTTTGTAAGGATGACTGCAAGTCATTAAGAAGTGGATTAAATTATATTTATAAACTTAATACAGGCCAGGCACGGTGGCTCATGCCTGTAATACCAGCACTTTGGGAGGCCGAGACTGGTGGATCACCTGAGGTAAGGAGTTCAAGACCAGCCTGGCTAACATGGTGAAACCCCATCTCTACTAAACATACAAAAATTAGCCGGGTGTGGTGGCAGGCCCTGTAATCCCAGCTACTAGGGAGGCTGAGGCAGGAGAATGGCTTGAACCTGGCAGGTGGAGGTTGTGGTGAGCTGAGATTGTGCCATTGCTCTCCAAGCCTGGGCAACAGAGTGAGATTCCATCTCACCAAAAAAAAAAAAAAAAAAAATCAAACAAACAAAAACTTAATACACTACATCTTGGAACGTATTCAAATGAGAATGGTTATGCTATTAAGGTTTTGATTCTTAAAGGCACAGTGGTTTAATTGGTTTGGAAAGTTAGCTATGCTAAATCACATTCTGTAAGTCCTTGGGATATCAGGGCAATTTGACTCTGGATTAAAAATATTGTTTCTCTCTTGGGTGGTGGGGGGAGGGAGATTTAGCATTTGTGAATTTGGCACAGTCGTTCTTAAATTCCACATTTACATCATTTTTCTGTTCCTCTATGTTATTGTTACATCACAAACTTGCAAACTTCTAATGACTTGCTTTTATTTGCTGCTCTGAAAGACTGTGTTTTGGAATTAAAATTAAATTTAGGTATAATATAAAGTATGGCTGGAGAGGCCCAGAGGCAAAAATGTATGCAATTCAACATGAAACAGGAAGAAACGGTGCCAGCAGGTACCATGACAGACACAGCCTATTTAAGGGACCGAATTTCCATCTGTGTAAGGCAGCTGGCCCAACAAGACTGAGAAACAAAAATCAAAAGGAGGTGGCTTCAGATACATGGTATAAATCTCCTTTAAACTAGGAAACTCTAACCAAAAGCTGAACAGCATAATTTCATGAAGCTATTTTAGTGAGGGATGGGGGGCTGTTTACGGAACAGCTGTAGTAGAAAGGCTGAATAAGACACTGTAATTATAGCATTTGAGACTCTACAACTTTTTCTAATGTGTGGTATGAACAATTAAGATGATTAAGTGATAATTGTCTCCATTTCCTTACCAGGAAAATGACTTTGCCTCTAAAGGTAAGTAAAATGGTTGCCAACAGTTTCAGTGCTGACCTCCACATTCAACTTGGAAATTCCACTTGGAATTAAGGTCCAACCTTAGGCTTTGTCCTGAGAAACAGGTGCTCTGTCTTCCAACAGCCAACATAAGGCATTGGCTCAGTCAGGCCATGTAATTTGAAGTTGTCCTTTTAATAATTCTGTGAATTTTTCAAGTTTGGTCAGCTTTCCTGCTGTGCGTAATGGTACTAATGGACTGATGAAGCCAAGTGTTACTGTAAAGTCTTATTTATAGTGAAATCTCATATATTGGCCCTGATTAATATGAAATTTGAGTTAATTTGGACAGGGCCTAACTTACGTCTTACCATTATACTATCTTTGTAAAAAAAATTTAAAAATTAAATCTGCCTTATCAATAAGATTTCAGGCCAGGCACAGTGGCTTATACCTGTAATCCCAGCACTTTGGGAGGCTGAGGCGGGCAAAATCACCTGAGGTCAGGAGTTCAAGACCAACCTGGCCAACATGGCAAAACCCCGTCTCTACTAAAAACACAAAAATTGGCCGGCATGTTGGTGGGTGCATGTAATCCCAGCTACTCAGGAGGCTGAGGTAGGAGAATTGCTTGACCCTGGGAGGCTGAGGTTGCAGTGAGCTGAGATTGCACTGCTGCAATCCAACCTGGGCAACAGAATGAGACACTGTCTCAAAAAAAAAAAAATTTCAAAATGATTAAACAACTTTTGGGCACCGTGAAGGATTTAGAAATACTATTTAAATGTAACTTATTATCCTGGTTGCCAAATCACCGTTGTCTTTTCACAAAATAAGCTCTGTTAGTAGCTAGTGATGTGTTAACCTACATCCAAGTGTTTCATCTTAGTACACTTTTTCATTGAATAAATTCTATGTGCTTAATACAATGCTCAGTATTTTTGGAGATAAAAATAAATAACAAGGAGCCAATAATGCATTTTGAAGGATAAAACTTTCGCCCACAAATATTTTTATAACAAAATGAAAGTATACAGTAATCCCTTAGTATCTGCAGCGGGTTGGTTCCAGACCCCCATGGATACTAAAATCTATGAATGCTCAAGTCCTTTATATAAAATTTTGTGATATTTGCATAAAACCTATGCTGTATCCTCCCATATACTTTAAATCATTTCTAGATTACTTATAATACCTAATACAATGTAAATGTCATGTAAATAGTTTTTATACTGTGCTTTAAAATTTTTTTATTGTTTTATTATTATTACCATTTATTTTTTTCAAATATTTTTGATCTGAGGTTAGTTGAATTTTCCAGTACCAAACCCACAGATAACGGAGGGCTGATTGTATAACCATAGGTTAACATGTGTCATGATTAAGTCTTACAGAAATTCAAGACTGGGCATGGTGGCTCAAACCTGTAATCTCAGCACTTTGGGAGGCCAAAGTGGGTGAATCACCTGAGGTCAGGGGTTCGAGACCAACCTGTCTAACATGGAGAAACTCCATCTTTACTAAAAATACCAAAAATTAGCCAGGTGTGGTGGTGGGCTCCAGTAATCCCAGCTACGAGAGAGGCTGAGGCAGGAGAATCACTTAAACCCAGGAGGCAGAGGTTGTAGTGAGCTAAGATTGCGCCACTGCACTCCAGCCCGGGTGACAGGGCCAGACTCCGCCTCAAAAAAAGAAAAAGTATTACAGAAATTCAGAGAGGTAGAGATCAGGGAACTCTGGATTATTGAACACAGCCTTGATAGAGGATGTTTGCCCTATGGATAGAAAGGCAACTTTGGTTATTTCCAAAAGATGACAGCTCAGACTTCTGTCAGTATACCAAGAACTTTTCTGCATTGAATTTAAATGATTAATGCTGACTTTTTGGAGGCTGTGAGAGCAGTATATGAGAAGCTGTGTTTCCAGCTGTCCTCCGTGTTTACCCCCATCTCTGTAACTGTTGAGGGTCTCAGGTATGGTTGCTGGGGCTGTCCCATACCAAACCACCAACGCTTAGGGCTGAGGTAGCAGAAGTACTGACTCAGGAGCTGTTGTTACTCTTGACACTGCAAGGGGCAAACACACGCGAGGCCTTCATGTCTCCCTCATTCTCAAAGATTTTGGGCAAGACTTAAAATTTTCTTTTGCATATCCTCATGCTACAATAGTATTAATTTTCAACTTCCATGAAAACCATACCTCTCACGTATAAGAGACATCAATTATCTTTGCCTACTCAGCATTGATTTTCCCTTTTTCTGACAACAGAAACCTTCTCCTTGTGGAGCATTTGTCAGTAGTATGATAGCTCTGCTCACACCAGCTCATACAGCCAATTGTTAAGATTTCAGGAATTTGGCTGTACATCGTCATTTGATTGATTTTTTAAAATTTGTTTGTTTGTTTATTTATTTAGTGAGATGCAGTCTCCCTATGTTGCCCAGGTTGGAGTCCAGTGGTGCTATCTTGGCTCACTGCAACCTCCGCCTCCTGGGTTCAAGTGATCCTCCTGCCTCAGCCCCCCAAGTAGCTGGGACTACAGGCATGTGCCACCATGCCCAGCTAATTTTTTTTTTTGTATTTTTAGTAGAGATGAGATTTCACTATATTGGCCAGGCTGGTCTTGAACTCTTGACCTCAGGTGATCTGCCCACCTCGGCCTCCCAAAATGCTGAGATTACAGGTGTGAGCCACCACACCTGACTCATTATTTAACATTAAATTCTATAAATTTCTTTTTTTTTGAGACAAGGTCTCACTCTGCACTCAGGCTGGAATGCAGTGGTATAATCATAGCTCACTGCACCTTCCACTTCCTGGGCTCAAGCAATCCTCCTGCCTCCTGAGTAGCTGGGACCACTGCTGGGAGCCACCACACCCAGCTAGTTTCAACATTTTTTTTGTAGAGAGATGGGGTCTTGTTTTGTTGCCCTGGCTGGTCTCCAGCTCCTGGCCACAAGTGGTTGTCCTGCCTGGGCCTCTCAAAGTGTTGGGATTATAGGCATTAGCCATCATGCCTGGCCCATAAACTTGTGATTTAATAAATTATATTAAAAACAAAAGTAATACATACTCAAAAGTCATCACTTCCTAATTATTTTGCTACATTTTATTATTATGGACAATCGTGAGGCCATATCTTTATATGTATGGTAGAAATGTATAATGGTGACTCCAGCACATCTCTTCCCAATCCCATGCTCAGGGACCACATTGGTGGTGTGAAATCTGCCATGGTGACAGTATTTACACCATGAAAATTAACATATGTTACAGATGAGGACCTCACCCCCAAGCCCAAATCTGGTTGTTAAACATTTACCAGCATGCCACTGGGCACTCCCCACTGTACCCATTTCAGTTCATGTGGTTCAAGTATTCTGACCACATGTTCCAACTCCACAAGTAGAAACATGAACCTTTGAGGTTGCTACGTGAGTAGGATGTAAGTTTTTAGCTGGTGATAGTCTTTTTTTTTTTTTTTTTTTTTTTTGAGGTGCAGTCTCACTCTATGGCCCAGGCTGGAGTACAGTGAGGTGGGATCCTTGCTCATTGCAACCTCCGCCTCCCAGGTTCAAGTGATTCTCCTGCATCAGCCTCCCAGCTAGCTGGGATTACAGAAGCCTGACACCATGCCCAGCTAATTTTTTTTTTGAGACTAAGTTTTTGCTCTTATAGCCCACGCTGGAGTGCAATGGCATAATCTTGGCTTACTGCAACTTCCGCCTCCCAGGTTCAAGTGATTCTCCTGACTCTGCCTCTGGAGTAGCTGGGATTACAGGCATGCACTACCACGCCCAGTGAAGTTTTGTATTTTTAGTAGAGACGGGGTTTTACCATACTGGTTTCTAACTCCTGACCTCAGGTGATCCGCCAGCCTGGGCCTCCCAAAGTGCTGGTATTACAGGTGTGAACCACCACACCCAGCAGAGTGGTGATAGTCTTTTTGTCACCACAAGCAGAAAGGCTCCTTGAGAAGAAAACTAACACAGAGGAAGTAATGTGGAAAGATGGAGACATCTTCCTAATGATGTTATTTAACATCTGGACCTGACCTTGTGTGAAGCTATTGTATCCTTAGACCTTCCACTTACATGAATCGATCATTTGCACCCTGTTTTTGGTCTGGGCCAATTTGAACTAAGTTACTACCACTTGAAACTCAGCAATTTTTCACAACAAAAGCAATTTTTTTTTTTTTTTGAGATGGAGTCTTGCTCTATTGTACAGGCTGGAGTACAGTGGCATGATCTTGGCTGACTGCAACCTCTGCCTCCTGGGTTCAAAGGATTCTCTTGCCTCAGCCTCCCGAGTAGCTGGGACTACAGGCACCTGCCACCATACCCAGCTAATTTTTATATTTTTAGTAGAGATGGCGCTTCAACATGTTGGCCCGGCTGGTTTAGAACTCCTGACCTCAGGTGATCCATCCACTTCGGCTTCCCAAAGTGCTGGAATTATAGGCGTGAGCCACTGCACCTGGCCAATAAAAATGGTTTTTAAAAATCACTTTAGGGTTGTTACTTAGCACTGAATTACAAGAAGAGAATAGCAAAGCTATGTTTGATAATGGGTTGATTACTTGGGGTGATTGTAATCTAAGAGATTTTCCTGGCAAAGCCAAATTCATGTGTTAGGAAAATTACTGAATTTTTAGGTCTTTCTGATTAACTTTGGATAGGCTGACCTTTTAACATTTAATCTGTTCACTGACAACCATGCTTTGACTGTGGCTATCCTAACTTGCCCAACATGCCACGAGAGGAGGAAGTCCATGTTTCCTGGGAAATACTCCCTGCGGTGCAAAACCCGTTACGCACCTAGTCAAACTCAATGTAACATTTCCTCAAAAAGTGAAAAAGCTCAACAGGAAAAGAATATGCCTTGGCCGGGTGGATGGCTCATGTTTGTAATCCGAGCACTTTGGGAGGCTGAGGCAGGTGGATCAGTTGAGATCAGGAGTTCAAGACCAGCCTGGTCAACATGGCAAAAACCCTGTGTCCACTAAAAATACAAAAAGTAGCCGGGCATGGTGGTGCATGCCTGTAATCCAAGCTACTTGGGAGCCTGAGGCAGGAGAATCATTTGAACCCAGGAGGTGGGGGTTGCAGTGAGCCAAGATCACACCACTGTACTCTAGCCTGGATGACAGAGTGAAACCTTGTCGAGAGAGACAGAGAGAGAGAGAGAGAGAGAGAGAGGGAAAGAGAGAGAGAGAGAGAGAGAGAGAATATCTGCCTAATTCATGGAAAGAGTCTTAGATTATAAATAAAAAATGAGTTTGCTAGTCCAGATCTTTCCATAACTTTGGGCAAACACCTCACCTTTCTGAGCCTCATTATTTTTTTGCAGAGAGTGAGGAGCTGAAGCTAAATGATTTCAAGGGTATCTTCCACCATTCTAAATTCTATGATGCTACTCTAAACATTTATATTATTATTTATTCTCAAATTCTCCAACATTTTCTCATCAAGTAAAAACAAAATATTTCGACAAATTGTCACATTTCCAGAAAGGCTCATATTTTCACCTTTTTAATGTGATAGAAATTAGGCAACGGGAGTGAGTGACAAATGACTTTGCACTGGAGGGAGACGGCGAAGAATGGGTCCTGGAGTGATGTTTACTGTGGGGGAAGGCAACCTTTGCAGAGTGCATGCTTTGGCTTCTAGCTCTTGCATCACCAGCCTGTGATCACAGGTGCTAATTAAATTAATAAAAAGGCATTTTGTTAAGACATGTGCTCCACACCTGCTGTGTCACCAGGCACAGGTTTCTTGCCTGTTGTGATGGAACAGTTTTTACCAATCAACAATGAAGGCAGAAAGAAAAGAACAGCAAGAAGGAAAAGTCAAACTATAGCCAACATGACCTGATTCTCCCCTGACAAATGCCTATTAATTTGTCATGACGCATTGGGAAAGCACACATTCTGAATTTGACATTCCCAATTACGTAGGGCGTGACAACTTTGTTTAATGGTTATTATACTTCCCAGAAATAACATGCTGTCCTCACCCAGTTAAGGATGACGATGATAAACTGAGAAATTATAGTGCATAGAAACAAAATCTTAGATGCAAATGAGGAGCACACCCATCTCTCTATAATGACACTTTTACTGAATGTTCTGGGGGCCACTTATTTGGAATTATTTTAAACAGCTCTGGTAACATCTCTTTGACTTGAATGTAGATGCCATGTGTTTTTCTTTGAGGAAGACACATGAAAAATATTTTTAGCTTAAGCTACATTTTATGTTAAAAATGGACATATCCCAACATATTAGGATTATATTTAGTTGTGAGAGACTTAAAATCCAAAATAAGAGTTTATTTTCCTCCATCTAGAAATCCTGGCAGGATGTCCAAGTGTAACATGGTACTCTGCGGTGTTAGGGACCAAGCAGTTCCTACCCCTTTCTCTGCTGTGCATGACTGAAATTTTCAAGCTCATCTTTTGGTTCAGGATGAAGTTGTACACAATTTCCACTTACTTTTATTTTTTATTTTTTTGAGATAGAGTTTCACTCTTGTCACCCAGGCTGGAGTGCAATAGCACAATCTTGGCTCACTGCAACCTCTGCCTCCCAGGTTCAAGCGATTTCCCTGCCTCAGCCACCCAGGTAGCTGGGATTACAGGTGCCCACCACCACATCTGGCTAATTTTTGTATTTTTAATAGAGATGGGGTTTTACCATGTTGGCCAGGCTGGTCTCAAACTCCTGACTTCAGGTGATCCGCCTGCCTCGGCCTCCCAAAGTGCTGGTATTACAGGCATGAGCCACCATGCCTGGCCCACAATTTCCGCTAACATCTTATTGGCAATCCTTAGACACAAGACAGGGCTTCAAGGAGGCTGGAGAAGTAAGCCCTCTCTTCTAGGCAGCTATGCACCTTGCTTAAAGTTGTGTGTTCTATTGTTATAGAACAAGGGTTGGCAATCATTTTCCTGTAAAAGGCCAGTTACTAAATGTTTTAGGCTTTGTGAGGCACATGGCGTCTGTATTAACCCTGCTGTTACTGTACATGGCAGCCATAGAGCCTACACAGATGAATATTTGTGGTTGTGTGTCTGCATGAGTGCGTTTTCACGCTGCTAATAAAGACATACCCAAGACTGGGTCATTTATAAAGAAAAAGAGGTTTAATGGATTCACAGTTCCACATGGCTGGGGAAGCTGCACAATCATGGTGGAAGGTGAAAGGCATGTCGTACATGGTGGCAGACGAGAGAATGAGAGCAAAGTAAAAGGAGTTTCCCCTTATAAAACCATCAGATCTCATGAGACTTATTCACCACCATGAGAACAAAGTGGGGGAAACTGCCCCCATGATTCAATTATCTCCCACCAGGTTCCTCCCACAACCCATAGGAATTATGGGAGCTACAATTTAAGATGAGATTTGGGTAGGTATACAGCCAACCCATATCAGTGTCAATAAAACTTTATTTACAAAAGCAGGTGGTGGGCTGGATTTGGCCCACTGGCTGACCTCTGTTATAGAAAATGGGTAATAATAGAAAAAAGAAAATAGAGATCTGTAGTAGCTTCTGCTAGGCTAGGTAGTAGAAATATGAGTACTATTAACTCTGGTAAGTCCTTCCCTCCCCTCTTCCTCTTTAGTACAGTTGGTGGCAAGCAAGATTGCCAACAATTTATAAAAATTAGTGAGATGGCAGAGGAGGACACATTTGTTTAAGGCTCTCTGAAAGGCTAGCTAGTGAATTTCAATTATGCCTTTTGTTTATCATTCTGACTCTTACTTTGCTTAGGCGAAAACTTCTGTCATATTTCTGACCTTAGTAAGATGATGGCTATTTTCTGGACAACCATAGGGAGGTGCAAATTTCCATGGAGTAAGCAAGCTGACTGAAGGAAATGCAGAGGAGACGCTCAGAAAACTCCCTGAGGGAACAATTATGATTTTCCCCTCTTTTTGGCAGAGTGGGATAGAGCTGTGATCTTTTATTTAATTATATCTCTTTAAGATCTTGTCTTTCTTCTGGGTGGACAGTGGAGAAGAGGTGTAGGATTACACTAGAGAGCTCCCCCTTGAGTAAAATAAACCCACAAGAAGTTTGATAAACATTTGTGGTGGAAATTTTACCTTTCATCAGTTTTATTTAACTTATTTTAATGAATCCAGTGATAACATGTGACTTAAGTCACATATAGATATACAGGTCAGTCGTGGTAGCTCACACCTGTAATCCCAGTGCTTTGGGAGGCCGAGGTTGGCAGATCACCTGAGGTCAGGAGTTCGGGACCAGCCTGGTCAACATGGTGAAACCCCATCTCTACTAAAAATACAAAAATTAGCTGGATATGTTGGTGTACACTTGTAATCTTAGCTACTGGGGAGGCTGAGGCAGGAAAATCACGTGATTCTGGGAGGTGGAGGTTGCAGTGAGCCGAAATCACAGCACTGTACTCTAGCCTTGGCGACAGAACGAGACTCCGCCTCAAAATTAAAAAAAAAAAAAATACACACACATACACACACACACACACACACACACACACACACACACACACACATAGAAGGTAGAATTAAGAGTCTTCCATAATCCATCCTTCCTAGTCTCTCCCAAAATGTCCCAACAGTCAAACGCTGTGCCAGATTTCTTATGCTTCCAGAACGCTTAAAGTGAAATAAGTTGTTCTGCAAACTTCCTTCCTGGTTCCTTTTTCTTTTTTCTTTTTGAGACCAAGTCTCACTCTTTATCCCAGGCTGGAGCGCAGTGGTGCAATCTTGGCTTACTGCAACCTCTGCCTTCCAGGGTCGAGCAATTCCCTGCCTCAGCCTCCCAAGTAGCTGGGATTACAGGCGCCCACCACCAGGCCCTGCTAATTTTTGTATTTTTAGTAGAGACCGGGCTTCACCATCTTGGCCAGGATTGTCTTGAATTCCTGACCCCTGGGATTATCCCAAGTGCTGGGATTACAGACATGAGCCACCATACCTGGCCTCCTTTTTCTTAAGATCCACTTAAGATCTAGTTAGTAGGATATTAACATACCAGATCTTCCCTTTCCACAGCACTGACTACTGGTAAATCTACTTTTAGCATCTCCCATTTTGTATTCAGTAGAAAAGATACTTTAATTAAATCGGTCAAACGTTTTTACTACATGGATTCAAGACTGGAACAATAGTGGCTTTAGATTTCCACATTTATGAAAGGTGACTCATAAAGTTAGCATGCCACAGTCAAGTTAAAAGAAGCTGAAAGATAATTTAGTCCAAATTCCTTAGTTGACAGAGAAGAATTGAGGTACAGGAAGGGAAAGTGATGAGCCTAGGATTAATTAGCGTGCCTAATGAATAATAAAATGTGGTTGAAACTCAGGTCTTCTAGTTTGCAGAAACACTTGAAACCTCCACTCTCCCTCCTGAAGAGCTGGACTGAGCGGGAGAGCATCGCTTACAGGAAACGGGAGTGGAGGGATGGCCGCCTGCTGACAGTTGGGCGTTGGCAAGTGGGAAGATAAGATGTCTGGCTTTTCCATTCCTTCTTTTTTTTCTCTTTCTGGTTTTACTAATTTATTTAAAAATTACATTGTTCAAGTCAAATTAACACTTGATATTCATTGTTGGATTTCTTTTTTTAATCTCTATTTTGTTTTATTTTTTTGAGGCAGTCTTGCTTTGTCACCAGGCTGGAATGCAGTGGCACAATCTCAGCTCACTGCAACCTCTGCCTTCCGGTTCAAGCAGTTCTCTACCTCAGCCTGCCAGGTAGCTGGGATTACAGGTATGCACCACCACACCTGGCTAATTTTTGTATTTTTAGTAGAGATGGGGTTTCACCATCTTGGCCAGGCTGGTCTGGAACTTCTGACCTCGTGATCCACCTGCCTCAGCCTCCCAAAGTGCTGGGATTACAGGCGTGAGCCACCGTGCCCGGCCTGGGTTTCTTTAGGTCATTCTGCTGCTCTGTCAGTTTCCCAAGGGTTTTGTGTGTGTGCCTTGTGCTATTCATTCTCCCATGGCCTTGTTGCTCACTTCCACAGAGGCAAATGTAAGTGCTTTTCTTGCTTTAGAATATGTGCTGTGTGCTGTAATCACTGTATCTACTGTTTTTGTAGGTGACATGGACATTCTGTTGACACTGACTCTGAATGCTCCCTGGAGCACTTTCTATGCTTAGCAGAGCTATCATTTTTTTTTTTTTTTTAAAGAGATAGAGGGTCTTCTCTGTTGCCCAGGCTGGAGTACAGTGGCATGATCTTGGCTCACTACAGCCTCTACCCCCAGACTCAGGTGACCCTCTCACCTCAGTTTCCTGAGTAGCTGGGACCACAGGTGAATACCACCACAAGTGACCAGTTTTTGTATTTTTTGTAGAGACGGGGTCTTGCCGTGTTGCCCAGGTTAATCTTGAACTCAAGCGATCCTCCCACCTTGGCCTCCCAAATTGCTAGGATTACAAGTGTGAGCCACAGTGTTGTTCCATTATCTACTAAGGGGCTGTCAAAACCCTGTGGAGAGTGCCTTGGCTGATACACTGTTCTGCTTTCATTTCACACATCACTTTCCCAAGAATAGCAGAGAAAACTCTAGCAAAATGACAGAGAGCCTGGGCCATGGCCTTCCTCACCTCCTGCAGATTCTGTGTCACACAGCGCATGGTAGACAGTTTGGCAGTTTTTGGGCTTGGTGAAATCACACTCTTTGGAAGAGCAGGGGAGCCCAGAAGTTCGCAGAAAAGAAAGCTCTCAAATTCTCCTTGCAACCGCGGTAAATAAGGAGGACCTTAGCTTCTTCGGAACAGGCCATATGTCCTCTGGCACAAGGATGAAGTGCAGTGTTGCAGGGAGACTTGTCCAGACCAGTGGAGAGTACGGAGTGTAAGAAGCGCAAGATATACCGCAGCAGGGTTTCTGGGCTGTTTGAAACATGCTGGGGTGGCTCGGTGCGGTGGCTCATGCCAGCAATCAAAGCACTTTGGGAGGCCGGGGCGGGTGGATCACCTGAGGTCAGGAGTTTGAGACCAGCCTGGCCAACATGGCGAAAGCCTGTCTCTACTAAAAATACAAAAATTAGCTGGGCTGGTGGCGCTTGCCTGTAGTCTCAGCTACTCAGGAGGCTGAGGCAAGAGAATCACTCGAACCTGGGAGGTGGAGGTTGCCGTGAGCCGAGATTGCGTCCCCGTAGTGCAGCCTGGGCCACAGAGTGAGACTCTGTCTCAATAAATAAATAAATATATAAAACAAACAGACAAACAAACAAACAAAAAACATACTGGGGTGTCTCCAGGTTTTTCTGGTGGCATCAAGGAATGAGCCCCAAATCTAGAGGGCATTTAATTTGGCTTAATATGAGGGTTTCAGGGAAGAAAGGAAAAGTATCACATTTAGGCCGAACAAAAAGGTTACGAACATTTCCTGAAAGGTTGGAGTTATTGAGAATTAAAAATTCAAACTAATGTGTATGGTGGTGTAGTTTGGTAAGGGGCATAAATACTTAGTACATCTATTAATTTATAGGGTCATTTTCCTAAGTGGATAAAATTTTTGTAGATGCATGCGAGCATATGGGTATCTATACATACACATATTCATATTCTATATATATAATATACACAGAGAATACACAAAAACATCTATATATAAATAATATGAATATATTAATATATGTATTGTGTTTATATATGTATGTGTATATAAATATTATTGTGTATTTATTATTTATAAATGTAGATATAATGCATGTATATATACATGTGTACACTATGTAATATACATATATAAAATGCACATATATAAATATATGTGTATTATAAAATATATGTGTATAGTATACATATATGTGTGTGTATATGTATTTTATGTATGTGTAATACATAGTATACATATGAAATAAATGTATTTTTTGTACATATATTACACAGTATACATATGTATATAAAATATATGTGTATTATATATATCACATGGTATACATATGTATATATACATGCATTATATACACATAATATGCAATATATGTATATTTATACATGTATATATGTGTATATATACATACACATATGCGTTCATGTGCATCTGTTAAAATTTTACTCATTTATGAAGATGAGCCTGGGAATTGATAAGCATGTCGAAACTGAGTATAATATATATATATATATATACACACGTGCATGCACACATATACATACAAACATACATATACACACATATACACTAATAGATTATATTGACATTGCTGCAAATACTTCTTTCTCCATATATGATTATATTGCAAGATCCCTCTTGCTACATATCTGTGTATATTATGTTCTCTTCTCTTGTGAATTATTTGTTTTTCTTTGCCATCAGGAAATGTGGCAGGCAGGAAAGAGAAAAGAGAAGAAGAGAGATCAGGACTGGGTGACCAAAAGATGCCCAAATATTAATGTGAAAAGAATAAATGCTTGATCATAATAATAAGAGACATACGCCCTTTTAGAATCTCATCTGTTTTAGCTTATGGAAAGAAAATTTTAAAATAACATTTTTAACTGAAAGAAAGCCTTTTTCTTACCTTCTAGGACCAACAAAGGCAACCTTATGTTGCAAGTCATTATAGTAAAACCATTAGGAAGGAAGGACCATTTATAGTGAGATCTGTCATTAATTTCCTAACTACTCACTTGAATCTCATAAATAATTTCAAATGGAAAGGGTTGTCAAATGTGATTAAGGTCATTATTTCATGTTAAAGTAGCCTACAGGCTTTCTGATATAAAAATCTTTCTGTAGAGAGATGAACTAAGGTTTCTTCAAGGTTAAGGGTCTCTGGAGCCCATTCCATGAAGATATATTACAGTAGAGATTATCACGTGTGGAGAAGTCATCTGAGAAGACTGTACAAGGTTTCTCAAGGTGAGAGGTCTCTGAACAAGAACAGATGATATTATTTTAAGAAGATTTGCTGGGTGTTCAATTTCCAAAATGAATTGTAATATATTTGTTTCTACCTAAAAACCTGACATCTATGTTGGGAAAATAATAGCCTAGGCATCATTTAGTTCATTTAACAAGTATTAACTGAGCGGGTACTCAGTATGCCAGGCACGCTTCTAGGTTCTTGGGATGCGATGGGGGATGGGACCAAATGAAGTCCCTGCTCCCAAATAGCCCAGACTCTGGTGTGGAGACAGGCAATAAAAAAATTATAAAAGATAGCAGAACTCATTATCTGCAGCGAGAAACAGACAAATATACAATGACAAAGCCCAGTGGTACATTTTATGGACAGGGAGCGGATGGGGCATTCTCCAAGTTGGGAGGATAAATCTGTATTAGTAAGGTTCTCTAGAGGGACAGAACTAACAGGATATATGAAGATATGAAACAGAGTTTATTAAGGAGAATGAACTCACGCGATCACAAGGTGAAGTCCCCCGTTAAGTCATTTGCAAGCCGAGGAGCAAGGAAGCCAGTAGTGGCTCAGTTTGAGTCCCAAAACCTCAAAAGTAGGGAAGTGGACAGTGCAGCCTTCAATCTGTGCCCAAAGGCCTGAGAGCCCCTGGCAAACCACTGGTGTGAGTCCAAGAGTCCAACAGCCAAATAACCTGAGTCTGATGTTTAAGGGCAGGAAGCATCCAGCATGGAAGAAAGATGAAGGCCGGAAGACTCAGCAAGTCCGGCTCTTCTACGTCCTTTCCGCCTGCTTTTTCTAGCCGCACCGGCAGCTGATTGGATAGTGCCCACCCAGATGGAGGGTGGATCTGCCTCTCCCAGTGGTAGAGGCCACACCCAGAAACACCGAGATACACTCAGAAACAATACTTTGCATCCTTCAGTCCAGTCAAGTTGACACTTAATATTAACCATCACAAAAGCCTATCTTCCTCAAACAAGTGTTTAGCTGAGCCCTGAAGGATAAGGAGGGGTTGGCACAGCCCAGGCAGGTGAGGTAAAGAAAGGGTGTTTGCAGCAGAGTGACCAGCATTGCAAAAACCCAGAAGTAAGAAGGCCCAGGTGAGAAGGGGCACGCTATGTCTTAGGAAATGACTGTGTGGTTGGAAAAGGGATTTGGGAGAAATGGTGGGAGATTAGCCTGGAAAGGCATGCAGAGGCTGAATCTTGTAAGGCATCATCAGAAATCCGAAATTTGTTTTGAGGGCAATAGGCAGCGAGTGTTAAGTTTCTAGTAGGGAAGTGACATTTTGAAGGTAGTGTGAAGATCAGATTGGAAGGGGAGCAAGGTCATGGACAGAAAGTCCATCAACAGGCTGCTTCTGTCATCCATGAAAGAGATGCTGGGGTGGCTGCTACTAACGGGTGGCAGTGAGGCCTATAAGGAGAGGTAACACCGACCATATGCCAGGTGCTCTTCTAAGTGCTTGCTTTTTTTTTTTTTTTTTTCCTGTGTGAGACAGAGTTTTTTTCTTGTCACTGAGGCTGGAGTGCAATGGCATGATCTCAGCTCACTGCAACCTCCTCCCAGGTTCAAGCAATTCTCCTGTCTCTGCCTCCTGAGTAGCTGGGATTAAGGTGCCCGCCACCACACCCTGCTCATTTTAGTATTTTTAGTAGAGATGGGGTTTTGCCATGTTGGCCAGGCTGGTCTCGAACTCCTGACCTCAGGTGATCCACCTGCCTCAACCTCCCAAAGTACTGGGATTACAGGCTTCAGCCACCGTGCATGGCCTTCTTCTAAGTGCTTTCTATGCACAAGCTCAGTTAATTCTCGTAGTATCCACCTGAAGAAGGCTCTATTATCACCACCTATGTCTAAAAAATAGAGAAGCTATAGAGAGCCTAAGTTGCTTGCATCACCAAGTAAGGAGTTCTGGGATTTTTTTGTTTGTTTTTGGCAGGGTCTCTTTCTGTTGTCCAGGGTGCAGTGCAGTGGCATGAACATGGCTCACTGCAGCCTCAACCTTCTGGGCTCAAATGATCCTCCTACCTCAGCCTCTTGAGTAGCTGGGACTACAGGTGCATGCACCATGCCAGGCTAATTTAGGTCTCACTGTTACCCAGGCTGGTCTTGACATTCTGGGTTGACGTGATCCTCCCACCTCGGCCTCCCAAAGTATTTGGATTATAGGCGTGAGCCACTATGCCTGGCCAGATCTGGGATTTGAAGCACTGTTGTCTAACTTTATGTTTAACCATTTCCCTACAGTTTTCTCTGCAGGGGTAGGCTGATTTGAGGAAGATTTAGAGTTGACTTGAAAGCATGCAGTGATTGACCACATTTGGGAGTCATGAGGGTAGAAGGCATTCAGGAGGATGACTGAGTGGGTGATGTTGCCTTTGGGAGGAAAACAGGGAAGGTTTGGGGTTTTTCTTGGTGGAGGGACATGGAAATAAGGAGTCTAGTTTTAGGCATTGTTGAATTGGAGATGCCACCTGAAGATGTCCAGTAGCGTTACAGATGTAGGACTCAGGACCCAGGCCAGGACTGGCAGGTGTGGATTACATTATCAATATGAATGTAATTGAAGTCAAGAAGTAGATGAAATTGCCTGGGTATAGTATTTGGGGTGATCAGAGAAGACAGAACACCAAGGGACACCGTTAAGGAACGGATATAAGAAAATTAACTTGAAAAGAGGCTGACAGAATGTGGCTGGAGAAGTTTGAGAAAATCAGAGGAATGCAGAGTCACAGAAATCAATAAGAGAACATTTACAAGAAGAGGACGACTGCTCCCAGCTCTTGGGGAGGCTGAGGTGGGAAGATTACTTGAGCCCAAGAGATTGAGGCTGCAATGAGCTGTGTTCATGTCACTGTACTCCAGCCTGGGCAACAGAATGAGACTCTATCTCTAAATAAATAAATAAAATAAAAGAGCGAGAGGACTGCTGAACAGGGTCAAGTGCTGTCAGCAGGGTGAGGACTGACACACTCACCATAGACAACAATGAGGTCCCAGGTGAGAGCAACTGCAACTGACCAGAGGCACCCTCCAGGCTTTGGTGGGAAATGGAGATGATGAGTGGATAACTCCAGAGGGAGAAGTGAGGTGGCTGTGGGAGAGAACAGTGGGGAACACAGGGCTGCGGAAGTATGTTTGATTTTTAAAATAGGAACCATCTGTGTGCACTGACTCAAGTCTGAAGATAAGCAAATGCTTCAGAAGTGAAAGATGGAGCAGAGAGAGGGACAAAGCAAGGCAAAGGGTTTTGGGCAGAGATGGAATTCAGCGCGCCAGTGAAGGACTGCCCTCAGACTGCAAGGGGAGATGTGTTCCTTGTGAGTGTGAAAGCAGATATGTATGTAGGCTTGGTGGCAGGGATCTGAGTGTTTTCCCATCAGAGGACTTCATTTTCGTAGGATTGAGTGCAAAGGGGAGATGGAGTGGGGCAGGAACTTTGAGGAGAGTAGACAAATTTGTGAAATAATTAGAGTGGAAACCCTGAGAGAGAGTGGACAGGGAAAGATTCACAGACTGCTGGCAGCATCGAGGGCCCAGTCAAGTCTGGCACTCATGAATTTCTAGTGGAACCAATCTCTGAGGTCGTTTGATATCCTCAAGCAGAGCCCAGCAGCCCGGGTGTACAAAGAAATCAGAGACCTTGGCTGGATCTGAGCTGAGGTGTTGCCAGGTGGCTGGGAGGGTGGACAATGAAAACAATGAAGCAAGAATGAGTTGAGGGTCTGCAAGAGACTGGGTGAAGGGTAGGACACGGACTCTCAGCTAGATGGGGAAAATGGGGAGTGAGGAGGATCTTGCCCCACCTCTCTCACTGATTCTGTTACTTTGGGTAAACTGCTATACTTTTGGGCTTCAGATTTTTCCCCACTTAAAAGTGAAGGTGTTGGCTACATGATGGCTACTATCCTGCCCAATTTTCAAATTCTATGGCTCTATTTTGCCAATGTGTAAGCACTCTCTGACCATAAGTGAGAGACCTCGCCAACTCCTTCTAATACTGGGGCCAAACAATCCCCATTATGCTGGAGAAGCAAATTCCACTGATGCTTCCAGATCATGGGTACAACTCTTTCATTTTCTCATAAAAATATGCAAAATAGTCAGTACTTTTCCCATAAACCAAAAATAAACATCCCATTGATATTGGTAATCCAACTCTGCTGTCAACTTCAAGTTTGAATCTTTACTTGATTCAACTAAACTCAACTTAAAGATATAGTCATTGAGTGTGTACTTTGCATAAATCACTGTGACAGCAGTTGTAGGGGACACAAAGACAAGAAAGCGACGATCCTTGCTGGGTGGTAGTCTAACAGGAAGGGCAAGACTGGTACAGAAATAAGTTTGTTGGGGGAAAACATCTCAGTATTCAATCCAAGTAAGAAAGAACAATTTCTCTATTTATTTAACAACTTAATATCTGTTTTGAGTCCTACTTTTTACCAGGTTGGAATAAGCTCAGCTGGGGTCCTCGCCATTTTTTGGGTCATGACTAATTCTAGGGGCTTACATAATCTGAAGCCATCAGGAGGGGGTGCCTTTTGGTCCTCAGTGTCATCTGTCAGCACGATCTGCTGAGACATCACTGCCCTTGTGGTTCCGTATTATCTGTTCGCGCAGGCAGCCGTGGGGACACACTCATCCCCTCTGCAAGGTCTCTTCACCTACCTTTTGATTCTCTCTGCTACTTCTAGGCCTTTCTGGGTTACATGTCACCAGTGTGTCTCTTTGCAGTATGCATAAACACAGCCTTCATCCATTTTCCTTACGGAGTCTTGCTACCTCCCTAAGGTTCTACCAGGGGCACAGGAGAAAATGCTGCTTCTTTCAAGGACCAATGAGCATTTTGCTCTCTGAATCTGCTTCCATCTTTCCTTCTTACTTCTAACTCTGAGAATCCTCTGGTCCGGGAAGATTGGGCAGGTGAGATAGAGAATCTTACTGTTACAAATAATGTTTGCTTCCAAATCTGTGGTCTATGCTGTGAGCTATTTCTGTTACTAGGAAACTTCTTTTTCTCTCTTTTCTGCTCTCTCACATCCCTCTAAGGCGATGAGCACAAAGTGGACCAGCTGCCTGAATGTAGTTTTAGAAAAGCAAGGGGGAAAGAAGTAATGTGGGGGAAATTATGGAAGCGATTCCCACAAGGCAGAAAAAGGGTGTGTTATGAGATGAATAAACATTGTACTCTGGGGCTTCAAAGTATATTAATAGGGCTCTTTGGTTGTACATGAAAGAAATGAATACTGGTTAACTCAAGTCAGAAAGAAATAACGGGTTTATTGAAAGCTTTCTGGGTAACTCACTGGGTAGAAAAAAAGCTTAACAGATGCTTTGAGAACGACAGGAACCAGGCAGCACAGGATTGCAGCAGGAAGAGCTCAAGAGCCATGATCAAATGACTCAGTTACAACCACCTTCTGTCTGGTGGGTTTCCACTCAGGAGCAAATCCCCAGAAGATTGGGTATGATTGGCTAAGCTTGTTCACACTTGTGGCCAGGGGTTTTTTACCTGGAAGCTTCACCAGACCTATAGTGGAGAGAATTCGTACTCCCAAGGCCGGGGAAGGCAACGGAATGTGGGGATGTGGGATGAACAAAGCAACTGACAGCCTGCTCAAAAGCAATGGGAGAGAAAGTCCCATCAGAAAGCAGGACCGCTTAGAGGACAAGGCATTTATCAAGGACTTTGAAGGATAGGAAGGGTTCTGATGAACAGAGATATGAGATGGAGATAGGAAGGGAATGCATATTCCAAGCAGATAAATTTGGTAGGGTTGAAAAATGTTAATTTGGAGTCATATTAAGAAATCTGAGAAGGTTGGGTGTAATGGCTCATGCCGGTAATCCCAGGACTTTGGGAGGTCGAGATGGGTTGATCACCTGAGGTCAGGAGTTCAAGACCAGCCTGGCCAACACGGTGAAACCCCATCTCCACTAAAAATACAAAAATTAGCCGGGCATGATGACGGGTGCCTGTAATCCCAGCTACTATGGAGACTGGGTCAGGAGAATCACTTGAACCCAGGAGGCAGAGGTTACAGTGAGCCAAGATTGCACCACTGCACTCCAGCCTGAGAAACAGAGTGAAACTCCATCACACACACACACAAATCTGAATGAGGAATTGTTATGGGTCTAATTGTGTCTCTCTGCCACTCCCAGTGCCCCATCAAATCCATGTGTTAAAGTTGTAGTTCCCAATTCCGCAGAATGAGACTGCACTGGGAGATGGGGTCTTTAAGGAGGTAATGAAGTTAAAGTGAGGTCGTTAAGGTAGGCTATAATTCCATGTGACTGGTATCTTTCTAAGAAGAGGAAATTGGGACACAGACAGATACCGAGGGAAGGCCATGAAAACACACAGGGAGAAGACAGCCATCTGCAGGCCAAGGATGGAGTCCACAGAAGAAACCCGCCTGGCAGACCCCTTGGCCTTAGCCTCCAGAAATGTGAGAAAATCCATTTCTGTTGTTTAAGTCACCCAGTCTTTGGTACTTTGTTATGGCAGCCCCAGCAAATGAAGACAGGCATTTTTTCTTATTTGGATGCAATGGATACCCACAGAAACTTTTTTAAAGTGGGGATTAGGTAACGACTTACAATTTAGGAAAATGGGTCTAACAGTGGTCTCAGGGGTGGGGAGAGTCTGGAGGTGGGAGACCAGTTAGTAGACTACTGCAGAAGTCTTTAGAAAGGTATATGAGGCTGTTAGCTTGGATAGGAGGAATGAGATTGAGAAGAGACTAGGATTGTGGCAATGATTATAGAAGTGGAATTTCAAGGCTTGGTTGCAAATTGACTACTGGAGGAAAGGAGAGGAGAGAGTTAGTCTTCTTAGATTTTTATAACCCGTTAACTGGGTGATATGGTTTGGCTGTGTCCCCACCCAAATCTCAACTTGAATTGTATCTTCCAGAATTCCCACTTGTTGTGGGAGGGACCCAGGGGGAGGTGAGTGAATCATGGGGGCCGGTCGTCTTTCCCGTGCTATTCTCGTGATGGTGAATAAGTCTCACAAGCTCTGATAGGTTTATCAGGGGTTTCTGTTTTTGCTTCTTCCTCACTTCTCTTCCTGCTGCCATGTAAGAAGTGCCTTTTGCCTCCCACCACGATTCTGAGGCCTCCCCAGTCATGTGGAACTGTAAATCTCATTAAGCCTCTTTTCCTTCCCGGTCTTGGGTATGTGTTTAACAGCAGCATGAAATGGACTAATACACGGGGAGAATGGGGTAATAAAAGAAAGCTCTTTTTTGTTGTTTGTTTTTAATTTTTGAGACAGAGCCCTGCTCTGTCACCCAGGCTGGGGTGCAGTGGCGCAGTCACAGCTCACTGCAGCTTTGACCTCCTGGGCTCAAGCGATCCTCCTGCCTCAGCTTCCTGAGCAGCTGGGACTACAGGTGCGCACCACCACACCTGGCTAATTTTTAAATTTTTTGTAGAGACAAGGCCTCACTATGTTGCTCAGGCTGGTCTCAAACTCCTGGGCTTACGCAATTTTCCTGCCTCAGCCTCACAACATGCTGGGATTACCAGTGTGAACCACTGTGCCTGGCCAAGAGGGCTCTTTTGATGACTGACAAACATGCAATTGAACTAGCTATGGACAAAAGGAATTGAGTACTGGTCTAATTGTGAGACCCAGGGTCGTGTGTCTGGCTTTGGATGCTGCTGGTCCTGCGCATACGAGGGCTCCGGTTTGCTTTTCTTTCGGTACCGTGCCTTCCCTCTGCAGCTTCCATGTGGCCAGGGAAGACGGCTGCAGCATCGTCTTCACAGTTCATGATGGAAGACGACTCCCTCTCATCTCCGTATGCCAAATCTCACTTAGGGAGGTGCTTACTCCTTGACCCTATCACTGGGGACAGGAAGATGGGGTACCACTGATGGTGAAGCCTTGGTTCATGTTCCCTCCCATTTAGGCCAAATAGGAAATTTTGATTGATAGTCTGGTAGATCTCCAGTGAAAACGGAAATGCAGTGCAGACAGAAACAGTTGATATTCACCCCCATGGGTTTGGATTTGGATATTTTATTAGGCTGGTGCAAAGGTAATTACTCTGAATGCAAAAACTGCAATTACTTTTGCACCAGCCTCGTACTTTTGGACTTGCCAGTATTGAGTGAAGGATGGAGTGCAGGGAAGAAATGGTGAGAGTTCGTTGATAATGTGGATTTAGAGCTGAAGAGAGAGAAGTTACTCACAAAGAGGCTGTGACTAAAGCCATGGTAGTGGATACGTTTTCTGAAGAAGAAAATAGACACAGGAAAGAGGTTTGAGGACAGACTGAACATCAGGGAATTTCTATATTTGATAAAGAAAAAAGGAAGAAAATACAGAAGCAGTCAGGGAGGGGCAGGCCATCCAGAAAATGGAAATTTATAGAAGCCACGGAAGGAGAAGGCTTCAAGAAGGATGGAATCAGCCGGGTGTGTTGGCTCATGTTTGTAATCCCAGCACTTTGGTAGGCCGAGGAAGGCAGATCACGAGGTCAGACCTTGTCCCTACTAAACAATCAAAAATTAGCAGGTTGTGGTGGCACACACCTGTAGTCTCAGCTACTCGGGAGGCTGAGGCAGAAGAATTGCTTGAGCCCGGGAGGTGGAGGTTGCAGTGAGCCAAAATCGCACCACCAGTCTCCAGTCTGGGGGCCACAGAGCGAGACTCTGTCTCAAAAAAAAAAAATAAAATAAATAAAAAAAAAAATAAAAGGAGTATAGCATGTTGGTTGCTTTCAGAGGTGAGAATTGAGAAAAGACAGAAGATCATTAGATACTTAGGAGATCACTGGTGACCTCCTCATGGCTTTGGGGACAAGGGTCAGTGTCATTAATAATGATTACATTTTAAAAAACCTATACTTTTAGGGGCATCATCAGCCATGAAGTTTATTTATGGGCAAGGTGAGATATTTGGACGCAGGCTCACAATGTTTGACTTTATTGGTACTTTAATAAATAAATTATGGTGAACTCTTTTGGTATTTGCAGCTGGCTTATGAGGAAACTGAGGCCCAGAGAGGGACAATGACTTACACAAGTTCCCCATGGGGCCTGGTGGAAGACTAGGACGGTCAACAGCCCCCTGGGGTCTGCATCGATATGCAATCCTAGCCCTGCACGCTGGGGTTTCCGTGCACCGGAGGCGCGTACTCAGCTGCCTGAGCGGGTGAGCAGGGTGACGAAGGGAATTAACGAAGCAGGCAACCAGGGCCCTGGAAAGGCCATCCTCACGGAATGGGACCACTGTTCCTCAGCTCAGCTGCATTGCCACATGGGAATGGGGACCTAGAAGTGACCAGATGTGATTTTTCTAAGGGAAGTTGGGAATCGAAGGTGGGAATGTTTTTGCGAACTCCCTCACTCTTTCCATATGGGCAGCTAGTATAAAAACATAAAAACTCTGTGTGAGTAAACAGGTTTGTGGGTGGGGCTGCCAGTTTATGACCTCAGCTCTGTATCTGGGGAGTGGAGGTCGGCGAAAGAAGGCCAGGATGTGGAGAAGAGATAATATAGAGAGGCTCCACCTACTGTTCAATCTGGCCGGAAGCCCTGGTGTCGAAATTGTTCCTGAGGTCCTGAACATCCGAACACCTCTAGTATGTCAGTACAGACTGTGTGACTTTTAAAGCCATCAGTGGCCTGGGTCTTAGTCTCCTCTTATCCTACATAAATCTGGAAAATTCTTTAGTGATTGCTATCTACTTCTTTTTGTTTTATTTCTTTTATTATATTATTATAATTATTTTCTTTATTCTTTCCTTCTATTTTGAGAACTTTGGTACTTTCCTTCCTGGAGTGAAAAATACTAAGAATTCTGGATTAAAATAGCACAGAAGTTGAAATAAGATTTGTCAGTTTTGCAGATACGGTTATTGCTACGACAACTCGTTCATTCAACTCTTTATTTTTGTCTATGTGCACGACAGTGTGTTATACCTTGCAAGGTGTAGGAAATGAGTAAGAACAACCTGTACCCGTCTTCTTGAGGCTTACAATTAGGAATTGGAGAAAAAGGACCCACAGAAATAGATATAATCATTCATTCCTGCAGCTTCTGACCGCGATGTCTACCACGTGCACATTCATGAAGTCACAGTTTAGTGCAGAGAAAGGCATGTATACAGATAATTTTGGTGTTATTGATGTGCTATAATAGAATGATCAAGAAACTTAGAGGAGCAGAAGAGAAAGCACCTCGTTCTGCTTGCATGAGCTGAATACTTTAGGGAGGGTTCACTGAGGAGTTAGGACGATTAAGATAAGTCTTTTTTTTTTTTTTTTTTTGAGACAGAGTCTTGCTCTGTCGCCAGGCACCAGGCTGGAGTGCAGTGGCGCGATCTCGGCTCACTGCAACTTCTGCCTCCCGGGTTCAAGCAATTCTCTTGCCCCAGCTTCCCAAGTAGCTGGGACTACAGACGCACACCACCACGCTCAGCTACTTTTTATATTTCAGTAGAGATGGGGTTTCACTATGTTGGCCAGGATGGTCTCGATCTCTTGACCTCGTGATCTGCCCGCTTCGGCCTCCCAAAGTGCTGGGATTACAGGAGTGAGCCACTGCACCCGGCCAGTTAAGTCTTTAGGATGACTACGGACTTGCACAGCAGATGCAGGGTGGCCAGGGTTTCTAGGAAGAAGGTGCAGCACATACAAACTCAGAGACACAAAGAAACATCACACATTAAGGATGTGATGGATGAGAAACCAAATGTGGGAAGTTCCTCGGGAGAGCGACAAGCCAAGTGCTATATGATTCTCATTTACATTCCAGTCCTGTTGTTCCATGTGAAATGAGTCAGGGCAGGTGGGTGTTTTAGGCACCCCCGGCATTCAGGTACTGGGGCATTTGCCTTATGTCCTCTATACCTGAGTATTTTATTGTTCTTCTACTAGAAAAAACCATCCCTGTCATCCAGGCTTGGGGAAAGTACAAGAGCATCTACAAATTCCTTCAAAGTGTATTTCACTTCCCGTATTTAAAGCCAGGAGACGGCTGGGCAGGCATGGTAGCTCACACTGTAATCCCAGCACTTTGGGAGGCCAAAGCAGGTGGATTGCTTGAGCCCAGAAGTTTCAGACCAGCCTGGGCAACACGGCGAGACCTCGTCTCTACAAAAAATACAAAATTAGCAGAGTGTGCTGATGTATGCTTATAGTCCCAGCTACTTAGAAGGCTGAGGTGGGAGGATCACTTGAGCTCAGGAGGTCAAGGCCGCAGTGAGCCATGATTGTACCACTGCATTCCAGCCTGGATGACAGAGTCATCTTAAAAATAAATGCCCTGTCTTAAAAATAAATAAATAAAGCCAGGAGACCAGATATTTTTACATGAATACTACTTGCTACCATAATCCATAGAAAAAGTGTCTTATATTAGTATGGAGTTAGTAATTCTTTTTCATTAGATGGTAGGGTGTGTTTCAAATAGGAATTTTGGCCAGGCGCTGTGGCTCACACCTGTAATCCCAGCATTTTGGGAGGCCGAGGCAGGCAGATCACCTGAGGTCAGGAGTTTGAGATCAGCCTGGCCAGCATGGCAAAACCCCGTCTCATCTAAAAATACAAAAATCCTCTGGGTGTGGTGGCGGGCACCTATAATCTGTTACTCAGGAGGCTGAGGCAGGAGAATCGCTGGAACCCGGGGGCAGAGGCTGCAGTAAGCTGAGATCGCACTACTGCACTCCAGCCTGGGTGACAGAGGAATTTAATGGAGAGATCTATTATCCACTTACATTGAATTTTGTCATCCCTGTGACTATTTATTGAATATTTGCAATACACATAACTAGCTATATGAGTTTGATTTTAAATAAAAGAAAATGCTTTTTACATTTGATTCCTAGAAATCAGTATTGCGGCCTTAATTCACAATGAAAAAGAAAACTACCAATTAAAGGAAAGGTATATTTTCTTTTTTAGCAGAGCTGTGCAGGACAGTAACAGCCCAAGGATAGAGTCTTGGCTCGTACTCTGAGGCATCCCAGGTGGGGGCCCGGGGCCTCCCACAAGTGAAGACCACATGCCTAAGGCCAGACCACATTCTTTTGCTTCACTTACGTGTGTTAGTTCTCATGAACTATATCATAAATGTCTATAGGTTTTCAGCCAATTTTTGGTAAGACGCTCTGTGTTTCAGAGCATTTTATCTACAGAATTTGATTTAAACATCATCAGATATTTACACATTAAAAACAATTATATACAATACTAAGTAAAATGTAAAATACATGGAATTAATTCACTATCGTGATTTAGAAATATACTTGAAGTGTTATGAATGTGAGTTATCAGCTGCAATGATAGGATGACTAACTCATTGTGGTTTTAGCACTGAAAGTTCCACTTCCCAGGGCTCAAACCACAAGGTGATTCTGCCCATCAGAACTCAACCAGGGCCAGCTCGGGATCAGATCCACATGCTGAGCTGTTTCTTACACCAGCTGTTAGAACTCAGTGACTGGAGCAGAAGGTAACATAGCATACAGATTGCTTGGAAAGTGACTGATCCATGGTTATGATAATTAATAAAATATTAAGGTCGTACCAATCACAGTTTGACCATGAGTAGTGGAGAATGTGAGAAAGGCAGAAAAGGCAGGTAGGAAGGTATGCAAAAAAGACGGGAGGAGGAGCTTAGGAGGCTTGACTTGACCACTCTAGAGCTTCCTCTGGAAATACCAGCGGTTTGTGTATTTGTAAAAGACAAACAGAGCAGCCTGAAATAAAATGGTGAAATGGAAGGGTCTGATCTTCTGACGCCCCACCCTTCCTTATCCTCATTATCTCTCTCCACATTTGTCTTAAGGACAATTCCAGCTAAAAATCCTCATGCATGACATTTAACCTTTTTTCCATCTTGTATATTGTATTAGTCAGTTCTTGCATTGCTATAAATGCCTGAGCTTGGGTAATTTATAAAGAAAAGAGGTTTCATTGGCTCATGGTTCTGCAGACTGTACAGGAAGCACAGCGGCTTCTGGGGAGGCACCAGGAAACTTAGAATCATGGCAGAAGGTGAAAGGGAAGCAGGCACATCTTACAAAGCAGAAGCAGGAGCAAGAGAAAAGTGGGGCCAGGAGTGGTGGCTCATGCCTGTAATTCCAGCACTTTGGGAGGCTGAGGGAGGCTAATCACTTGAAGTTAGGAGTTTGAGACCAATCTGGCCAACATGGTGAAACCCTGTCTCTACTAAAACATCAGCTGGGTATGGTGGCACATGCTTGTAGTCTCAGCTACGTGGGAGGCTGAGGCATGAGGATTGTTTGAACCCAGGAGGTGCAGGCTGCAGTGAGCCAAGACTGCACCACTGCACTTCAGCCTGGGCAACAGAGTGAGACTCTGTCTCAAAAAAAAAAAGAGAGAGAGAAAAAAGGGAAAGATGCCACACACTTTTCACAACCAGATTGTGTGAGAACTTTATCATGAGAACAGCACTAGGGGAATGGTGCTAAGCCATTCATGAGGAACTGCCCCCGTGATCCAGTCACCTCCCACCAGGCCCCAGCTTCAACATGGGGGATTACAGTTCAACATGAGATTTCGGTGGGGACATGGATCCAAACCCTGTCATGAACTATGTCCTTTAGTAAGTTTTTTTTTTTTTTTTTTAGTACTGAAAGTCATTTTAAAACAAAAAATAAAAAACTTCAAACATACAGATAAGTGGAGAGAATTTTATAATGAATGCCCACATATCCACCACTTAGACTATAAAACTAACATTTTAATATATATGCCTGATTTATCTTATATCTTCCATCTCTCTATCCATCCATCCATCTTATTTTTTGGATGCATTTCAAAGTAAGTTGCTTCAGCCCTAAACATGTGAACACACATGTGATTAACTAGAGTTGAGTTTTTTTGGTGTTTTTTTCTCTTGAGATAAAATTTATACACAACAAAATACACAGATCTTAAGCATATTTTTCCATGAGTTTTGACAAATGCACTCAGGTGTATAACCCAAACCCATATCAAGATACAGGACACTATCATCACACCAGAAAGTTCTCCTCATGCCTCTTCCCAGTTAATCCCTATCGGGATCACCATCCTCCACCTACTCTAGACAATTACTGTTCTCTGATTGTTTCCCACTACAGATTACCTTCATCTGTTCTAGAACTTCACGTAATTAGAACCATAGAGTATGTACTCTTTGGGGTCTGATTTTCTTTGCTTAGCATAATGTCTATGAGATTCATCCATGTTCATGGGTATATAAGTAGGATTTCTGGCCAGGATTCCATGGTATGGATGTATTATAATTTGTTCATTTTCCTTTTAGTGGACATTTGGTCAGTTTAAAGTTTTAAATATTACATATGAAATTGCCATCGGCCTAACTGTACAAGTAATTTTGTGTGTATTGTTTTCATTTCTCTGGGGCAAATACCCAAGGAGTGGACCCCATAGCATTATTTTAAAGAGTTTAGCAGAGGCTTCCTAGAAGGTGGCATCATGCCTCTATCTCTCCATCTGTCTCGTTTTTCTCCTTTTCTCTTATTCTATTTTCTTCTATTACCCTCTTTTTTTTTTTTGAGATGGAGTCTTGCTCTGTCACCCAGGTTGGAGTACAGTAGTGTGATCTTTCCTCACTGCAACATCTGCCTCCCAGGTTCAAGTGATTCTCTGCTTCAGCCTCCTGAGTAGCTGGGATTACAGGTGCCCCCCTACCATGCCCAGATAATTTTTTTGTATTTTTAGTAGTGATGGGGTTTCACCATCTTGAACTCCTGACCTTGGGTTCCACTCACCTTGGCCTCCCAGGATGCTGTGAGCCACTGTGCCTGGCCTCCTCTTCTTTTTCCTATAAGCCACTCATTTTCTTCCCTTTTCTCAATCCTGGCAGGGTATAATGTTTTGTTACTATTTTCTCACTGTCCTAAAAATTCTTCCAGAGAGAGGCAGCACGATGTTGATGAAAATGCCTTGACTGTTTGATTATGTTCAAGATGGGCCTCTACTGTTTTATAGCAGGGTGAGTTATGGTACTTCTCTGGGCTCCAGGCTCCTTAATTGTTTGTTCATTCAAGATGTTGGAGGAGATAACTCTGGAGTTCTCTTTCCATCTCTATCATTCTGTAAGTCTATGACATCTTTTTTTAAGACACAAATCTGGCAGAGAGAAAAGAGACAGACGGACAGAAAGATGATGAAGACATGAGGGTAGAGATGGAGGGGGCAAAAAAGAAAAACAAATAACTTTCTTCCTGCTACTTGGCCAGTCAAACAGTGGCATGGTCTCTGGGGCCAGGCCAGTCCCTTCCGCCATCAGCTTTCTTTCTTCTGTCCTGATTTCATGGTTAGGCACCCCCCTGGCCTTGCCTTGTCCTCTGCTGTTGTGTACCCCCTATCTTCTCTGTTCCCTCCATTAATAGATATTAGTTTCATGCTCTAGATATGCTCACTGAGCCTCCCAAGAGAGCACTGTAAACCAATTTATGCCAACGAACCAATGAGGAAACCAAGAGAGGTCCCTTCTCGCCAAGGTAAATATATTCAATTTAATAAGGGCTTTGCAGATAAAATGCACTCATTTTCATTGTATAACCTAGAGGAAGGACACTAATATTGGGAGGCTTAGGTCCAAGAAATGAAGAAACACCATGGCAGGCTATATGAGGAGTCTCTTAAGTGTATGAGCTGGTGCCTTTGAGATCTTCTTCATATGATACAGGTACCGAGACTAGGAGACATGAATTTTTATTGCATTAAGTCTCAGTTTAAAAATTTTATTCTGCTGCTCTCAAAAGCATCCTCATACTTATGAGAACACATATGCCACTTTTGGCCCAGAAAATGTGGTCTCTGTGCATGTTGCTGGATATCATTTTCAGCACGTGTACTCTCTTGATACCTTGGGTATATCTTACTTTACAGTAATGAACATAGATCATTTCAAAAAGGAAAAGTTTCATCCTGGCTTTAGGGAAAGCTTAAATGAGGAGAGAAACTGCTAAGGAAAGAGGAAGATTAAATATTAAAAAAAGAGAGAAGTAGTGTAGAGTGAAAAGGAGTGGGAAAAGACGGGACAATGATGACCAGAAGATGAAGAGAAAAAAATGGGAGGTCTGCAAATAAAATATAAAATCCTTAAAAGACAGGATTTTATGCTAAAAGATAATTCATTCAAAATTTTGTCCAAAGCCAGAAGTGATAGCGCCCCCTGGCAGTCTTCAGATCGCTAATGTAGTGTGTGTGTGTGTGTGTGTGTGTGTGTGTGTGTGTGTGTGTGTGTG
>NW_022436996.1:9599839-9612215 GCF_009761245.1 Sapajus apella
TGTGTGTGTGTGTGTGTGTGTGTGTGTGTGTGTGTGTGTGTGTGTGTTTGAGATGGAGTCTCGCTCTGTTGCCCAGGCCAGAGTGCAATGGCACAATTTCGGCTCACTGCAAACTTCGCCTCCTGGGTTCAAGCAATTCTCCTGCCTCAGCCTCCTGAGTAGCTGAGATTACAGGCGTGTACCACCACACCCAGCTAATTTTTGTATTTTTAGTAGAGACAAGGTTTCACCACATTGGCCAGAATGGTCTCAATCTCCTGACTTCTTGATCTGCCCTTCTAGGCCTCCCAAAGTGCTAGATTACAGGCGTGAACCACCATGCCCGGCCGATTTGTTTGTTTTTGAGATGGAGTCTCACTCTGTCACACAGGCTGGAGTGCAATGGCACAATCTAGGCTCACTGCAACCTCTACCTCCTGGAATCAAGCAATTCTCCTTCCTCAACCTCCTGAGTAGTTGGGATTACAGGCATGTGCCACCATGCCTGGCTAATTTTGGTCTTCTTAGTAGAGATGGGGTTTCACCATGTTGGCCAGCCTGGTCCTGAACTCCTGACCTCAAATGATCCACATGCCTCTGCCTCCCAAAGTGCTGGGATTACAGGCGTGAGCCACCATGCCCAGCCTCTAATGTATTTTGATATACTCAAAATATACTCATATTTCACAACAAAAAATTAATTACAGTTCAGAAGGAACGGTGTTAGGCTTTCAATTCAAGCTGTAATAAATCATATTAGTGATTATTTTCCTGTTTCTAATATATCAGTTAAGCTCATTGGATTCCAGCTAATTAAGCTACAAAGATAAGAGACTCACACCCTAAGGATGGAATGAACTCTAACCTCTAAATAATTATCTCTCTGAGGTTGAGGCTCTTCAGTTTCCTATGTTATGCCAGTAGATTCAGTTCAACAGTTATTTATAGGAAAAGAAAAAGGCATTAGACTGTCAGGCCTCATCAGACACTGCGTATGAGCACTGTGACTTTGAGACTCAGGGCTGTGCACCTGTGGGAGCTGGTGAAAAGAACACACATGCTTTGAAAAGAAGCCCAGCCACAGCTAAGAGCTGTGCTAGCCTCGTTACCATTGTCATCTAAAACCCTCTTCCAGCAAGGGAGGAGGACTCTAAACTCCAGGTGTATTTAGGAGCCACTTGATGTTTAATGCCCAAGAAGAAAGGCGTTGGAAGACAGAGCAAGCAAACAGAGATTCTAACTTTACAAACTGCAGAAGTTACCAAATTTAAAATAAGGAGAAAGATGAGGTCAGGATCAAAATCCCTCAGAGCTGGCTGAGCAAGGTGGTTCATGCCTGTAATTCCTGCACTTTGGGAGGCCAAGGCAGGCAGATCTCTTGAGGTCAGGAGTTCGAGACTAGCCTGACCAATACAATGAAACCCCATCTCTACTAAAAATACAAAAATTAGCCAGGCGTGGTGGCACACGCCTGTAATCCCAGCTACTCGGGAGGTTGAGGCAGGAGAATCGCTTGAACCCAGGAGGCGGAGGTTGAGCCGAGATTGCGCCACTGTCCTCCAGCCTGGGAAACGAGCAAAAACTCCGTCTCAAAAACAAACAAACAAAATCCCTCAGAGCCAGGATTTGGGTATGAGGAGATGAATGGGAAGGGAGGGCAGAATGCCTTCCTTTGAGGACCCAAACTAGCAAGGCTGGTGAACTAGGATGGAGGGTGTGCAACTGCGGAGGTGGATTGAGGAAATCTTAAAAAGCTGGAAACATCTGCCCGTGTGGCCTTTCAAGTCAAACTTGGGTACAGAGATAACCACTTCCCCTACTCTACTCCACCACAACTAACTAGCCTACTTCGTTATTAAACCCTGAGAATGTCTACCCAGAAATCTGTTTGAAAGGGTTTTTAAAACATATATAATACTTTTTTGAGATTAAGTTTTGCTCTTGTTGACCAGGCTTGGAGTGCAATGGCACAATCTCAGCTCACGGCAACCTCTGCCTCCAGGGTTCAAGTGATTCTCCTGCCTCATCCTCCTGTGTAGCTGGGATTACAGGTGTGTGCCACCACACCCAGATAATTTTTTGTATTTTTAGTAGAGATGGAGTTTCTCCATATTGGTCAGGCTGGTCTTGAACTCGCAACCTCAGGTGATCCACCTTCCTTGGCCTCCCAAATTGCTGGGATTACTGGTGTGAGCCACGGTGCCTGCCTGGCCTTTTTTTTTTTTCAATTGTTTAAAGAAGAGAAGCTTTCTGTTTTTAAAAGACTGATAGCTATGAGCTAGTTACACTTTTGGCATGGGCCGAGAAGAGATGGCAACCTTGAACAAGGCAGTTTCCTGTGGCTGAGAGCAATGCCCAATGAGGAACACAGCTGGAAGCCTTTAGCAGCTTCTATTTCAAGCAGCTGGAGCATAGATGCATGGGTCCTGCAGGTGGAACCTGAGTGAGCTCCACAGTGTCCACTACAGTCCACCCCTTGAGTTGCTCTGCTCCATTTACTTCTTATACAGTAGGAAGTTTGCCTTATCCAGAAACAGCTTCTTTAGGATTCTGGTTGGTCTCGTTACCTGAAGATCTTCTAAGGGAAGAGTTAGCGGGATGAACTACAGTACATGCTGCTATAGTTAATCTCAAAGCTGGAGCTGATACTCCTCCTTCGCCTCCTCTGCTACTCATTCTAGATTTCTCTTTCCCTTGAATAGCATTCCTGCCAATCTATGAGGCTCGCCCAATTAAATAATTCTTATGCTCACCCCTGAAGAGTGTAAGCCTCTGGTTACCTTGCTCATCTCAGCCTGTGTCTTCTCTACTTGTCCATTTACCTTTAAAACATGGCATGGGTATGCCAAGAGCTGTCCCAGTGGTTCACCTAAGTACCAGACATATGGCACATGTGTGTAGCAGCAGAACCACCTACTTACTTTCTACTGATGATTAGAGGCAAATTTCCCTGCTGAGACGATGACTCCTTTTCTTGTCTGCTGGTCTCTTGGCGTGAGGACTCCAAAGCCACCAGGCAGCAGCCATGGCTTAAAGTTCCGTGAAATTTGACTGTGTTCCCAGGGAGAAGTGTTACCACCACTGGCATGAGGACTTCAAGATTCACAATGCTTCAAGTCGTAGGGCAGGAAATACAAATTCCTCAAGTGGGTGATTGGGGGTGATGGTAAGTGGGGCCACTCCTATTTTTACCCCTTGGTTCCCAGAACCGTGCATTCTACCTACCGAGACCACAGGAACATAGAATGCTGGCGATTTAGGATGTGTAGCACATCATGGAAGATACATAGCACCTCATGTAGGATGACGCCCCATGCTTGCAAGGTGTCATCGTCAAGCTGGTCTTCATCCACCTTATCTTCATCCACCTTGACATCATGTGCTACATGATGCGCTAAAGGAATTTTCATCCTGACAGATGTGGCAAACACGTCCTCAATAATGTCCCTGTAGCAAATGCTGTCCTGGAGGATTAATGAGGTAAGTGATAATTTGCAAAGGCTACAGCTTTTAAGATTAGTCAGACCTGAGTTTGAATCCCAACGTAAATTGCTTTTACTTCTTGGGTAATCTCCAGCAAGTTGTCCTTCACAACTCATATCATTCCTTATTTAAAAAATTACGTCAGTAATACATTGTCATCACAAATGGTTCTAGAAATATGTAACTATAGGGTGAAATATAAAATCCTCCTCCCATCCTGACCTTCCCCTGCTTACCCTGTGCCTACTTCCCTTGCCTGAGGTAACCATCCTTAACAGTTGAGCTACATCCGTCCCAGATTTTAGAACATATTTTTGTTTACATGTATGCATTACTGTGAAAGTTGCTTCTTTTGCTGAACAATATATCTTGGAGGTAAGTATGGATTTATCTCATTCATTTTTAATATTGCTTAATATCCCATAATGTGGATATATTCTAATTTATTTAACCATATCCTCTTATGATGACTCAGATTTGTCATCCTTTCTTCCTTCCTGCTTTCCTATTCCTTTGCTAATACAGGATTTTGCTTATTGCCCAGGCTGGAGTGCAGTGGTGCCATCTTAGCTCACTGCAGCCTTGAACTCCTAGGCTCAAGTGATCCTTCAGCCTCAGCCTCCTGGGTAGGTGAGGGTAGCTGAGAAACCACAGGCGTGAGCCACTGTGCCCAGCAGTAAACATTTCTTTAGGATAGATTCTAAAGAATTAATGGGTCAGAGGATATGCATGCTTTAAATTTGGATTGATGCTGCCAAGCTGCCGTTTCAGATAGCTTCCTTTATTTATATTTGGGCAAGTTATTTAATTTCTGTGATCCTTTGTTTCCTCAAGTATACAAATTCAGTGTAGTCAAACCTACTTCATAAGCCTGGTGAGATGATTAAACGAGGAAAAATGTGTAACAACAGTGCCTGGAATGTGGGGGTTTCTTATCATCCTTACGCCTTAGAATCAGATAGAAGAAATTGATTTTCCTGTAACCTTTAGTCTATTTGTTTGTGGAGACTGAGGAAGGTCACAACTCTCCTTGTGGGATGTCTTCATATTAGGCAAGTTTCAGAGGCTAAGCATTTTTGGAGGTTACTAAACAAAATGATCCAACACGTAGAAGGTAGCCAAAACAGATGCTGGCGTGACTTATTGTCAGGCAAGGGTTTGTTTAACAAGGCTGTGAAAGGATCACCTAACTCTCTTGGCAAATACAGTTTGATTTGACTTCCTATTGGCTAATGAATAGGGCCCAGGGATTTTACAACCAAAGTTAGATGTTAATATATAATAAGTTGATACGATAAAAATTATTTTAGTCTAATAATGCCAATTATTTCTGTTCACTAGAGAAAAAACCCCTAAAGATTATAGTTTATTGCTCTGTAGAATACTGATGTTTTAGTATTAAATCATTTTATTCTAGCTTGCTTCTCTTTGATAGAAAATATGTACATTCGTTTCTTGTATCTGCCTTCGAATCATTTTGTCATTCTGTTTGTTCCCTCATTAACGAGCTAAAAATAACCTTGACATATGCTCTTATGTATATGTGTTGTTTTAACATTTTGAAATTCTACTTTTAACAGTACTCAAGATCGAACCACGCTGCTGCTTTCACTCCCTGCAGATGGTCATATTTTTGGGGCCTTCATTCATTTAATTGTCTTCTTTTGTGTTATCTCTAAATTCTCCATGGCTCTGGGCAGTAATTAAACGTAAAGGACAGAATTTCTCCTGCCGGCTCTCCTGCGTCACTCCTTCAGTTCTCACCTTAGATTTCCTCTCCTTTGGAAACTTTCATTGTACTTCTATCTTTTTTTTTTTTTTTTAGCGAGAGTCTCGCTCTTTTTGCCCAGGCTGGAGTGCAATGGCACCATCTCAGCTCACCGCAGCCTCCGCCTCCCAGGCTCAAGCGATTCTCCTGCCTCTGCCTCCTGAGTAGCTGGGATTACAGGCATGTGCCACCATGCCCGGCTATTTTTTTTTTTTTTTTTTTTTGAGACAGAGTCTCCGTCACCAGGCGCCAGGCTGGAGTGCAGTGGCGCGACCTCAGCTCACTGCCACCTCCACCTCTTGGGTTCCAGCGATTCTTCTGCCTCAGCCTCCCGAGTAGCTGGGACCACAGGCGCGTGCCACCACGCCCGGCTAATTTTTTTGTATTTTTAGTAGAGATGGGGCTTCTCCATGTTGGTCAGGCTGGTCTCAAACTCCCAACCTCAGGTGATCTGCCCGCCTTGGCCTCCGAAAGTGCTGGGATTACAGGCGTGAAACACCACGCCCAGCCTCGTCCGTCTTTCTTAACACCCCATTATTTCCTTCTTGCAGTGTACTTATTACACTGTATTGAAATCCCTTATTTTCTCTTTGTGAATTCCTTGAGAACACACACTATGTTTTGTTTAACTTTTTACCCCCAGCTTGCAGCACAGTGCTTGACTGTCAGTACTCAATAAATATTTTGAATGAATAAATTACGGGCTAAATACTACATCAGTCTTATTTTGCGTGTTCAAGGGTGCTAAATAGTAGTCATATATAATTTCTTGTTCTACCAATAGCAATGTCAATCTTTTGCTTGTGTGCTCCCTGCAGACCTTCCTTTTGGGGATTGGAGTGCTAGTGCATTTTTGCACAACCAAGTCCCCATCTTATATCAGTTGTTTTGGTCCCTTCCATAATATTTTCAGAATACTGCTCCTTTAAGACCAGTGAAAGCCTGCTGGTAGAGGAAGAGGTCCTGCCCTGTCTGCGTAGATTTAGCTACACCCATTTGATGTGCTTCCTAGTCCCGTTGAACTTGCCTATTCATATATCCCTGTCTCATTTGTTCTTAGATTTGTCACAAAGGCTCTGGTTTTTGGCTTGTCCTGGTTTGAACTTGGTGTATCTGGCTCTTGACTCATTTTCTGACCTCAGGCCATCCTTAAATCTGCTTTTCTACTTTGTACCAGGCTTTGGCATCTCCGAGTACCTGACCTCAGCTCAACCTGTCTTGGGTTTTTTTTTTTTCTCCTCCCTGACATTGACAACCCAGCCCTTTTAGGCACAGAGAGATGGAGCTGAGTGCGGTTTGCCTGAAAGAAAGCTTGCATTATGAGAGGGGAGAAACAGGTACATTGTGTTTTAGAAGGGAGCAGCATTTTAACTTCATGTAGGCATTGTTTTCATGACAATTTTCTCTTGTTTCTCCTTTTGTTATGAAATATGCATTTTGCCAATATTAAATGGAATATTCCAGAAGAAAAAAATAGGAGGTAAAATCTTGGTTGCCTCTTAGTAAAATAAAGCTGTATTTTTAGTTTCTTTTCCAACTTCCAGCTGTTGGAAAGGAAGGTGAAAAGAGGAAAACTTTGGCGTCTGGGGGAGATTTGGAGCTAGTTGAAATGGTACTGTTATGCTTAGTATATCTATAACTATATATTCTTTTCATATATTATTCTATATCTTAACTGCTTTACAAAATATTCACAAAAATATTACAAAAAATATTTACAAAAATATATAATATCTTAACTGCTTTACAAAAATATTTTCATAAATTACAGCAATCCTGGCTTTAGATGATTGAAAAATGGCCATTTTTTAAACAATTCAACCAATTTCTAGCTTTTTTATGAGTATGGTATTAAGCACAGTAGTTTCTTAGAAAGTCTGCAGGGAATGTGTTTTGCAAAATAAAAATCAGCTAATGACACAGGAGAGGCTCTTCAGGCTTGTTTACAACTTTTTTAAGTGGCTTTTTTTGGTCGGGGTTTTTTCAGTCACTAGATAAAAAAATCATAGAAACTGTCACATCCAATCAATTGGTTTCCGTAATTCCAAAAGATTTAGACAAAGTGAAGAAAGCTTACCCACTGGAGGGCAAGTGATGTCACCGGCATGTGATGAGATGCGCATATTTGTGGTGGACCAGGTGCTTGATATGAGAAGTGCTGGCAACGAGGAGCCAGCCTGGCCCAAATAACCACAAAAAAGAACAGATTTCAGACAGGCCGTTTTACAGTTTCCCGCTGGTTCTTTTGCCAACTTCCAGCCACTTCTTTCTCTAGCACTGATCAAACAAAACAAACGTTCATTCTTGAAATGTTCTGAAAATACAGGTCACTGGTTTCTTTTTGTTATCTTTAATCTGCTGTGTATCGACTTACCTTTCCACACTGATCCACTCAATTTACATTTAATAAAGCTTTCAAATTAACTGCATACTAAAAACATAAGCTAGTTAGGGGGGATGAAGGCTGTTTAAAAGTGTGGTTTTTTTTCTTTTTTTTTTGGAAATGGATTCTCACTTTGTCACCCAGGCTGGAGTACAGCGGTGCGATCTCGGCTCACTGCAACCCCTGCCTCCCAGGTTCAAATGATTCTCCTGCCTCAGCCTCCAAAGTAGCTGGGATCACAGGCCGCACACCACCGTGCCCGGCTAATTTTTGTATTTTTTGGTAAAGACAGGGCTTCACTATGTTGGCCAGGCTGGGAGGTGACCAGCTTTGACGAACAGCCTGTAAAACGTTTTCCACTCTAGCCACAGCCAGTTCTGCTATTTTCCTAAAACCACTCATACGGAGCACACCTGCCATACATTTTTTTTAACTTGATTTTTATTAGCAAATCCTGAATCACATTCACTAGAATAAAAAAGAATCTGGAGAGAGTGTTTCGGGCTTCTTTCTTATTGATTTATTTCCGTCCCACGCGGCTGAATTTTCACGGCGGCACCATCTGTCAATTAAGCAACAGCTCCACATAAGTAGTAAAAGCAGAGAGCGTGCTTTGCCACAGGGCCGAGCTTGTTTGTTGAGGGACACGGGTTTTTTGGAGACGTAGCTCCCATTCAGCCCTCAGGCTTTTGTGGGGAATGCATTTTAAAACTCTGCTGACCCAGATGGAGAGCTGGAGTTATAAAATAACAGTGTTTTGAGGATTCACTCTCAGAATCTTTCTCCTGGGTATTTCTAATAATTTATTTCCTTTATTATTTCAAAAACAAGAGTTTTCTTCTAGTCAACAATAATGTGTAATGCACTTGAAACATTTGTTAAGAGGGTAGAGCTTATGTTAAGTGTTCTTACTACAATAAAATATTTAATACAACGGTTTTTATTAAATTACTTTAAAATTTATTTGATCAAATATTGAATATTCTCTAATAAACAATATTGGAATAAATAATCTTATCCCTGATCACTTCACACTTACGTGGGAATATTCATAAAATAAATTTCTAGTAGCAAGTGTGATGGAAGAGAATATGCTTTATAATTCTGATAGACACTGCTACCTTGCCACAGGGATTTGACCAATTTACATTTCCACCAACAATGTGTGAGAGGGTCTGTTTTCTGATGGCCTCAGGGACAGGATGTGTTACCAAGCTCTTAGATTTTTGCCAATTTGATAGGTGAAAGCGATGTTTCAGTGTAGTTTAGCTAGCATTTGTATTTTATGAATGAGGTTGAATCTCTTTTATATGTTTTAGAGCTGTTTGTATTTTGCTGTTTTGTAAATCATTCAATCCTACCTATACTTTGTCAACTTTTTTATTGGGTTGTTGAACTTTTTTTTTTTTTTTTTTTTAAAAGGGAGTCTCACTCTGTTGCCCAGGCTGGAGTGCAGGGGCTCAATCTGGGCTCCCTGCAACCGCCACCTCCCAGGTTTAAGCAATTCTCCTGCCTCAGCCTCCTGAGTAGCTGGGATTATAGGCACCCGCTAACATGCCCAGCTAATTTTTGTATTTTTAATAGAGACGGGGTTTCACCAAGCTGGCCAGGATGGTCTCTATCTCTTGACCTCATGATCTGCCCACCTCGGCCTCCAAAGTGATGGGATTACAGGCGTGAGCCACTGTGCCCAGCCTGTGTTGTTGATTTTTAAAAAATCATTTTGTAGCTGCTCATTATATGTTAGGGGGCTTAACCTGTGGTCTGGGAAATAGAAAATGTACCCCATTCCCACACCCCTGACAATACAGAGGAGAAAACAAACGCAGTTTCTCCCCTATACTTTCACAACATAGATCACTTCTGACACCAGATGTGTTGGGGTTCCCCACCCCCACATCAAGCAAGCAAGCAATTCTGCAGTGGACACCGCCTGGATGTCATCTAATTCAATTCACTTTTGATGCTATCTACCTGGACATAGCCTTAGGTCTCACAGGGCTGCCCCCCAATTTCTGATGCCAACCGCAAGCCCCATGCTGTTTTACCTGTGCTTCTGACTCACCAGCTATAAGTTAGGGATCCCACCACCTGCTCCTTGGGTTTGACTAATTTGCTAGAGCGGGTCACAGACCTCAGGGAAACACTTATGTTTACAGGTTTATTATAAAAGATATTACACAAGATACAGATAAAGAGATGCACAAGGCAAGGCATGTGGGAGGGGCGTGGAGCTTCCATGCCCTCTCCGGGTGCACCACCCTCCAGGTAAAACCGCCTTTGCAATATTATGACTGAGATAGTGAAAGAGATCTAACTTAACAGATTCCATCATGCTTCTAATCTCCAAGCTGTACTTGTTCACTCCTGGGCACAGGCTGAACTTGGGAGAAACTTATAGCTTATAGTTTAAAACAAAGATAATAATAGCCCTTTCCCAAAGTAGACCTCCTTCTTGCCTGGGAACTACATTGCCTTTGCAGGGCTAACATTAGCCACAGGATTAGAAATTATGGTTTAGGAGTCACACAGCTGGAGGCTACAAGATTCGGACCCTCCTTAAGCTGCTCCTAAGATCAGTGCTCGAAATATTTTGCAGACCTTGCTCTTGATGGATCAGCTGGCAACACCCAGGTCAATAAACTGGCTCACCTGATCTTGTGGCCCCCACCCAAGAATTGACTCAGCACAGGAAGACAGCTTTGACTCCCTATGATTTTGTCTCCGACCTGACCAATCAGCGCTCTTGGCTCACTGACTTCCACCCACTAAGTTTTTCTTGAAACATCTGATCCCCAAATGCTCAGGAAACTGATTTGAGTAATAATAAAACTCCGGTCTCCCACACAGCTGGATTCTGTGTGAATTACTCTCTCTCTTTGCAATTCCCCTGTCTTGAGAAATTGGTGCTGTCTAGGCAGTGGACAAGGTGAACCTACTGGGCAATTACCCAGGAACCTCCATGTGTTTGGCCATTTGGAAGCTCAATCAACCCTATCTTTTTTTTTTAAATTTTAAAATTCTTTTTAAAAAATTATTTTACTTTCTCTCCTTTTGGGATTTTACAGAAACTTCATTACATAGGCAGGATTGATTAAGTCATTGGCCTCTAGTGACCAACGTAACTTGTACCCCCTCTTTCCTCCTAGGAGGTGGGGCTGGAAAGTCTGAACAACAGGAGGAGGATAAAAATACCAGGTGTCACAGCACATGAAGTAGCCACAGAAGATGTACGTAGAACCACGTGTGAGAAAAAGGTCAGGGAGAGTGTTTCAGAACCAAATCTGTGAATGTCGAGTTTGTTCAAATGCTGTTACAAGCATATATGATAGCTAAAGTGAGCTCTGCAGGGCTGGACAATTTATGAATGCCACATTTAACAAAACTGGAGAGAGACTGGGTGGACATAACTCAAGGAGGTGCTGAGGGTTGGTCAGACCCAAAGAAGTAGGTGAATGGTGTGGTCAGTGCTTTAATATCAGGAATATGTGCGTAATTCAAGGAAGTGGTTGAAATCAGGCAGGCGGAAATCTGAAGGTTAATCAAGAGACGCAGCAGGTCGAAGATCAGATAACAACAGTCAGGAGCCAGGGACTTTCCAGGAACTAAAGGGCAAGGCCAGATGAGGCAAAGCAGTAAGTTAGCAGGAAGGTGAGTGAACAGCTAGCAGACTGGACCACACAACAGAGGTGAGAACCAGACAGGGAGACTGGGCAATGCCCAGCTGAACACTGCGTAGACTCTTAGTCATCCCAGCTGGGAAGCCTCTACTGACATGTCTTACTAGAGCAGAAGCCAGCTATTGTGGCAGTGGGGTTTCATGGGAAACAGCAAAAAGGTGGAGTGCTTGTGCTTGAGTCAAAGGGCCAGCTGGAAGGGCGGATGCTGATCACAGCCTATCTACCAAGGAAACTTCTCTCCCCTGGCATGCCCAGTTTCTGTTTCTCTAAGGGAGATCCTAGAGCTAAGTGAGTTTGGTTTTGTTCTTGGGTGCCACTGATGGCTCCAAGGGATGTCTCCCTCTCCTTGAGAGATGCCAAGAAAATCTGGGGAAATAGTACCCCAAGCTGATTTGGTTTGAAAAAGAATACGGGCAGAGTCTTGGATTACTCATTTACTAAGTTTTTATTTTGAAAAATTTCAAACCTACAGAAAAACCTTGAGAATGGTAGAACAAAAATTCTATAGCACTATCAACAGACACTTAACCAAAAGTGTGTCCTATTTGTCCAAACCTCTTGCTAGATTGAAATATCAAGGGAACTGGAGAATCACAAAATGTAGGACTCAGGGAAATCGTTAATGGCAGATTCTGAGAAACAGAAGCTTTCACCAGGTTCAGGGGATAGAAAAGGAGCTGCTTCTTATATTGCAGGATGTAGGTTTCCAGGATTCTGGGGTCCAGGAAGGGCTTCAGGAAGGCAGGTGCATATGTTTTCTGAGGTTTTAGGAGACGGAATAGACAGGTATTATCAAGTTCATGACACAGAAGTAGACTTTACAGACATCCAGGGGCCCCAGAAGGGATGGGTTCTTTCTTTCTCCTTTCCTTCCTTCCTTTCCTTCTTCCTTTCCTTCTTCCTTTCCTTTCCTTTCCTTTCCTTTCCTTTCCTTTCCTTTCCTTTCCTTTCCTTTCCTTTCCTTTCCTTTCCTTTCCTTTCCTTTCCTTTCCTTTCTTTCCCTTCCCTTCCCTCCCTCCCTCCCTCCCTCCTTTCCTTCCTTCCTTCCTTCCCTCCCTCCCTCCCTCCCTTCCTCCTTCCTTC